>NC_050075.1:57810826-58114308 GCF_009764565.3 Dermochelys coriacea | reverse complement strand
AAAGAAAACTTTCCATGTTATTTTTGCAAAGTTATTGTTATGTTGTATGTTAAAGAAGTGAGATAGTCTCACAAGTAGAAGAGTATGTTAGTAAAGATATATAAACCAGCAGATTTTGAATTTCCTGCATAATATGTGTATCTCTTTCCATTTAATTAGTCAACCCTTAGTGAATCAGCCTTGATTTATGAGGTTCAACTGAAGATATTGTTCTAATTCTGAACAGTTAGATATTTATTTTTCCTACTACACATCAACTCAAAATCAAAAGTGACATTTTAAAATTGGAAAAGTAAACTCTTTAAAACTGCTTATTCGGGATTTTTTTTTTAATTCCAGTTCTAGCAGTTTCAAGAACCTGTGTAATTTGGGATACCAATTAGACAGCTTGCCTAGGGCATGCCAGTTCCTTAGCTGTCTAATAGATAACTCAATGACCCATTGTAATTTCATATATAATGTTTGGAAGCTCTTGTTAATATGGACACTGGAATGTGAATGCTACTTACAAAATATGCATTTGGGGAGGCATTAGTGACTATGAAACTATACTCTGAAAATGGTCTGGAAAATAAAATTGTAGAAATATTCAATTTCAGCTAAGACATATTAAAAATTACTTGAGAGACAACTCTGCTATGTTTAAATAATCAAACAACAGTGAATATTTCCACTAGTCTTGGAAAGGAATGAACAGATCCAACCTATTCATCTACATGGCAATGCTTTCAGATTTTTTAGCTCTTGCATATAACTATCCTACCATGGCTTCTTTTTGAATTATACTGCTAGGGACCCAATGCCCATAATTATGTACTGAATTAAGGGTTTGTGGTATAAAAGCATCCTGAAATTTGATTATAACACAGTCTGAGTATATTCTTCTGTTTTGAAGGTAATTCTTAAAAGTAACACACTTGTGCGTAAATACCTGGAAGAACAGGGCCACTAATGAATAGACAGAACTTCTAAAACATGAAATCAAGTCTGCATGGGAGTGGCTGGTTGCACAAGAAGTTAGTTAGGAAATGGGGGTCCTTTTGAATTTTTAAAAAATAAGACCTTTAGGTAGTATCAAGTCTTCCAGAAGATATGATATGAAAATAGATATGAAATGGGGAGAGCATTTGCAAACAATCCACATCACCTGATTCTGTGGACATAAAAAAAAAGTATTTCTCAGTTTTGAGGAGTCATCACATCCTAAGTCTATTGATGACTTTAGCTAAGGAGGGACATAAAGTATAGTAGAGATGTGCCTTTAACTCTTCCTTCATAGTACTAACGAGGCATTTGTTAGTTGCTGAAGGGGAAAGTAGATTTGAATTCCCCACCATGAAATCATTGCTGGGCTCCATAGCAGATCCCAAGAGTATAGTAGATAATTTGCTAGATGTCAGCAACTGAGATTGTTGTTTATTTTCTGGTCAGAACCCTTGGAATATCATAACACTTTTATCATGCTTATAACAGGCATAAATTTGGCTACATTTAAAAAAATAACTGTTGGTTAAATAAATGATAGCAACTTCACAAACAAAGGAAGGCTGAGTTTGCCACATCATAACTGATTTGGCTGCTTGCCTGATCTGTTAAGTTCTAAAGGTTTTGGTTAAAGCAGTTTGGAGGATACTGGATGGCTTAAATGAGACTAAGCTATAGAGCCACCCCTACGCAGCTATTTCAAATGCAGTCTGGGTTAGTAGGGACCAGATATAGTGTTTAACTTTGAAAAGAATAGTATTTAACCTTGAAAGTTTAAAATGGCTATGTTTAAGAATCAGAACAAATTAGTTCATTTCCTAACCTTGACCATGCCAGACCCACCTGCTATATGAACAAGATCTAGCTGGGATACCCCTTCCATTTAGCAATATGGGAAGGGCAGGTTGGTGTGACCTCCTGATACTAGTTTGGAACCTGCCTGGGGGTCACGACCCTGAGGATGAGAATACGTAGATATTTTTGAACAACTATTCTCTGAAAAAGTTTCCAGAATTCACCACCTCTCTCCACACCTTTTTTAAATGCCAGTGGGCTGCAGGCCAAAGATGCTGCAGTTTGGGAGAGTGCCAGTTAGAGCCACCTGACTCAACTGACTTGCCATGTAATACACCTAATCAAATTCACTTTGTACTAGTTAGAATATCACTTCTATGAGTGTTTCAGTCTTAGGAAGGATATCAAGGATATTAATATATTAAATGATATATGACTCAGTATGGAAATTGCTCACTGTGAAGTTCATAACAGGATTCCATTGTACCAGAAAACTTGCATGTAAAATTTTATTTCAATATACGACACAGACATGTAGAGCAAAATTGATCCCTTGTGTAACTCCATGGACGTCAATGAACTTACACTGTGGATGAATTTTACACATTAAACCAAAAGGATTCTTTCATTGAATTTTATCATCATTTTAATAATCATCTTTGTTTTTGCATAGCAGAATGCCTATCAATCAATAAGTATAATTGTAATTTAGTAACTTCATATCATATTTACTGCCAAGTTGCTGTGCCAACTAAATCATTTTAACATGCTTTCTTTGTTTCTCCCTACTTGAAAGTCTTGTGTCCCATTAGACCACTGCCATGGGCTACTGATCACTATAGTAGCTTCCACTACCAAACATAATCAAAAGAATCAATTACAAAAGAAAGAAATCTATGCAGCTACCACTTTCATAGACTTCACAGATTCTTTGACAATGGGCAAACTGCCTCCAGTAAGGTCACACTTCCATTGTTAGTAACCCTACTCAGAATGATATTGCTTTGATTGTGTCTCACCTGCTAGGGCTTACTTTGAGATTAGCAAAAATATTGAAACTCAAGTTACTCACACTGAAATACAGAGGTAGATCCGTGGGTGTGTGTGCGCGCACAGAAAGGGCACCTTGCTAAACTTTAAAAAATATTCTAAATCCAATTTTACATACCTTTCACAGCGCTAGTTACTTTCATCTATAGCCAAGAAATTTTCCAATTGTTATCTTTATTAGTCACCTTTGGTCCTTCAATAACTTTGTAACTTTCATAATCTCAAAAGTGAAGAAATGTTACTTACTTAAATATAGTGGGCCAACCTCCAATCTGGGGTAAATTGGTGTTGATTTAGGTCTATGCCAATTTACACCAGATGAGGGTCTGGTCCAATATATCTACTAATATTAAAAAAATCATCCTCATGTATTTTTTGCGTTTCTGTGTAATTTTTTAAAAAGTCAATCTTAAGGCGAGACAAATTCAGACTGGAAATAATATGCAAATTTTTAACAGAGAGTGTTATTGGCCATTGGAACAACTTAGCAAGTGTTGTGGTGGATTCTCCATCCCTGTCAATTTTTAGATCAGGTTTGGATTTTTTTTTCCTGGAAGATATAGTCTAGTTCAAATAGTAAATAATTCAGGGAAGTCCTATTGCCTGTTATTCAGAAGGACAAGCTTGATGATCACAGTGGCCCCTTCTTGCTGTATGATCTATGAATTAAATCCAGACAGATAAAAACTATTTTTATTTATCTAACCCCCCATTCCATCCCTTGCTTTCTTCCTTCCTCTCCCAATTATAGGATAAAAAATTATACCTATTGATAAACTCAGAACAATTCAGAGTTTGGGGAAAAATCTATAGATCCTTACTAGGATAGTCACTGTTCATATATACCGTAATGTGTTACATTCCATAAGTTTATTAACACTGAATATCATATATAAGCAGTGGCAATAGATTTGAGGGCCTACACAGTTTTGTGTCCCAACACTATTCAAGTAAGTCTCAATTTGGTATGGTCATGTCTTTTTATATGTTTTAATGTATATATTTATTTAAAACTGTTTTTGTTGCTGCAGATTGCTAACCTAATGGGCCATATTTTCCAAAGCAGTCCAACAAAACTGCATCTGAAAATGTGGGTACTCATGTTATTTGTACACACATTTTATACCTTAGTTCCTGCATACACCAACTGTTAATTAGCCTTCTAAATGCTTTTGCATACACAAAACTGATTTATTGGATGCAGAAAATCACGACTGTGAAAAAAATTGCATATACTTATCAGGCTAAAATTATGGGTACAATTTAACATTTCATGTTTAGGCCCATTTGGAAATATGGTCCTCAGAGCCTGAATTAGCAAAGTGAAAATAGAGAAAATTTTCAGTATAATTAAACTGAAAACCACATACCACATAATTTGGAGATCAATATAACTTGATTTATTTGAGAAATTGTAACTTTTATCTTTATATATATTTTACCTTTTTTAGGTTTTATTAAAATCGTATTTTAAATTAGTAGTATCATCTACTTGATCTTTGTTTAGCTTTTATGGTTATGTGGCAGAAGTATGTTTACCTATATTGTTTACCAGTTAGGAAGTGGTTTAGAAGGCATAGCTTGATATTGATAACAAAACTTTGAAAATCTAAAAATACTAATTTAATTTATTCTGGATTAATGGGCATTTCACTCTAGCCATCTTCCTGTTCAACATCACAAAAACCAACATCCTTTATCATCCCATCAGCAAAATGTGCCAGAATGTTCTCATTATTTCACAATTTATACAGACAAGTTGTTGATTTTCGTCTATTGTGTTTTCTCCTTCCAATTTTATTATACATATCGTCTTTCAGCAAAGTCATCACTACTTTATTTTTTCAGCTTTGAACTAACTCCACTCATCTATTTCTTTTTAAATGACCCAAGTGTTGTAATCTAGCTGCATTTCTTCCTCGTTGCAAGTCGTCTTTTCAACAGCAGCATATTCATGTGACAAAGAAGACTATGTCCATTTCTACTCAAAGTCTTTGATATGAAAATTGTTTCATAGTTCAGCCAAGTGCTCCCATTGCTAACAATTCACAGTAACACATCACATTGGGAAGGGCTAATGTCTACCTCTGGGCAGCCCTGAACAAAATGAGATCTCGTCATGTTTGGGGCTTCCTGGTACTACTATGATAGTAACAGTAATAAGTGAAAATATGATGAAGGATGAATTGTAGTTCTCTTCACACAATATATTCTTTCAAATATTATTATCAATATCTCAGCAAATATCTATACTAAAGCTAAAAAAGAAGCACCATTAATTCATACCTGAGATGGAGAAATATGACTATGAGAAAGGGCTATGTAAAAGTTGTGAGTTATGAAGCAAATTCATAAGAGCTGATCATTGTCACAGGTGCAAAAAAGTATGTATTTGAAAAGATGCACTTAAAAGTGACCTAAAAGGGGTCTTGATTCTCCCCAATTAACATACAAGTCACTCCCACTCAATTCAGTGAGAGCTAATCACATCCTGCCTGCGGATAATCAGTTCCAGGGAGCATAACTTGCCTGCTATCAACTGATGAAAGAGTGTCCAATTTGTTCTGTGAGTGGCTGTTGGTAAAAGTGTTGAAGACTTAAAATTCTCCGCCTCATGTGGAAGAGGAGTATGCTTTTGCAGGAACTCATTGTTATTCAGTGGACTTTTCCTTTTAGGGCTGAATATCTCCTGCAGGACTTGGTGGAATTTTTAAGGCTCCAGGACAGCAGTTGGTGATCAACAGAGTAGTGTGGACACAAAAGGACAGACTGATGTTGTTGAAGGTACTATAAAACCATGAATATTGACAGCTCATATCATCAACTGATACAGTAGCTGAAAGATAACCTGGTAAACAGTCTCAGGCTGGGTTCTTTACATTTCTCAGGGCTTCTCTTCACACACAGCACTACAGTGGCACAGCTTTGTTGCTCTTGCGCTTTAAAGAAGATGTTCCTACGCCGATAGGACAGCTTCTTCCATCAGCATAGTTAATCCACTTCCGCATGGCAGGAGGAGCTCTCCCATCATCATAGCACTATTTACATGAGGGAAGGGGGGGGTGTTAGGTTGATATAACTACATCACCCCTGGGCGACATATTTATACTAATATAGGACTGTAGTGTAGGCCTGGCCTCAGACATAATTTTCAAGGGCTTGTGCCTGCTCCCATTGAAGTCAACCTGAATTCAGTAGGAGCATATCACGCTGTTTGGAGTGGTTCATGAGGACTGTGAGTGCCAACCTCAGGCCAGATTGTCAAGAAGCAGGGCAGAGACCCCAAATTGACTGTGTACTCTATAATTAGATCTCACCAGCCCAGTAACAAGTGTGAACTCCTAAAGCACTATAACAGTCTTAACATGGAGTCATAGACAGTCCCCTTTGGCTATCTTGCCACCCAAGAAGCTGGACTTGATGATAGTTGCTATACACCAAAGATCACAAAATATTCAGGTTGCTCCCAGTCCTAAGAGGCAAGTCACTTACCCCAGGTCAATTTATTCTCAGATCTCTCACCAAAGACAAGACTTGTAGCCAGTCCTGTAATTAACTAAAGAAGCTGCACCATGCCTCCCCTCTGGGCCAGCCAAAGCCCTGAGCTTCTCCCCCACACCCGGCGGAGCCCGAGCTGCCTGGAGCCCCAGCCCAGGCTGGACCCAACCTGCCCAGGGGAAAAGTGTCTGTTAGAAGATGCTTTCGATATGCCCCATGCAGTATCCAGGGCAGCTGAGGAGGCAGTATGTATCACCGGAAACTGCATGGGGCATAATAAAGCAAAAACTTCACCACCAAACCCCGCAACCAGGGGTGTGGTGGCTGCCTGGCCTATTACACCCACCGCCCATGTTAAATGTAGTGTTATAAATTCAATATCCAGATTAACCATATTAACGTAGGGGTGAAACAGACTGGTTTCCAGCAATTAATTTGCCAGTGCCCCGCTGAGGCATAAAGCTTTGGCAAGAGCCACTCCTCTTCAGCTTTTCATGCCTAAAAGAGTACTGTGATGGGGGCCTGCAGCCAAAGACAACAGGAGGCAAAGGGGGCTGAGGTCAGGAAACTAGATCTTATGTACTATGGAACTGTCAATCTACAGTCGGTCTCTTTCAGTACAGTATATTGCATTAAAGTGTCAGGTAAAATTCAACCTGAGAGGGCAAATCGTCTGAATTGGCAGCAGGATTCTCTCATGTACACCAATGCTTCATTTTTATAGGCTCTGGCACAGTCTGTACAATCCTTCATTGGTTTGCACTCTTATTAGAATTAATTCCTGTAAGTGTCCCCCAGAACCATTGTTTCCAGCTGAATAGAACATCTGAAGTCTATTGCAATTGGCCATTTTGTGCTTCTGTATCCTGCCATTCTACTCATGCATATTTAGCCTAAGGGCAAAGTTCTTCTCTCCAACTTACAATGAATCTTTTATCAACAGGAGAAATCTCTGTTGCATATTCTGCACTCTGGCCATGGATGGGGCTCTCATTATTATGTCCAGCTCCAGCAGCAGCAGTCCTTGCAGGACTTGCTTACATTTGTGATAATTGCTCAAAACATCTGATTCTTTTTGTGTCTTGCTGCAGTACATTGGTGAAATTCAGCCTGGTTTTTATAGACACAAGACAGAGTTTATCAGTGATTGATACAAAGCTTCTTCCCCATGTACAGCCAGATCAAAGTTAAAGATACTTCACTGTGTTTGTCTTTTTTTCACCTTAGTCAAAAACAATGTACAAATTAAAAGGATTTTATCAGTTATATTACAAATATTTTTCTTTCTACAAAAATCAAAGGTTTCAAATTGATCTTACCTGTAGTTTTTGCCCTTCTCTTTTGGCTTACTATACAAACAACATCAAAGTGTTGAATTGGCAGCATAAAGATAGATTTTTCTGGTGCTGGATTTAGTGCTTGTGAGAAGTATCAGGCTGACAGCCTTAGAGAACTAATTCCTTTTTATCCCGTTACAAACTCAGCAGCAGCGGTGCAAATATTACCATGCTACCCCACCAAAGCATTCCAACACTGACCTGCAAAGATCCTATATCGAGTAGAGTCCATATTTTTTCAGCCCTTCTGCTGAGGCTGTCAATCTCACTGCCAATTACGGTGATGATTTTCTGAGGTGGACACCTGTCTGTTAGGAAACTGGGCTGAAACCACCCTCTCATTTCAACTGGTCATGGAATAGCCATCAGATAGTAACAACTTTCATCCATTACCAATCTGAGCAGGATTCAGACTGACAGCATACCGGCGATCCCTTAAACTGTTCAGTCCCCAGGAAATATAGAGTCTAATTATTTGCACATTAGGTGATTCACAGCTATTTGTCAGAACAAAAATCAGAGTAAATGAAAGCTTTTATTAAAATTTAAGCAATTTTCTTTGCCATCTGCCTCCTAGACTTGTCAATTGAATTGCTGTAAAACCCTTTAAAAGAAACATCTGAATAACTTTCCCCCCATCTGCC
Source organism: Dermochelys coriacea (assembly GCF_009764565.3). Lineage (NCBI taxonomy): Eukaryota > Metazoa > Chordata > Testudines > Dermochelyidae > Dermochelys > Dermochelys coriacea. Next base: position 58,106,000 of record NC_050075.1, on the reverse strand, counting down.
ATTTCTAAAATTGCTAAGTATGCAAAAATTCTCCAAAAAGAACAAAAATGATTGCTATCAAAATAAAAATTCAACACAAGGGTGGCTGTAGACTCTTATGCTGCTATTTCAAGTGAAGAACTGGAACATCATAGCAAATAAATGCTTGCACTGCTATTTACAGCCTGCCATCCTCCCAACAGCCAGTGACCAATGAAGAAAGTGCAATACATATTTATTAGTATTTAGCTGTCATTTCCCCCCAAAGTAATTTTAGAACATATGCTAACTGCAACGGTCACTTTGGCTGGAAATGGTGGAGATCCCAGGTCACTGGTATATGATACTAGAGAGAGAGAGTGACTAACTTATGTTACAAACATTTGAACTGGAGCAGAGGAGTAACCTTCAACTAATACTCTAATCACAAAATATTCAAATATGGTGGAGAGAGCATACTGGTGAAAACATGGCTATGAATCTCAGGCCTTATTTCAGAGGTGACTGATAGAGTCTTAGGGCCAAATCCTCACTTAGTAAAGGTTGGCAGAGCTCCATTGAAGTCAATGCAGCTATGCTGATTAAACTAGCTGAGGCTGTGAGAACAGAGTTTTATACTGCTCTGTAGATTTTTTGGGATTATTCACATTACCCACTTTTCCATTTGACTGTCATCTGTTAGCTTGACAACTATTGTTGCCAGATGACATGCTAATCTTCTGGAGAGCATGACAGAGTTGGCTTTAATTAGGTTTGTGTTACAAAATTGGAAAAATTTCCATTTTTACATTAGACTACATTAAATTTGATAAACCCCTTGGAGACCCACTACAACTCTGCTGTGATTGCAAAAGTTTAATAATTCAAACTAAATCCAGGGAGATATAACTCCCTCCTTAGAGTACCCAAAATTGGTACCATATATTGATTCATTGTCAAGAAGGATATACAGAAAGAATAGTCACATTTTCTAAAGAAATGTTTCCCTCTAGGGATATTGGCTCAGAGCAGAGACATAAAAAGAACTTGAACTTTAAATATCAATAAGTCTGCTGTTTAATCCTGCAGCGCTTCTGGAGAAGTTGAACACAAGCCGGGTTGATAAGTTTGTTTTATGTGTCTGGCATTTCAGAAATAATGCTGAAGGACACAGGCACAAAGATCGGAGAAATTATGCTGTTTAGAAGTCAAGTGGGACACAATGGGCCTGACTTTCCAAAGGGCAGAAGGCAAGGTCAATGCACAAAAATGTGCCTGCAAAATTCATTCCTAATTTTTAGTGTGAAATTATTGAAATGGTGCACCCAAATCAGATATTAGCGTATGCAAATGGTCATTTAGCAATACATTTCCAATTTGAAAGCACAATATCAGTAATTTAATGCACAAATTAGGCCCATATTTAGTTTCACACACACTTAGATTTGTTACATTGGGCCTTTGGCCTTTTGAAAAAGAAGCCTAGGAGATCATTTGGGGTCTTAGTCTCTGTTTCTACAGCAATTTAAGTGATTCATAAGGTCCCTGCTGTAATACATATATTAATATACAGTCTAGTTCCTTCATCACTGGAAATGAATGGGAAAATACCTCATCAGAACCTGAATGTCAGTTTTGAATGATGTGGTGAAGTACCTGGTAAATTAGAATGATGAAGGGTCCTTAGAAAATTCCACAGTAAGAAATATCAAAGAATAGACTGTGATATGGTAGAATAAGTATCTACATAAAAGAAACTTGGAAGCTATGGTCAATTTGGTGAGTAGAGTTTTGGTGGGGACAATACTTTCAGTTAAAGGAAGAACCACTAGCATACATTGTGAATGGACGCTTCTTTTCTGAGAGTTCGTAGTAATCTGGAGTGATATTCTGGGTAGGTTCACATTAATTTGATTTCCATGTCTATCCCTTTTGTTAAGGAAGTATTTAGGGAATACAGAGCATATGCTGGATGACAACATGTAGAGGGAAATGTTCAGTGTGATGTAAATGCACAGATGGGTTATCAGATCAAAAGTGAAAAATACATGGAATGGGATTTTCTCAGTTACCCAAAGGATGTGGACATCTGACTCCCAAATTAGTGGTAAGAAACTCCAAATGTCTTAGGCAGCTGTCATGATACCCATTATATCCAATATGTAATAAGAAAACAACTGTAGAGAATTCTTAATATAAAACTCTTTCTCTATATACATGGTGAGGCTGGATATTGAGCTGCCCTGGAGAAGTAAAGGACTGAATTACTCCAATTTGTATACCACTACATTGACAGGAGTCTCAATTCTCAGTGCTGCAGCTGGATAGAAAACTAGGCCTAACATATTCCTTTTCTTTTATGTGCACAACATTGGAAAAATCTCAGGCAAAATGGTTAGTGTATTGCAAGAGGTCCAAGACAATGAGAAAGTATTCGGAATCTTAAATGGTAAACCACACCGCATAGAAAGGATGCTCTAAGCTGGAGCATTAGAGAATGAAACATGCAGAGACTCTGGATGCAGACTTATCCAATGTAGTTAGGAAGTAGGACATTTCCTGAGTGGTATCTATAAATCTCCATAGCTTTAGAAATACTGTTTCTTTTTGCTCAAGTTAGTATTAGATTTATATTTACTTTAACTAATCTATGCACTGAGTCAAATTCAGAGCTATCGCACTTTATATTAAAATGTCATGTCAGATATATATAAATATAAAAGTTAAGTAAGAGATAAAAGAAAATTCAGATGAAATACTTTTACTTCCTTTTATAGTGTTTACAGAAATTAATATTATCAGCACTGTATGAAAGTGAAGAGAGAAATTTGTGTCATTGCTAGATATGGCTATGATATATAGTTTTCATAACAGAAAAAATTGCTTTTAGAATACTATGAATCTCAATACATAAATGTAGCAAGATTAATGATAATTCACTATTAAAATATTAATGACTGAGAATTCTGTTTCCAAGTCATGCACAAGCTTATATTATTCTGCAAAGTCCTGTAAATCTTAGTCTGACACCTTTGACAAGTTTGAAAGATTGTTTCATGAGAGGACAAAATCTTCTACATTTCAAAAATATATGAGACTACTTGAACACCCATAAAGTAATAAGTGGCAGGAAATATGTCCCTAGAGCCTTAACACAAGATTCTTAGTTCAGAAGTGAGATGGTTATTCTGATTAAATTTAAAAATCATTAAACTGCCAAGCAATTTTTTCCCCTATGGGCTCATACTAAACATGGCCTCAAAGTATACAGTTGAATACCTTTATGTATCAAAACATGGAGAAGAAAGGAGCAGAGCTTCTCCATTTATGTGAGTAAAAGTTATTTATCAGAATGTCACCTGTCAGTTTTGCATTAACACTAAGTCCCTGGGGCTAGAGGCAGAGTAATCAGAACACTGTGAATTTTGTAGGTTCCCACTGTAAGTTTTCATTTAAAAAAATTACAACTTATTTATATTTATTTATTTATGTATTGGTATCTTAGGATACCTCACTGCACTCTGTGGTGCACTTTGTGGTCCACTCGCTCACTCTTCAACAGTCCAGCAGCAGTGGAACCTAGAGGATTTTCTAAGTGTGAAAGGAAAGGGAGCATTTAAGTGACGCATATCCCAAAAGAGCACTTTAAATGAGATCTGGGGAGAACATAGAGTGACCTTGACTCTGACTAGACTACTACATCTGGAAGGGAGAGACAACAGGGTTCTCAGGTTTCATGGAGCTGGTCAGGTCTAAATGATTTTTCAATGGAAAATGGAGTTCATGCAAAATCCAAAATTGTTCAATATGCTGTTTGGAAAATCAAAAATAAATATTTTATTGTGGGAAGGTTTGATACAAACCGAAGCATTTTATTTTGATGACCTGAAAAGAAACATTTTATTCCAAACCAGTTCAATAGTAAACTCCACCTACCTATGGTGTCATGATGATTCATGGGAGTTACGGTTTGGGTCCTTCATGTCCCCATTCTCTTCCAAGGGCCAGGTTTCTTGTCTGGACTGCAACTCCCAAGATATACGAGGTTTCAGAGTAGCAGTCGTGTTAGTCTGTATTTGCAAAAAGAAAAGGAGTACTTGTGGCACCTTAGAGACTAACAAATTTATTTGAGTATAAGCTTTCGTGAGCTACAGCTCACTTCATCGGATGCATTTGGTGGAAAATACAGTGGGGAGATTTATATACACACACAGAGAACATGAAACAATGGGTTTTATCATACACACTGTAAGGAGAGTGATCACTTAAGATGAGCCATCACCAGCGGGGGGGGGGCGGGGGGGAGGAAAACCTTTCATGGTGACAAGCAGGGTGGGCCATTTCCAGCAGTTAACAAGAATGTCTGAGGAACAGTGGGGGGTAGTATGGGGGGGGAGAAATAACATGGGGAAATAGTTTTACTTTGTGTAATGACTCATCCACTCCCAGTCTCTATTCAAGCCTAAGTTAATTGTATCCAGTTTGCAAATTAATTCCTCTCGCTGGAGTCTGTTTTTGAAGTTTTTTTGTTGAAGGATAGCCACACTCAGGTCTGTAATCGAGTGATTGGAGAGATTGAAGTGTTCTCCGACTGGTTTTTGAATGTTATAATTCTTGACGTCTGATTTGTGTCCATTTATTCTTTTATGTAGAGACTGTCCAGTTTGACCAATGTACATGGCAACACCAGCAACCACACACAGTAATGGTGACACCAGCAACCACACACCACACAACAGAGCCACTAACCCAGGAACCTATCCTTGCAACAAAGCCCGTTGCCAACTCTGTCCACATATCTATTCAGGGGACACCATCATAGGGCCTAATCACATCAGCCACACTATCAGAGGCTCGTTCACCTGCGCATCTACCAATGTGATATATGCCATCATGTGCCAGCAGTGCCCCTCTGCCATGTACATTGGTCTTAGATCACTTAGGAGCTATGCAGTCAGAACAACGAGGTTTACTGGGGGGGAGTTAGATACCACCCTGGTTATATAATACGCTGATTACCAGTATCAGAAGCACACTAGCAAAACCTGCATTCCACTTTGCAGTTGCCAAAATCAGAGTGACTAGAATGAAAGGCAGACTCATAACTGGTAAGTGGCACTACAGGCAACAGTGTGCCCAGTTTGGAGGCAAGATAGAAGTCCAAGCTACCAAATGTATGTTATAAATCTGCTGAGTTATTTGAAAGCTTACACAAATCACTGACAGTCTCCCGTAAAATGGTACTGATGACATAGATAAGGAAATAATTATCAGAAGAAAATTATTCATAGGGAGTATGATGCTCATCTGGAGAAGATAATTAGGTACTGAATAGTTAATTGGAAAACTGAAGAGGTGGTGTGCAGGTATATTAAAGTAGATTAAAGTGTCCCAAGAGAAGGAGAGAGAGAGGTTGAATGAGCGAATGCTGCCTTCCCTTCCCCCTCAAGAAAGCCGAGATACTGTAGTTTTGCAAAAGAGAATTGGTAAACTAAAATGTCTGATGTCTGCATCAGGAATATAAATAATAATAATAATTAATAAGAAAGAGCTATTGAAAGGCACAGAAGTCAAGACAATGATAATGCATTATCTGCACTGAAGGCTTATTTTCTTGTCCAAGAGAGGAATATGTATTTTTAAGAGGGAAGGAAACACTTAAATGAACTTTTAAAATGACTCTGCAGACTTTATTCCATTTTCCTTTCCTGCTTTAATGAGGATATTAAATAAAAATACCTGAGCTTTGGGAGGATTATGCTAATTCATGTGCATGAGACATGCATTTTATAAAATATTTTTTACAGAGGGGACTTGAGTTTATACAGGCATTTTAACTATTGCTTTTTCAGTGTTTAGGTGGTTTTATTTTCCAGTTAATGTATGGTGGCATTTGTTTAACATTTGTCACTGTCCTGTAATTGCTTCTTTGCGGGTGAAAATTTTTTACTGAGAATCTCATTATTCCTCAGGAGGGAAGTACGGCAATTTAAAGCTACTCTTTTTCGTGTCTGTGTGTGTGTGTGTGTGTGTGATTCACAACTTTGTATTTACTTTGAGACGAAAATTTGCCATGTGATCATGTGTACACTCGCTCTCTTGCTTTCTCTCTCACACATCACATTGTACTGAGATTTAACTTAATAAAATATGTTGATATGACTATAGTTATCAGATATCTCAGTGTAGACAGGAGGAGGGTCTCTTGGTTTTTAATTGCCATCTTACTGAGTCTACTTAACTCACAGTAAATAAGATACACATACTCTGCGACCTGATGCAATGCAAGGATTTTCTCTTCCTACAGGCTGCAGAAATTTCCCATGTCTGCTAGTTGGTCTGCCCAGTCACTTTTGTGTCGATTCTACCCCTTCAGTAGCTGTGCTTCCTTCAGCTACTAGAGGCTACATTGTTGGCCATATAGGGAAACGGGGGTAGGGTAATGTCCCTTGCCACTCCTCTTCTGGGCCCTGCTCAGATTGTAACTTCTGCTGTGGGGAAGAGAGTAGGGTCTACTCGCATGCTATTTCCCATTCAAGCAAGGAGACTGGGAAAGGTGGAGAGTGGAAGGAGTCCTGTCTCCAGTCCCTCCCTTTGCTGGCCAGTATAGCTAGCAGGGACAGAGTGTACAATGGGGTCTAACATGTTCCAGGAAAAACAATTAAGTAATTAGTTCCTCCCCCAGAGCGAGGGGCATTCAGCAGAGATATTGTGACTGTTCCTGGGGCAGGGCAGGGAAACTTGCAGTCTAGCCCCCATAGAAAACACTGCTTCTCTCCTAGGGAATCCAGACTGAAACTTAAGGGCACATGAAGACAGTGACCAACATCTGTCATGTGTGTTTTTTTTCTCTCTCTCTCATCCTCTGCCAAGTGGTGGATTTGTGTGTATAGCATAGTCTTTTCTTTTGGAAGGAGTTTGTTTTGTTTTGTTTGTTTAATGTACATGCTGTTCTATTTATGGGAGAGAAGGCAATGTTGAAGTACATCTTGCACTTGGAGAAGAAAGGGGTGAGGTTTATGATAGTCATTAGTTCCTGGTGGAGTTCATTCCATAGTCTTGGACTAGACCCTGAGAAAACTCTGTCTCCTGCACAGATGAGCTTTATTCATTATTCCATTGTGTCTGACGAGCAGAGTTAGTTACCACAGTCTTCATGATCTTGTAGATATGTTGAGCCTAGGCTATTAAGCATCTTGACAAGAAGGACCAGGACCTTGAACTTGATAAGATATTCTATAAGAAGGCAGTGTAAAGAGTAGAGGATAGGTATGATGTGCGCTCAGTAGCCTTTGTTGTTGAGGATATGTGCTGAAGACATCCTTTGCAAACCTATGAATTATTTCACAAGAAAAAACAATTTAAAATGTCAGAATATAATACAAAGAGGAAGAATTACTCAATCTGATTCATTGAAGAGATAATCTCAGCATCCTCTCCAATCACAATCATCTTGGTGTCTGTGATGGTGAATACCTCCCTCGGAGCTTTGAAATACATAGGAATGAATACCCCATTCTGTCTCTCTCACCAACAGAAGCTCCAATAAAAGATATTACCTTACCCAGCTTTTCTCTAATAACCCATTCCAAATCCATTCTCGAAGGAGAGATTGGAGTTGGCTTAAGGCCCAGTCATTTCTGTGCCTCATCGCTACAGATATTTTAAATCAGAAATATTTTGATCTTTGCTTTCTGACAGTCAAGATGATTCACTAATCTTGCCACAATGAAAAAAGAAAGTTTCCTGGAATGAAGCAATACATAATAATCAAAACACTTCTGAACTAGACAGGAGCTGACATTTTTTTGAAAGGATGTGTCTGAGAGAATTTTAATAGAGTATGGAGGTCTGAGAAATCATTGCAAATATACACTTATTCCTAGAAAAAAAAGCCACATATAACAGGTAAATATTATTATTATTAATTCTCTGAAATTAACTTTTCTAGACTGAAGAGATTAATTTCTAACTTCACTTCCATATTTTTAAAGCACTCTGGTAGGTAGGTGTGTGCACACATATATTTCCATACACCTTATTAATTCATATATATACCCAGTGTCCATACAAATATCAGGTATTTGTTCAAACACAATACCAAGTAAGTGGATAACTTTGCATGTGTGGAAAATACCTGATCTAAACATTCTCATTGAGTATTTGAATGGATAACTTAAGTAAATGAAATGGGTGCATGAATTTTCATGTACCTAACTGTCAAATTATAACTTTGTGTTTTTAGGCACAACTGTGTGCCTCCATTATTAACAGCTAAGGCACTTTGCAAGCTAGTAACATGAAGTTCAATAGTCTGCATTTTTCCTGATAATCCTTCACACTCTTATCAGGTCACAATACAACACCTGAGGATTCCTGGAGGAAAAAAACCTATTGTGAATTAGTGCCACATTTGCCATAGTAATTTTCACCTTTTGGAGCGCGTTTCCATTCTTATAGCCTACACAATGAACAGAACAGAGGAAAGGTAGCCAGTAGGTATACACTGATAGGGCTCCATTGAGGTCTATGGAGCTATACTGATTTACACCAGCTGAGAATCTGGTCCCATCTTTCAAGGTAGAATAATTAGCTCTAGGCATAATTTTTTTACTAAACAGATATATGCAAAAATATCAAGAAAAGTACGAAAATTAAACCAAGGAACTGACAGAAAACACAAAGGCTAAAAGCATCAAATCAGATGAGTCATCACTGCAATTTGCACATACATATTCCACATTCCCGTTTGACATTAGGCAACCCTGAGTTATTTCATTTCGAAACATAGGTTTCAGCTTGATGGGATTCGAATGGGACTATTTGTGGAGAAAGGTGCCATTTAGCTTGAGTAAAGATATCAGAATCTGGACCACCACAGAGCCTTTCTTTGGCAATGTTGTTGATTTTAACATCTGCAAAAACTTATTTTGTCTATTTGTATATCTTTATTTGCTTTCTTTTAAAAAAACATTTATACATGGGGCAAACCAATTATTTTCTATATCAGATACAGCTCTCCCCTTTTAAAAAATATGCTTTATAGACCATATCTTTCATTTTAATGGAATCCTAATGATAAAAATCTCAGCAGATAGATCACAAATGAATAAATAAATAAATATTAAGTTGAGCTCCCTCAAAAAAATTGTTCTCATTACAGCTTATTTCTTGCTGACAGTATTTTGTTAATGTGACTTAGATATTATGTAAATGATTCCAGTGTAGATTTCTGGAGATCAAGAAAGGCTCAGGCAATTAAATATAGATGGGGTATTCTGAAAATTAATTAGTGTTAAACTTGTTGTATATAGCAGAGTTGAAATTCATCCTCTTGTCAGAATATAAAGTTCATAACTGCTGAAGAAAAATAATGAGTTGCACTATATTTGTTGCAGTGTTGGTAAGAGCACTAACATAAAGTGAACCTCTCACATACCCAGTAAATGAAAGTTAGGGAAAAATCTGGATGGAAAGGATATTAGAATTCTAAGTATTTCTTTGAAGAAAAATGTGAAAACAGAGAGAAAAATGATCAGAGCTGTTTGGGATGTGTTTTAGATACATATGCATCAGAAAAGTCTAGGAAAGATGACAAAGTATTTGTACATTTGTAAGGTCACATTTTCTTAAGCCCAGTGTGGGATGTCTGAAAAAAGAATTCCATAATATGTTTAGCATGAGATGACAAGGTAGAAAGCAAAAGGAAGCAAAAGGCATTTTTCAGGAAATATATATAAATGCTTTCAATCACTAAGTTAGCCATTCAACCATGTTCTCAAGGACATATCAGATATGGGAACGAGTCCATTAGTGTTGTATTACTTGGAAACTATATATGAAAATTAAAGATATATCCTGTTGTTTACATCTTGGAACTCATAGCCACAAGATAATCATAGATTCAAAGGCCAGAAGGAACCACTGGGATCATCTATTTTGACACAGGCCATAGAATTTCTCCAGAATAATTCCTAGACATATCTTTAGAAAAACATCCAGTCAGTGATGTAGTAGCCATCACAACCCTGGGTAAATTGTTCCAGGGATTAACTGCTCTCACTGTTAAAATTTGTACCTTATTGCCAGTCTTTATTTGTCTAACTTCAATTTCCAGCCATTGGGTCATATTATACCTTTCTCTGCTAGACTGAAGAACCAATTATCAAATATTTGTTCCCCGGGTAGTTACTTATAGACTGTAATCAAGTCAGACCTTAACCCTCTTTTTGGTAAAATAAATAGATTGAGCTCCTTGAGTATACCACTAAGCCTTTAATCATTTCCCTGACTTTTCTCTGAAGCCACTCCAATTCATCAACATCCTTCTTGAATTTTGGACACTAGAACTGGGTACACTGTTCCAGTAACAGTCACACCAGTGCCAAATACAAAGGTAAAATACCGCACTACTCCTACTGGAGAATTCAAAACTTGACTGGGAAATTATATGGATAACTAGAATATCCGGAGTTATAATAGTAAATACTAAACAAAGGATTTTTTAAAAAGAGCTCTGGAAAGTCTCTAAACTCTCTTGCTTCAGAGCATAAGCAGCATCCTACTAATAAGACTTTGGAAGAAATGTTCTAAAATATATGTGCTACATCAAAGAGAAGTTATGGGCTTTAAGCTGAAATTACTGGGTGAGATTCTCTGGCCTGTGTTATGCAGGAGGTCAGACTAGATGGTCATAATTGTCCTTTCTGGACTTAAAATTTGTGAATTTTTTTTCTGTAGACTGATCATTCTATAACTGCCTACTGCAGGGCATGTCCACTTTCCTATGAAGCAGCTGCTATAATTCAGTATTGGAGGCAGGATTTTGAAATAGATGGACCTCTGATCTCTACCAGTGTGACATTTCCTTAATTCATATTTTGGATCCTTTCACAATAAGATAATGGACAGGTCTTAATGGATAGCAGAGCACCTAGGCAAAGCTGGATATCCAAGCCATAACAAATGTTAGAGCTGTAGGCAGGCTGATTTATTTATATCCTTTCAATAAATGAAGTTAAAATTGGGATAACATATTCAAAGCTCTTTCCTCAATCCTAGCCATTTGCACAGAGCTGTCACATAACATGTACATGTTAGTTGCAGTTGATGTATTAATATGGGGGGAGGGGTCTCAACTGGAGTAAAATAGGTGGGGGAAACAGACTTTTTTCTCTATGTTTTAAGTGTTGATAACTCAAACATGGCCAAAGGAAAAAAAATTTAAATACAAACAAATGATCATGGGATTGAGAATGATCACAAGCTATTTTATCTGATGGATTGAGGTTTTTTTAGGATGTCCCTGCTAAAATCTGGCCAGAAGCTCAAATATGGCTGTGTCTAATTAAAGAATCTTCTCAACTGTTGTGCATTAGAACTACCAGAAAATATTTATTTTCCCTCCCAAATTCTATTTTTTTTATGAGAAGATAAATTTCAGAGGAAATTTTTGTCTGGAAAATCTAAATGAAACGTTTCAATTTGTTGACCTTCTGTTTCAGGTCAGATGAACATTACCGTCTGCCTGAATCACCTCGGTGACTCATGAGAGTTGCAGTTTCAGGTCTTCTTGCCCACACTTTCGGCCATGGGCTTACTCGCTGGATGAACTACACACCTCACTATGCATTACAGTGTCTTCTCGTGGCTGAGCCACCATGCTGCATTATGATGCTTTGTAGACTGGAGGAGGTCAAGACCCCATGATGCATCATAGCAGCTCAGACAAGTTTTAATATACTGTATTTTGGTCCTGACTTGGGATAAAAACAAATGTCTAAGTATCAGAATTGTCTGTGGGTTAGAAATTCTGTGGGGTTTTTTTTATCAGCTTTAATTAGAAGATGTAGATCATAGAATCATAGAATCATAGAATATCAGGGTTGGAAGGGACCCCAGAAGGTCATCTAGTCCAACCCCCTGCTCAAAGCAGGACCAAGTCCCAGTTAAATCATCCCAGCTAGGGCTTTGTCAAGCCTGACCTTAAAAACCTCTAAGGAAGGAGATTCTACCACCTCCCTAGGTAACGCATTCCAGTGTTTCACCACCCTATTAGTGAAAAAGTTTTTCCTAATATCCAATCTAAACCTCCCCCATTGCAACTTGAGACCATTACTCCTCGTTCTGTCATCTGCTACCATTGAGAACAGTCTAGAGCCATCCTCTTTGAAACCCCCTTTCAGGTAGTTGAAAGCAGCTATCAAATCCCCCCTCATTCTTCTCTTCTGCAGACTAAACAATCCCAGCTCCCTCAGCCTCTCCTCATAAGTCATGTGCTCTAGACCCCTAATCATTTTCGTTGCCCTTCGTTGTACTCTTTCCAATTTATCCACATCCTTCCTGTAGTGTGGGGCCCAAAACTGGACACAGTACTCCAGATGAGGCCTCACCAGTGTCGAATAGAGGGGAACGATCACGTCCCTCGATCTGCTCGCTATGCCCCTACTTATACAACCCAAAATGCCATTGGCCTTCTTGGCAACAAGGGCACACTGCTGACTCATATCCAGCTTCTCGTCCACTGTCACCCCTAGGTCCTTTTCCGCAGAACTGCTGCCGAGCCATTCGGTCCCTAGTCTGTAGCGGTGCATTGGATTCTTCCATCCTAAGTGCAGGACGCTGCATTTATCCTTATTGAACCTCATTAGATTTCTTTTGGCCCAATCCTCCAATTTGTCTAGGTCCTTCTGTATCCTATCCCTCCCCTCCAGCGTATCTACCACTCCTCCCAGTTTGGTATCATCCGCAAATTTGCTGAGAGTGCAATCCACACCATCCTCCAGATCATTTATGAAGATATTGAACAAAACGGGCCCCAGGACCGACCCCTGGGGCACTCCACTTGACACCGGCTGCCAACTAGACATGGAGCCATTGATCACTACCCGTTGAGCCCGACAATCTAGCCAGCTTTCTACCCACCTTATAGTGCATTCATCCAGCCCATACTTCCTTAACTTGCTGACAAGAATGCTGTGGGAGACCGTGTCAAAAGCTTTGCTAAAGTCAAGAAACAATACATCCACTGCTTTCCCTTCATCCACAGAACCAGTAATCTCATCATAAAAGGCGATTAGATTAGTCAGGCATGACCTTCCCTTGGTGAATCCATGCTGACTGTTCCTGATCACTTTCCTCTCCTCTAAGTGCTTCAGGATTGATTCTTTGAGGACCTGCTCCATGATTTTTCCAGGGACTGAGGTTAGGCTGACCGGCCTGTAGTTCCCAGGATCCTCCTTCTTCCCTTTTTTAAAGATGGGCACTACATTAGCCTTTTTCCAGTCATCCGGGACTTCCCCCGTTCGCCACGAGTTTTCAAAGATAATGGCCAAGGGCTCTGCAATCACAGCCGCCAATTCCTTCAGCACTCTCGGATGCAATTCGTCCGGCCCCATGGACTTGTGCACGTCCAGCTTTTCTAAATAGTCCCTAACCACCTCTATCTCTACAGAGGGCTGGCCATCTCTTCCCCATTTTGTGTTGCCCAGCACAGCAGTCTGGGAGCTGACCTTGTTAGTGAAAACAGAGGCAAAAAAAGCATTGAGTACATTAGCTTTTTCCACATCCTCTGTCACTAGCTTGCCTCCCTCATTCAGTAAGGGGCCCACACTTTCCTTGGCTTTCTTCTTGTTGCCAACATACCTGAAGAAACCCTTCTTGTTACTCTTGACATCTCTTGCTAGCTGCAGCTCCAGGTGCGATTTGGCCCTCCTGATATCTTTCCTACATGCCCGAGCAATATTTTTATACTCTTCCCTGGTCATATGTCCAACCTTCCACTTCTTGTAAGCTTCTTTTTTATGTTTAAGATCCGCTAGGATTTCACCATTAAGCCAAGCTGGTCGCCTGCCATATTTACTATTCTTTCGACTCATCGGGATGGTTTGTCCCTGTAACCTCAACAGGGATTCCTTGAAATACAGCCAGCTCTCCTGGACTCCCTTCCCTTTCATGTTAGTCCCCCAGGGGATCCTGGCCATCTGTTCCCTGAGGGAGTCAAAGTCTGCTTTCCTGAAGTCCAGGGTCCGTATCCTGCTGCTTACCTTTCTTCCCTGCGTCAGGATCCTGAACTCAACCAACTCATGGTCACTGCCTCCCAGATTCCCATCCACTTTTGCTTCCCCCACTAATTCTACCCGGTTTGTGAGCAGCAGGTCAAGAAAAGCGCTCCCCCTAGTTGGCTCCCCTAGCACTTGCACCAGGAAATTGTCCCCTACGCTTTCCAAAAACTTCCTGGATTGTCTATGCACCGCTGTATTGCTCTCCCAGCAGATATCAGGAAAATTAAAGTCACCCATGAGAATCAGGGCATGCGATCTAGTAGCTTCCGTGAGTTGCCGGAAGAAAGCCTCATCCACCTCATCCCCCTGGTCCGGTGGTCTATAGCAGACTCCCACCATGACATCACTCTTGTTGCACACACTTCTAAACTTCTAAACTTAATCCAGATTGAAATCTAGATGTGAAATGTGAAGCAATAGCTATTGTTTAATTTATACATTACCTGCAGGTAACCTCTTAAACTGTTTTGAAAAGGAAAAATGTTCATATGAGAATGCTGTTATGATCTAGTCCAGACAATAAAGTTACAAATGTGTGCTATGTACAGAGAAAAAGAAATCAGAGGACATGATCCAAAACCACTTCTACTTGTATAATCCAGTGCAGAGGGATCCTAGCGGTATAAAGTCCATTTGGAGGAGAGTGGTGCAAGGTAGCCACAATCCCTTTTATGCCAAGGTGGTTGCCATTTGTCAACATTGCCCCCAAACTGTGAGCACCAGTCAGGTGTAGCTATGCGAGCAATGAGATGCATTGATTCTACTCATCCCCAGGCAGCCTCTGCCAACTGAGTTCTTATAAGGTTCTGGCTATAACTTAGGCTCCGTTGAAGGCATGGAGCTATAACGGATGTAATCAGAACAAACATCAGGTGTCCTCTCACAGACTGTAGATTCCTCTCTTAGACACAATGCTTTTAAAAGTCATTAATAGAAATACAATAGCTAAGACTGACAAGCATAAAATCATGAAAGGCAAGTGCCTAAATATGTTACTTAAATATTATGGGTTGGATCCTCAGTTTACACCAACTGAAGATCTATTCCTTCGTGTTTGATTGAGGAAAAATATGAAAGATAAAACAAAATAATGGGAACTTATTAAAACCCAGTTCATTTTAAGGCATAGCAGAATTTAGAGTTTTGTATATCAGTTCCAGAAAAGAAACAGTCAGCAAGACAAGAGTATGGGTATCTTGACACTCAGAAATGAAAGGAGACCCAGGAGAAATAAAACAGCAGATCAGCACTGTGACCCGAGCCATTGTTTAGACAAATGGCCATTGGTGGACTGTAAATAGCCCCAAAGTGGGAATTTATTGAAGAAGAAAGAGCACACTTTGCAGTCTTTATCTGATCTGTGATGTAGGCAGTTTTTTTCAAAATGGCTTAATTAAACACTCTCCCTGATCAAGCAGCCTCGTAAGTTGAAGATGAAACCACAAAGATATTTCATGATTTCCTACAGGGTTTCAAAAGTGACATACAGAATATTCTTTGTACATTGATTTTCCAGGGACTGTTTACTAGGGAAAAAATGGAAATGGGTTATTCATAGAATCATCGACTTTAAGGTCAGAAGGGACCATTATGATTGTCTAGTCTGACCTGCTGCACAACACAGACCACAGAATCTCACCCACCCACTCCTGTAATAAACCCCTAACCTATGTCTGAGCTATTGAAGTCCTCAAATCGTGGTTTAAAGACTTTGAGGTGCAGAGAATCCTCCAGCAAGTGACCCATGCACCTACGCTGCAGAGGAAGGCGAAAACCCCCCCAGGGCCTCTGCCAATCTGCCCTGGAGGAAAATTCCTTGCTGACCCCAAATATGGTGATCAGCTAGACCCTAGGCATGTGGGAAAGACTCACCAGCCAGACACCCAGGAAAGAATTCTCCGTAGTCACTCAGATCCCACCCCATCGACCATCCCATCACAGGCCATTGGGCATATCTACCACTAATAGTGGAAGATCAATTAATTGCCAAAATTAAGCTATCCCATCATATCATCCCTTCCATAAATTTAGTCTTGAAGCCAGATATGTTTTTGCCCCCACTGCTTCCCTTGGAAGGCTATTCCAGAACTTCACTCCTCTCATGGTTAGAAACCTTTGTCTAATTTCAAGTCTAAACTTCCTGATGGCCAATTTATATCCATTTGTTCTTGTGTCCACATTGGTACTGAGCTTAAATAATTCTTCTCCCTCCATGGTATTTATCCCTCTAATATATTTATAGAGAGCAATCATATATCCTCTCAGCCTTCCTTTGGTTAGGCTAAACAAGCCAAGCTCTTTAGGTCTCCTTTCATAAGACAGGTTTTCCATTCCTTGGATCATCCTAGTAGCCCTTCTCTGTACCTGTTCCAGTTTGAATTCATCCTTCTTAAACATGGAAGACCAGAACTGCACACAATATTCCAGATGAGGTCTCACCAGTGCCTTGTATAATGGTACTAACACCTCCTTACCTCAACTGGAAATACCTCGCCTGATGCATCCCAAGACCTCATTAACTTTTTTCACGGCCATATCACATTGGTGGCTCATAGTCATCTTGTGATCAACCAATACTCCAAGGTCCTTCTCATCCTCTGTTACTTCCATGTAATGCGTCCCCAGTTTATAACAGAAATTTTTGTTATTAATCCCTATATGCATGACCTTGAACTTTTCACTATTAAATTTCAACCTATTACTATTACTCCAGTTTACAAGGTCATCCAGATCTTCCTCTATGATATCCCGGTCCTTCTCTGTATTGGCAATACCTCCCAGCTTTGTCTCATCTGCAAACTTTATTAGCACATTCCCACTTTTTGTGCCAAGGTCAGTAATAAAAAGATTAAATAAGATTGATCCCAAAACTGATCCCTGAGGAATTCCACTAGTAACCTCCTTCCAGCCTGACAGTTCACCTTTCAGTGTGACCCGCTGTAGTCTCCCCTTTAACCAGTTCCTTAACCACCTTTCAATTTTCATATTGATCCCCATCTTTTCCAATTTAGCTCATAATTCCCCATGTGGAACTGTATCAAATGCCTTACTGAAATTGAGGTAAATTAGATCCACTGCATTTCCTTTGTCTAAAAAACTCTGTTATCTTCTCAAAGAAGGAGATCAGGTTGGTTTGACATGATCTACCTTTTGTAAAACCATGTTGTATTTTGTCCCAATTACCATTGGTCTCAATGTCTTTAACTACTTTCTCCTTCAATTTTTTTTCCCAAGACCTTGCATACTACAGATGTCAAACTAACAGGCCTGTAGTTACCTGGATCACATTTTTCCCCTTTCTTAAAAATAGGAACTATGTTAGCAATTCTCCAGTCATACGGCACAACCCCTAAGTTTACAGATTCATTAAAATTTTTTGCTAATGGGCTTGCAATTTCATGTGCAAGTTCCTTTAATATTCTTGGATGAAGATTATCTGGTCCCCCTGATTTAGTCCCATTAAGCTGTTCAAGTTTGGCTTCTACCTTGGATGTGGTATCTTGGAATATCTACCTCCATATCCTCATTCCCATTTGTCGTCCTACCAATATCCCTAAGCTCCTCATTAGCCTCATTAAAGACTGAGGCAAAGTATTTGTTTAGATTTTGGGCCATGCCTAGGTTATCTTTAACCTCCGCTCCATCCTCAGTGTTTAGTGGTCCCACTTCTTCTTTCTTTGTTTTCTTCCTATTTATATGGCTATAGAACTTTTTACTATTTGGTTTTAATTCCCCTTGCAAGGTCCAACTCTACATGGCTTTTGGCCTTTCTCACTTTATCCCTACATGTTCTGATGTCAGTAAGGTAATTTTCAGAACAACAACTGGTCAAATTTCCATCAAATTATTTGTTTGTTGTTTTGTTTTCTGGTGAAGAATGTCTTTTCTACAAAATAGAAATTTTCACAAAGACATTTCTGTTTGCATAGAAAATTTTAGGTTTTTAAATTCAATTGAAAGTGATAGTTCTCCTGCCTGTTTTCGGGAAGGCAGAAAAGATTCAGTGACTGTTAAGAGAGACCCATTTTAATAACAATCACCACATTATTAAAATCAAAACATTAATAAAATAATTGCCAATATACCTTTATAGCTCCTACAATTTGCCACCAGTGCCAGACTCAGTGATCTACCTATTTCCTAGTTCCTTTCTATAAAAGTGATGTAAATATCCTTTTTCTCTGCAGTTGCGCAGCATGTTGCAACTCTCCAAAAAGCCTTCAGAATCTATTAGTCATTTCCTTTGCTGTTCCCTTCAGATACTGAAGGGGTAACCCACAGTCTGGAAGCTTTATGTGGCTTTAGAGATTTTTAGCTTACACAAGACTTGTTCTGGGTGATGCTCTTTCATTTTCACTACTCAGCCCCTGGAAAATGAGATTCCATTTATGTATGGCATTTCACCTCAGATTTCTCCACGAATATTGAGGGGGTGGAAAACTCATTTATTTTTTCTGCTATATCCTCTTTCTTTTGGTATTAAGTTTCTTCCTAATCCCTCGGTGGATTAATTACTTCAGTCTTCAATCTTTTATCTCTTCTTCTTTATATATTTAAATAATCTTGTATTTTATATTGCCTTTACCCACTGCTAGAGTCTTTGCCAATGGTGCTGGAAGGCTTTGCAGCAGGAAGCTATCACAGCCTTTTTCCTCTGTCTCCCCACTACTGGAATCTTTCCCTGCTGTGGGGAAGCGCGTTAGGATATAGATATTCAGGCCTGCCTGTAAAGGCCTATACTTTAAGAATTTAGGTATATGTTTATCATCTAGCTAGCAATAGAGGTATGCAAGAAAGAATCTGTCTAAGGGCCTTCTCTCAGTGTGACAGTCTGAGGCCCTGTTCTTCGGCCAATACCTTTGGCTAAGCAAGAGGCAGCCATAAACTGGGAAGTGAACAGTCACATCCTCACATTCCAAACTAGTCAATCTGGGGCTGTTGGGAAGGTGATCCGATCTATCACCTCCAAAGAAAGGGAAGAGCCTAGAAGATGTAAAAGGAAATTTAGTTTGATAGTTTTCTGTCTGGTAAGAACTCACTTATCAATAGACACAGCTGGGAAACCCTTAGGTCTTTATAGATGTAGTTGTGAAATCCTCACTTCTCTATTGTTTTGTCATTATAGTTCCCACTTTGTCTCTGTCTGATTGTTTCCATCTGCTGTATAATTAATTTTTGCTGGGTGTAACCTAATTAAGGTGGTGGGATATAACTGGTTAGCTAATCATGTTACAATATGTTAGGATTGGTTAGGTAAATTTCAGTAGAATGATTGGTTAAGGTATAGCTAAGAATATTACTATATAAATTAGGGGCAAAAAGGAGTAAATTGGGATTCAAAAATAAGGAA
The DNA here is from genome assembly GCF_009764565.3 of Dermochelys coriacea. Lineage (NCBI taxonomy): Eukaryota > Metazoa > Chordata > Testudines > Dermochelyidae > Dermochelys > Dermochelys coriacea. The sequence goes on along the minus strand of NC_050075.1, from coordinate 58,086,629 downwards.
AAAGGAACTTGGATTTAAGCTTGCTGAAAGTTCACCCCAATAAACATCAAATTGTTTGCTCCTTTGGACTTCGGGTATTGTTGCTCTCTGTTCATGTGAGAAGGACCAGGGAAGTGGGAGAGTGAAGTAATAAGCTCTCTAACAGAGGGCTCTGGCTGCAGGGAGCTAGCCCCCTGATGGAGTCTTTCCCCATTACCTCTGCTGGAGTCTTTCCCCCATACCTCTTCCTGCCAGAGCCTTTCCCTGTTATCAGAATATTTTTCCAATGGTGGGAAAAGGCTCCAGAAATGAGGATGCAGCTGCACACTGGGGACACACTGTTTGGGCAAATAAAATGCCATGTGCATCATAGACATTGTAGACTTCAGCGGGGTCACCGGCAGGTGGGAGGGACTTGGGAGTGGAGGGGATGCTAATACGTAGGGTTGCCAATGGGTGCTGAGCAGCCACTATTTTTTTCCACGGGTGCTCCAGCCCCAGAGCACCCACAAAGTCCGCACCTATGATGTGTGTATATACAGGGATGCACACCCACAGGCTTCAGATGAGTCTTTACTCATCTAAGCTGTGCTTCATCAATTACACTGCTATTTATAACAGTGCAAGGAGGCTAGCTGTGTATGAAGGGTGCGTTGTAGATATATTTTTTGAGAGAAAGAGCAAAGTTTTTTAATGGTTTTGTAAGCTATCATTAATCTGTAATCTGGGTAGAATTCAATCACTTCCTTATTCTCTAAATTAATGTGTATTATTTGGAACAATTTTAATGTATTGTTATCTGCAGCTCTTGTCAAGGCCATGTAGTATCAGCTTCAGCTTATCAAAACTAGAACAAAAATAACCGGTTAAACAAATTTGGGAAATAATCTTTAAAATCTTTATAATTCAGATTCCACAGGCTCACTCAGTATGAAAACCTCTTCAGGGGTAGATTGGTCTGAGATTCACCCCCAAAACAAGACACCCATGGCTATTGATTTCATGGCGCCCAAAGTTCAAGCCAGTGTAGCTCTTGAGGATGGAGAATATGAATGACTTATGACCCTTAGGAAAAGTCATAGTAAATGTTTTGAAACCTTGTGGTTAGACTTGAAAATCTAAACTGTGTCCATCAGAAAATAGAAATAGACACAGGCTATATTTTAAATGAAATAAAAGATATGCCTTGACATTGCTGGGCCCCTTAAATTGGAGTTGTAGGGTGTGAGTGTGGGTTCCAGATGCTGACACTGGACAAACAAACCCAGATATGTTACAGGGAAGAAAGGCTACAAACAGCCTTCTGGTAAATAATATAGCACATGAATCTAATTGTTTAAATGCATGGTACTGCAAAGTGGAAGTATTTTAATACTTTGTGGGGAATGGGCCTACACAATTTCTATTATGTTTAAAGGAAAATGCTTTATGGGGAATGAGCCCTAGTCTGTTTTGTCCTGGAGTATTGAACAGGCATTTTACCTCAGGACCATATATAATTTAGAAACAACAAAAGGTTTGCATTTTAATTAACAGTCTGTTCTTTCTCCTCTTTTTGTTCATGATGATTAAAAAACAAAAATATACTATGGGTCTACACTTCAAGATTCCATTATGCTTCCTGATTTGATTTCATTAATGTTTACCAGGCATGCATGTTTGTTTATGTAATTGTTTATTTCCACAGGATACCATACAGAGTTATACATCTTGTTTGTAGGAATGTCCTGTCAGCAGGAACAGTAAAGTTCCATCACCAATTATTAATAAATAAATGTTATAAAATTTTAATTTCCTATAACAACAAAAGAAAAAATGGTTTGGTGTAGGATTAAATTTGAAGGATAGAAATGTATTGAATTAAATGTGCATCCTACATATGATTGCCAGCTTGCAGTTTTTGGAATCTTACAGACAGAAGCTATATACTTTTCTGGTGTTTCCCTAGTGAGAGAAGATTGCTGTTAAAACATTGCAGGTGTGTTCATTTGTGGTCAGTGATATGTGGTACTATCCAGGGAAAATAGATTTGATTTCTGGTCCTTGTAAGTCATAGATGTGAGTCTGGTCCATCTATGCAAAGTAGTGTGAGTCAGATGAGTTTTTACTGCTCTACACCATCATAGAAGAGACTTGAGTTTGAGTCTTGGTCTAGGATCTGGACCTTATACTGTAGATAACTAAGGACCTGATCAAAACCCGATTGAAGTCAATGGGAGTCTTCCTATTGATTTCAATGGGCTTTGAGTGTCAGTGTGCCCAATGGCAGTTGTCAAGGTTCTTTCCCCACTCTTAACTCTAGGGTACAGATGTGGGGACCCGGATGAAAAACCCCCTAATCTTATCCTTTCCAGCTTAGGTTAAAAACTTCCTCAAGGTACAAACTTTGCCTTGTCCTTGAACCCTATGCTGCCACCACCAAGCGTGTTAAACAAAGAAGAGGGAAAGAGCCCACTTGGAGACATCTTCCCCCCCCCCAAATATCCCCCAAGCCCTACACCCCCTTTCCTGAGGAAGGCTTGATAAATATCCTCATCAATTTGCATAGGTGAACACAGACCCAAACCCTTGGATCTTAAGTACAATGAAAAAAGCAATCAGGATCTTAAAAGAAGAATTTTAATTAAAGAAAAAGTGAAAGAATCACCTCTGTAAAATCAGGATGGTAAATACCTTGCAGGGTAATCAGATTCAAAACATAGAAAATCCCTCTAGGCAAAACCTTAAGTTACAAAAAGACACAAAAACAGGAATATCCATTTCATTCAGCACAGCTTAATTACCAGCCATTTAAACAAAAGGAAATCTAACACATTTCTAGCTAGATTACTTACTAACTTAACAGAAATTCTGAAGAGCATTCCTGATTGGTTCCCAGCCAAAAGCATCAGACAGACAGACCTTTTGTCCCCCATCCAGCTTTGAAAGTAACTTGTCTCCTCATTGATCATTTTGGTCAGGTGCCAATGAGGTTATCCTAGCTTCTTACCACTTTACAGGTGAAAGGGTTTTGCCTCTGGCCAGGAGGGATTTTATAGTTCTGTATACAGAAAGATGGTTACCCTTCCCTTTATATTTATGACAGCAGTGAAGTACGTTAATTGCTAGTTTCTCTCTTACACCACTTGCTCCCACACCCCTGCTAGATTCACTTCTATTGAATGCCTTATCTTTCCCTTCTTTTTCCATGTAACAGACAAATAGCTGGTGTGCCCAATTGCCACGATTAAGGCCATGAGCCACAATGAAGGCCAGAATTAATTAAAAAAAGGCTGGAGATGTATAGTGATAAAGAGGTTTCAGAGTAGCAGCCGTGTTAGTCTGTATTCGCAAAAAGAAAAGGAGTACTTGTGGCACCTTAGAGACTAACAAATTTATTAGAGCATAAGCTTTCGTGAGCTACAGCTCACTTCATCGGATGCATTTGGTGGAAAAAACAGAGGAGAGATTTAATCTCTCCTCTGTTTTTTCCACCAAATGCATCCGATGAAGTGAGCTGTAGCTCACGAAAGCTTATGCTCTAATAAATTTGTTAGTCTCTAAGGTGCCACAAGTACTCCTTTTCTTTTAGTGATAAAGAGAAAACCCAGAGTTACTTCAGTAAGAATAAAACCACAAATGTTTGGACAATAAAACTTCATGCTTCAAGGTAGAAGTCAACTTCTAACTGGGGTAGGAACAATCTTTCAGCACAGGTTATTCCATAGGTGCCTACTAAAGGAATTCCTTGATTTTCTTTTGAAGTAACTGATACTAGCCACAGTCAGAGACAGAATGCTGGGCTAGATGAACTATTGCTCTGATCTGCTATTGCAGTTCTGATGTTCATTTTACCTTAATTGTTTGCTTTCTGCTTTTTAGCTGCTCCATTTATCCAGATGACAGCACATACAGAACTGTTAATGCTCATGTTCTTAAGCACACTATTCCTATTTTAATGGAAACCAGGAAATAGGGAGATGTGCAAATATTGAAATGAACAAACCACCCTTTTCAAATGTTAGAAAAGGTTCAAATCTAGTTCAAGATTAGAGCTCTAGTTCATGCCACACCCATGTATTACTGTATCCTACCAGACTACCCATTTTAATTATAATTTGCCTTAAGTATTTTAATCAAATTCTGTATTTCTATGACTGGGTTTAACTGATGATTAGTTTCCTTACACCTTTAAAAATGCAGCAATTGTATCTAGACTTCCCAGCACTTCACTAGAGTATTGGTTAGGAATTACAGCTGGATCATAGAATCATAGAATCATAGAATCATAGAATATCAGGGTTGGAAGGGACCCCAGAAGGTCATCTAGTCCAACCCCCTGCTCAAAGCAGGACCAAGTCCCAGTTAAATCATCCCAGCCAGGGCTTTGTCAAGCCTGACCTTAAAAACCTCTAAGGAAGGAGATTCTACCACCTCCCTAGGTAACGCATTCCAGTGTTTCACCACCCTCTTAGTGAAAAAGTTTTTCCTAATATCCAATCTAAACCTCCCCCATTGCAACTTGAGACCATTACTCCTCGTTCTGTCATCTGCTACCATTGAGAACAGTCTAGAGCCATCCTCTTTGAAACCCCCTTTCAGGTAGTTGAAAGCAGCTATCAAATCCCCCCTCATTCTTCTCTTCTGCAGACTAAACAATCCCAGCTCCCTCAGCCTCTCCTCATAAGTCATGTGCTCTAGACCCCTAATCATTTTTGTTGCCCTTCGTTGTACTCTTTCCAATTTATCCACATCCTTCCTGTAGTGTGGGGCCCAAAACTGGACACAGTACTCCAGATGAGGCCTCACCAGTGTCGAATAGAGGGGAACGATCACGTCCCTCGATCTGCTCGCTATGCCCCTACTTATACAACCCAAAATGCCATTGGCCTTCTTGGCAACAAGGGCACACTGCTGACTCATATCCAGCTTCTCGTCCACTGTCACCCCTAGGTCCTTTTCCGCAGAACTGCTGCCGAGCCATTCGGTCCCTAGTCTGTAGCGGTGCATTGGATTCTTCCATCCTAAGTGCAGGACCCTGCATTTATCCTTATTGAACCTCATTAGATTTCTTTTGGCCCAATCCTCCAATTTGTCTAGGTCCTTCTGTATCCTATCCCTCCCCTCCAGCGTATCTACCACTCCTCCCAGTTTAGTATCATCCGCAAATTTGCTGAGAGTGCAATCCACACCATCCTCCAGATCATTTATGAAGATATTGAACAAAACGGGCCCCAGGACCGACCCCTGGGGCACTCCACTTGACACCGGCTGCCAACTAGACATGGAGCCATTGATCACTACCCGTTGAATGATCAGAAAATCAGAACACAAACAAAGCCAGCTGCATTCAGCAGCCTGGAACTCAACTGTTGGCATTTAAAATTAGGTTGGAAATTAGCTGTTGTACATGGGAATAAACTGTCAAATTATTCTGGATCACAACACACCCCAGAGTAAGTAGTGTTTGCAGTAAAGATAACCAGAGAAGGAAAATGACAGACAGACTTGATTACCAAATGGATGACCATCCACTAAAGCACCCATGCTATAGTACAAATTATTTCCAAAACCTGGAGGGAAAAAGAAATAAAACACTCTGTGCAGTGTGTAGGATTTTTCATTCTAAGAATCTTCATGAAAGCAACATCTGCTCCTATTTGTATGTTAATTTTCAATGTAAAATTTGGCTTTAAAAATCATTATCTATCTCTTCCCTTGGAGTGAGAAACTAAATTATAAAACAGGTGCTACATAGGGCTGAGAGCGAGCACCCATCTTAAAGCTAAATTCAAACTCTCCTAGAGGAATTTCTTTACTATTTACCTAATGTCAGTGTCAAATGTCAAGCCAAGACCTGCTGGTAAATCTAAGACCGTGAATTGCCAGAAAAAGAAATTTAGCTTCTGTATGAATATTTTGCTCTGTTTTCCTTTTTTGATTACCTTTGCCCTTCTATTATTCCTATGACCTTTGCCCTTCATAATATTGCTGCAACTGGAAAGGCAGATATAGCAGATTCCTCAGTCAACACCAATAGTACCCAGGGGTTGGATAAGAAAGAGGGCTAGCTGCTTTTTGGAAAGAGAGATTTCACCCTCTTCACTACATTCAATCCCTGTCTGTTGAAAGGAAATGCTTTCAAACATCCTTTCAAGAAATCCTTTAAGGAGCTCATCTTCCTGTTGAGATTGCTTATCCATTCTTTGGTAATGCAAATGATTCATATTAATATTTTAGAGCTCATAAGTCCTAATTCCTCATTTTTGTTAGAGAACTAGTTTAACACTCTGCAGCTGATCCTGCTGAGTTAGTCTCACTGCATCCCTGGAAATCTTATCTTCCACAAGCACATCATAGTATATTCTTATACAATGGTCTGTCAGCTTGCTGTCCCAAAGGATTACAACTTAAGGAAGCTTTTATTTTGACTGGTAGAAAAAAGGCAGGCTGACTTATGAAGTGCATGCCTTATGAAGTTGGAGACTTCTGATGACTCTGTGTGAAGCAAAGGTGTGGAGACTAGTTAAAATGTTGTTCTTCTCTTCCCTCTTGCCTCAGTCACAAGAAACCCAAACTCCAAACAAAGAACACTTTTCACATGTAAAGCTCCAGTGAAAGAAAATTATGGATTGATGAAGGATTCATATGTTTAGGTATAGTATCAGCAAGTACCTGTAGGAGCCCTATAAGGAGCACTAATCCTTATATAAACCTCTTAAGCACTGGCTTAGCTATGGGAGTGAGACCAATTTTATACATCTGTGGATTCTCCCCTCTTTGGCATACACCATTCAGGACTCTTAAACACACACCCAGAGGGTGACTACATTGGGGCATATACAATTTAAGATTTAAAAAAAAAAAAACATTAAAACAATATGCCACAAACTATCCTCTGGCCTACAGAAAGGAAACTGATAAGAGCATCATCTACTAATGTAAAAGAAAGAAAGAAAGAAAGGAAGAAAGAAAGAAAGAAAGAAAGAAAGAAAGAAAGAAAGAAAGAAAGAAAGAAAGAAAAACTTGACATTTTCACTTCCTTATGAATTTCAGAGGGACACAGCAGTTTGGCATTTCTGTGGGCTGTGCAGAGCTATAATTTACTTGCACTGATTAAAATCCGGAACACAAGAAGGAAAATATCACTATAGAAATGCTATTATAGCTCCATAATAAAATTTCAGCTCACATGTAGTTGAAATTTAATTCTACACAGGGCCTAAAGTTGGCAGTGTTGCTCAGAGGTGTGGACTTTGCCACAAAACAAAGGAAATCTGGGATGGTGGGGAAAGACATGGCCAAGTCTGAAGCAGCACTTTGTGCCTGCAGCATAGCGTTGCTAATCCCTAACGTGGTATTTTTCTATAACTTTCCTACTCAAGATATGATGCTATTTAGAATGGTACTGGAAAGCATTCATGAGGCCACACTGCTCATATGTAGCTGGATGGAAATGTGTGTGCATTTCAGAAAGAAAATAATTTAATTAAGTTTGTCTTCTGATTTTATTTAACAGTTGGGTTTGGCAGTCCTGCCACTTGCCAGTCCATTGGTCTCTGGGCCCATCCCTGGGTAATTTTGAAGAAGGGTGATGCAGCTAGTTGGCAGTACTCTGTGACAAGTTCCCACCATTTGACATAGGTCTATATTCTTGATCTACTATCTAATCCTAAAACAAACATTCCCTGGCCCACCTTGAAGGAAATACATTATAAATACATTTATACAAGCTGACAGAGCCCTGAAATATTCTGGCAAATTAATTAAATTCCATCATTTGGCAGTGACAGACCCAGTGTTACTTTGACACTATTTTAATATAGTAATTTAGTCAAACAATGTATATCATGAAAACTTGAGTCAAACTGTGCAGTGATGTTTGGTGGTGATATATTACTAAGAAATTTAATTACAGCAGAAATCTTATGTAGATAGATGTAATGTCAACATTTTCATACCACTATTCCACCTTGCTCTTCTCCTTTAAAGTCCTTGGGTTAACTTCAAACTTTCTCAACCTCATGCCAGACACTGCTACATTTTAATATAGAAAAGTAAACCAATTAATTAAAAGAAGATCCACATGTTAGCCCTTTCTTTTACCCTTGGTTTTGTCAGTTTAGGCTGTTGATTATGCGAGAATCTCAGCCGTCCTTTTTTTAAGGAATATTCTGACCATCATGGTTGGGGAGAAAAGTTTTAAAATTTCACCTGAGTGCTCCCAAAATGCTCAGAAACCACAAAACAAAACAAACAAAAAAAGGTAAAATGCATTATTATTTTCAGAAATCTCATGATTTTAAATACCTGGGATTGGCAGGATTTATCATCTTTGGGATATGTCTCAAAGAACCACTGCATGAACTTGCCACAAAATTCTCAGGCTAATTCTATAGACTGTTGTCTGATCAGAAGTCATAGAATCATAGAAGATTAGGGTTGGAAGAGACTTTAGGAGGTTATCTAGTCCAACCCCCTGCTCAAAGCAGGATCAACACCAACTAAATCATCCCAGCCAGGCCTTATAAACCTCTAAGGATGGAGATTCCACCACCTCCCTCCGTAACCCATTCCAGTGCTTCACCGCCCTCCTAGTGAAATAGTTTTTCCTAATATCCAGCCTAGACCTCCTCCACTGCAACTTGAGACCATTGCTCCTTCTGTCATCTGCCACCACTGAGAACAGCCTAGCTCCATCCTCTTTGGAACCCCCTTCAGGTAGTTCAAGGCTGCTATCAAATCCCCCATCACTCTTCTCTTCTGCAGACTAAATAAGACCAATTCCCTCAGCCTCTCCTCATAAGTCCTGTGCCCCAGCCTCCTCCTCATTTTTGTTGCCCTCCACTGGACTCTCTTCAATTTGTCCATATCCTTTCAGTGGGGGGAGATGGGGGCAAAACAGGACACAGTACTCCAGATGTGGCCTCACCAGTGCCAAATAGAGGGGAATAATCACTTCCCTCGATCTGCTGGCAATGCTACTACTAATGCAGCCCAATATGCCATTACCCTTCTTGGCAACAAGGGCACACTGTTGATTCATATCCAGCTTCTCATTCACTCAATTCCCAGGTCCTTTTCTGCAGAACTTCTGATTAGCCAGTCAGTCCCCAGCCTGTAGCAGCACATGGGATTCTTCCATCCTAAGTGCAGGACTCTGTCCTTGTCCTTGTTGAACCTCACCAGATTTCTTTTGGCTCCAATTTGTCTAGGTCACTCTGGACCCTATCCCTACCCTCCAGCATGTCTACCTCTCCCCCCAGCTTAGTGTCATTCGCAAACTTGCTGAGGGTGCAATGCATCCCATCATCCAGATCATTAATGAAGATGTTGAACAAAACCAGCCCCAGGACAGATCCCTGGGGCACTCTGCTTGATACCAGCTACCGACTAGACATCGAAACATTGATCACTACCTGTTCAGACTGATGATCTAGCCAGCTTTCCATCCACTTTATAGTCCATTCATCCAATCCATACTTTTTTAATCTGCTGACAAGAATACTGTGGGAGACCGTATCAAAAGCTTTGCTAAAGTCAAGATGTAACACATCCACAGCTTTCCCCATATCCACAGAGCCAGTTATTTCATCATAGAAGGCAATCAGGTTGGTCAGGCATGACTTTCTTTTGGTGAATCTATGTTGACTGTTCCTCTCCTCCAAGGGCTTCAAAATGATTCCTTGAGGACCTGCTCCATGATTTTGCTGGGGACTGAAGTGAGGATGACCACTTTGTAGTTCCCCAGATTCTCCTTCTTCCCTTTTTTAAAGATGGTTACTATATTTGCCTTTTTCCAATCATCCGGGACCTCCCCCGATCACCACAAGTTTTCAAAGATAATAGCCAATGGCTCTGCAATCACATCAGGCAACTTCCTCAGCACCCTCGGATGCATTATCTCCAGACCCATGGACTTGTGCACATCTAGCTTTTCTAAATAGTTCTTAACCTGTTCTTTCACCACTGTGGGCTTCTCACCTCCTCCCCATACTGTGATGCCCAGTTCTGCTGGGAGCTGATCTTGTCTCTGATGACCGAGGCCAAGAAAAAATCATTGATGTTAGGGGGAAGGACAAACATGTCTTGCAGACAGGGCCAAAAAAAAGTGCTAAGGACGGTTTGTTACCTGATCTAGGTATCTGTAATTTGAACATGTCAAGTGTCAACACATCTGTAATACAATACAAGACCAAGTAATTCCACAGACTTTAATATATAAATCTGTCTTTGTTTCTTGGAACTTTTTAAGGCTTAGTTTTATTATTAAGTTAGAATTTTATGGTGATATGTTGAAATATTTCTTGAGAAGGAATTGCATGGAAATGTGATACTGTGAAATGTTATCTGTATGTAAAAATAACAAACCCCTGCCTTTCTTATCCATTGTCCCTGCTAAATGAAAATGAACCAGCTCAGTTTTACCAAACTGAAAAACTTTCTATGCATTATTCTTGAATGCAAAGCATTTTAATTGTAAATGGATTTTGCTAAATTTGTGAGCCACACCTCTTTAAAAATCAGCATTTTTCACTTTGATTCAAACAAGCATAACAGACAAAATGTTTATCTCCTCAATTTCAAATAAAATGAATGTAGCAAATTGCAAGAAATCTGAATGCTTTTTTGTCTTAGGTTAAACTAATAGTCATAATTTCAAGCTATTAGATGTAATTTTGGTGAGGTTCTAAGTATCTAAAAATATACTTTCAGCCATCCTCTACCCCCCAAAACAGTGCATTGTACTGAACATGCTTCTTGCCTTTAATTTTGTACAGTTTAAACAGAAGCACAAAATTCCACCGTAGCAGTGACCTGCCTGACATATCTTTTAATCTTCAGGAAGAGAGCTAAATGACTGAGATATCCAGTGATGCTACTAGGGCGGTTCAGTCCGGTACGCAGTACCAGTAAGATATTTATAGTCGGTAGGCTGTCCCAGTGACTTATTTATAGCCGGTACGCTGTATCGGAAAGCTCCTCCAGCACAGCTGTACCGCCCCCAACCCTGTCCCCAGCCCTTCCTGCATCCCAGCAGCTGCATCTCCTGAGTCCTGTCTGGGATCTGTACAGCAGCCTCACAGGAGGACAGGGCTCAGGACGGGGCCAGAAGAAGTACAGCCACACAGGAGGAGCTGCTCACATGGGGCCGCCCAGTGGCCCCACGTTCTGCTCCTTTCGCCGCTGTGGTTCTGGAGAGCCCTGCAGTTTGGCACAGTGGGAGGAGGAGAGATTTCCCCCCCCCCGCCTCCCATGGATGGATCATGGGGAGGGGGAGAGCATGGAGCCCCGGGATGGGGGAGGGTGGGGAGTCATGTGGGAGTCATGCGCTTTCCCCCCCTCCTTTAGCTGGTGCAGTGTACCAGTAAAAAATGAATTCTACTTGTACCACTGGACGTATCTATCTGCAGTCAAAAATCTGTTTAAAAATACTCCTTATACAAGCACAGAATAACTATTAAGTGCCTGAGATGTGTTGAGCAGTTTTAACTACCATTAACTGAAATGAGAAAGGCAGGAAGTCCCCATCCCTCAGAATCTGTGCCACAAGTCATCTATGAAGTGCTCAATTAATGATGCCCTGCTTCTTGAAGAGTTATTTACACCAGTGTGAAGTGTGCGCAAAATGCTATCATTCTGATTTGCTGATGTCAAGGTATAGGCCTCTCAGAGTGTCTACACTGTGATAAAAACCCCCTGGCACTCAGTCTCGGAGCCCTGGTCAGCTGACTCAGGCTTGTGAGGCTTGGGCTGAGAGGCTAAAAATAGCAGTGTAGATGTTTGGGCTCTGGCTGGAGCCTGGGTTCTAAGACCCTCCCCATTCACAGGATATCAGAACCAGGGCTCCGGCCTGAAACTGAATGTCTACACTGCAATTTTATAGCCTCACAGCCCAAACCCCCTGAGCCCAAGTCAGCTGACCTGGATCAGCAGTGGCCATGCTGCAGGTCTTTTATTGCTGTGCAGACATACCCTGTGAGATTACTGGAGCTGCAGCTCTGGCTTGCTGAATTTAAGTGAAGGAACAGACTTCTCTGAACTCATTGGCTGAACGACTTTTGCTGGTAAAGCCTGATGTTTAAGTCTTTAGGAGGTCTACAGGTGGGCTTGGTAGAATTCCATTTTTATTTTATTCTTTATCATTTTGATAGATAATATTGATTATTTTAAGCCCTTTTTCTTTTAATTGATTTAAATTTCCTAGTTGTGCAGAATTGTGGTTTTTAAGCATTTTTTAATGTTTATCAATTTAAATGTTTACAGTTGTGGCAGTTGGGGGGGTCAGACAATAATTATTTAATGACAGTAGATGTAGAAATTAAAAAAATACAGCTTTATAACTGTTAAAACACAAATTGTCAACATCATATGTCAAAATATTCAAAGTAAATATTCTTAAATCAAATGTTACTAAATTCTCAAGCAGTATTTTTCTTTGCCTGTCTGTACATTTCTATTATTATTGATGGAAATGTTGTTGTGTTTTTGGTTGATTTTGTGGAGGGTGGGAGGGGATTGATGTTTACTGACATTTACTGATAAAAATTGAATCCTTCAAAACCTTTCTATAGGCCAGTACATTTAGCATACTAGTCTTGTACCAAGGCACAGTCCTCTGTGCATATTACTTACTCAGTAACTCCAGTTCTCGGAGCTCATTTTGAGGTTCAGACCTCTATCGTGCTCAACTGATGCTCAACTGATGCCATGGCAGCAGCTTGATTCAATACTTTCTATTGAAACAAATGAGGCCTATGCTAAATCAAGATCTGTTTTTTTATGGGTGGCCTGCAAATGTTTACACCAAAAAACAAAACCTCAGAGTAGCTTTGGAATTATGTGTGGATGCTTCAATCACAAGAGTTTGGAGCTTTCAATACTGTCCTGAAAACAAACATTTTTGTTCTTATTTGGAAGTCCTGGATTTATACTAATTGCATACTACTGCTCCGTGTGAGGAATCAGCATGCATTTTCACCATAGATTTCTGTTGAAGCCTGGAGATGACTAAAGATCAGGTAAGAGACTTTTAGTGCTTTACCAAGCTTTACTTAATGTTTTCATTGTCTCCAATGTATTTGTTTTCTGTACTAACTAAAGATATTAATACATACAAATCCCAACCCTATGTCCCTAATCTCTGATGCATTAACTCCAGATTTTAATCCAACAGAAGCAGACCCTGAATAGAGTGATTCTGGGTGGTGTGAAGATGCTCTAGGGCTCCTACCTCACTCCTCCCTTCCCACAAAGTTTGTGGCCAAATTATGCCCCAGTGATACCTGACAGGCTTTGCACTGTGGGCAACTGATGTGATATAGAGTAGCCTTGAGACTTCTGTACATTATTCCGGGCTGTTAGAATTCACCAATGCCTACTGCAAGCATTCTAAAATCATAAGATTGGCTTAAGAATAGTGAGATTTTAAAAAATAATATATTTTAGGTTCCTTTAATTGCCTCCTCGTATTTGATCCTTCAGGGCTCACATTTTCAAACTTTTATCTGCAACCTTGAGGGCTAGAAACTTGCTTTAAAAAAAAAAGCTGTAATTTTTATGTGATCACCTAACTCCAGGAGATGGGGTTCAAAAGAAAAAAACACACACACATACCCACTCCGCCCCACCAAATAGTTTAAGGCTTACAATAAAATCTCAGGAGCTGGTAACTCTGCAGTTGTCACCTGACAGCCCCAACACTGGAGGAGACATGAAGGTGGTGGTATGGCAGGAGACATCAGATGACACTGTTACCCAAAATCTTAAAAGTATTTTTCTCAGCCACAAGCAAGTTTCTAACTTTGAAGCAAAGCTATGTTGTTGTGAGATTTGTTGTGCAGTGTTTTCTAAGAGAAGCTGTTGTAGACAGCTAGAGTTTGCTCTCCCTACTTTATTCTCTTTAGGTGAAGGCAGTTCCTGAGATAAGGTAGCTTCTGGGAAATGGGCATTAGTCTGCTGGCTGAGATTTTTGGAAGAGGGTGTTGCCTGAGTGATGGTTGTGACTATCTGTGTTCCAGGACTGGTGTACGTGTTTAACTAAAGCACGTTATACACAGAATACACCTAAACTTCACATCATTGATTTCTCCTCCCCTAAGGCGGCAACCTACAAAGTCCTAGAATTCTTCGACCACTTGGGGTGACACTGATGTTTGAAGTGAGACATTGACAGAAGGACAAGAGTGGCAAAAAGCCACCTTTGCATCCCTCTCTCTAGACTATTATTTTTAAAAGACACTTGCCAAGATTTTTCTTTTGTTCTCTCTCTTTTTTAAAACAGAGAGAACTAAAGAAAAGGAAGAGGATTACACATATTAAATAAAATGAATAAAATGAGTTAAGATAGGTAATAACGGAATGAAAAATTGGAAATGGAGATGGGCATAGTAGCTTAGCTCTTGAAATGGTGAACAGCTGGATACTTCTTGTAGATCATACATCAGATCCTGACTTATAGGCCATCTATCTGTACATTTGGAAGCAACTCTTACATACTCTCCTAGAGTGTGACAGCAGCTGCTCCTCATCCCTGTTGCTTGGTCCAGGCTTTGTTATGCTACCTCCGTATAACATAGTTAATAAGTTTCTTTAAATTAGTCAATCAATAAGTTATATGTTAGCTAGGTCAATACATTTTTACATCAACATTTTTGTAGTGCTAGCTTTACAATTCCACAAAGAAAAGCTTGGAGGTACATACAAGTTCCAGTACATAAGCTGGCCTTCAGGAGTATGTAAAATGTGGATGGTGGCTGACTAATAAGATCTTTTTAATGGCTATAGGTAGAAACTATTTTCTTAGTAAAGCATTTTTCCAAGTACTCTAGATGAACCACACAAATCTCCTTCTAAGGATGAAAAGATTGACTGATTTGAATGAAGTTGCTTTTTATTAAAATGGACTAAATAGATCATTAAGCAGGGATATTTAGTCTTCTGAAATAGTTTTCTGTTTGGCTGCTCTTGGTCTTAATTTAAATTTCCCTTTTGCAGAGTGATTTAAATCAGTATGTTTATGATCTAAGTAAACAGTGTGCCCACTTTGTTAATCCCTCACTGTACTCCCTCTGAAAACTAAAACAAGTATATGCTCTTTACTGATTTATGTTCCAGTTTTCTCAGCTAATAGTGGGTACAGTGCTTGTGCTACTCCACACAAGTTACTGACTGATTTCTCAGCAACATCTTTAATCCATCTGATAGTTTTAGGATGACTATAGTTCCCTATGCTGAATACGGGAAACCTGGTAAAATTACTCGTATTCAAGTGAGTTTAATGGCAATCAATCAGAACTATGCAGTACAAACATTCAAAATAACATCAAGTTGACTAAAATTGACTGAGCTACCATTAACAAGAAATACAGAGTACGCTGGATTCTTTTTATTTACCTTCTTATCTTTAAAGCTTTGGGGTTCACACGGGGAGCGGTGACATACACACACTCCCATAAACCTCTTTCACACGGGGGAGGGGGGATGACCAACCGACCCAAACCTCCCTGCCCGGCGCTCTCCGCCTTCCATGCCTGGCTGGGCCTCCGGGACAGACCCATATCTCATGGTACCTGACACTGCATCTTCTCGAGGCAACACATGGGGGTGACATGCAGGTCATATGCCCCCCTTCACCAGATTTCTGCCAGGGTTCACATCAGAATGTGGCCTGCAGCCGCCTTTCAGCACTGTGTGCAAGGGAAGGGATGGGATGCTTCCAGCCGCAGGGGAGGAGTTGGGGAGAAGGGATTACCTTCCCTGTGTCTTTGCAGAGCTCCTCTCGTCCCCACTCCCCCACTTCACTGTTGGTGGCAGCTTGTCCCTTCCTGCCTGCACAGTGTGGAAAGGCAGGTAAGACCTCCAGGCGGAGCTGCTGCTGGCCACCAACATAACCCAGTCTCCTCCTGACCCCCAGCTACAGTGCAGACAGGAAGGGGTTAAGCCCTAAGGTTGCATTGTGCCCCAGGGAACCTGACTGCAGAGACTTCAGCGAACCTGGCCAGAGGTAGCTCTGCAGGGGAAGGTGCCTAGGGGACAGAGCAGCCCCACAATCCCTGGGGGCCGGACCCAGGGAGGGGGAGGTGAAGAGAGTGCTAAGTGTCTGACCAGGGGGCTGCTGTGGAGCCTGCAGGTTCGGGGAGGGAACAGGCTGGAAATAGCTTCCCTCTCTGCCACCACTCCAGAGCTTAGCCAGCCATGCCAGCATTGTGTGGGGCTTTGGCACATGCAGGGCTTGGCTCCTCCTGGCCAGCACCCAGGGCTGGAGAGTCTTGGGCTTTCCCGGGTCGGCGGCACAGCCAGAGCCAGTGGGGGAAGGAAGAAGCTTGTTGGCCAGGCTGTTGGTGAGCTGAGTGCTCCAACCAGGGCTGATTCTCCACACAGCAATGGGAGTGGGATGCACACTGCTGGGGGGATATGGAGGAGTAGTGGGGCTAGGTGGAGTGAAGGGGCAAAGCAGAGAGAGGACAGTGAGGGGGGAGCACATAGAGGACAGATGGGTGGGCAGCAGGCAACACTTAACCAGATGCTGCCTGGTGACTGCCCATAATCACCAGCTACTGCAGCTCACAGAGCACAGCCAGTGCCGTCCGGAAATGGGCTGGGAGTTGAGGCCCTGCTGGCCGAGAGCCAGCGCACAGTGGGGGCTGCGCTGACAGACCAGCAGGAGGAACAGCCCAGCCCTACATGCTGCAGCTTCACCCCCGCCACCAGCCTTGCACCCCCACCCCCATCGTTGGCCACTGGACCCCCCACTCACCACTAGTGGGAAGGCGTCTGGCGAGCAGGGATCCAGCCAGCAGCAGGAACTGCCAGTAATGATTGGGGAGAGACAGAAAATATGGGACAATATGCCCATTTTTAAGAAAAGGTCAGGACCCTTGTAGAAGTCAGGACCCTTAAATACAGGACTGTCCCTTTAAAAATGGGATGTCTGGTCACCCTCGATGGTTTTGTTAATTTTCACTTATCGGTTTATGGTTCCACTTCTTCTATAATGTCAGTGAATGCCACCGTGTATCATCCTCAACAAGTGATCTGTTCCAGCGTAGTTCAATTCACAGCAGTTAATTAGTTTCAATTTGAAAAATGCTTCATTCCGTTCCAAAAAAGTTTTATTTTTAAGCAGAAAAAAAGAAAAAAAACTAACTTAGCATTTTAATTAGGTCAATGACATGTGTAATTTTTCACTGTTTCCTCCTTCCCCTAGGTTTAATTAATTTTGATCAAATAATTACTAGGCATGGCCTTGAACCAAATTTCTAGATCCAAAATGACTGAATTTCATTTAGATTTGGGGACTTTATTCTGAACCATCCTCAGGAGTTCTAATCTCTGGCTTGGAAGCAAAACTTCAATGCCTGGAGGTGAGCAGGACAGAGTAATGTTTTCAGCTTGTCCAATCTCTATTGTCTTTTCCTGAGACAGGTAGAGCTATTGAATCACTCTGCACCACTTCCCATGATGCTGCTCCAGAGGCCAACTTCAGGGAATGGTCCCCTATGCATATTGCAGATGTGGCTGGCTTCTACCTGGGAAATTCAAGTGGAGGAAGGCTTTATTCCTTTAGAATTACCTAATCTACAAGGGATATTATATCATCACTCTCCCCACAGACCATACCAATATGGCATTTTCCTTTCTGAATACAGTGGAGTCGCATCTTACATGGGGATTAGGTTCTAAAGTCAGCACGTAAAGCAAAAATCTTGTATAGTCAAAATTACACTTGAAAATCCCTTAAATCGCCCATAAAGTACAGTATACTGTACATGGTTTTGTGTATACAACCTTGTACAGTAATATGTATAAATGTGTAATTTATACATTAATGTACCGTATATAATAAAGAGTACGTATGCAAAATATAATTTTACAGTACTGTATTTTTAATTACAGGAGGTAATTACAGGGTGTCATCAGGTCTTGATGTCAATACAGGAGACGGAAGTGAATGAGAGTTTGGATGATGGAGAGCAAGTCATAGACGAAGTGGTTGACTCTGGTTCAGCTTGAGAAGTTGATTGCGTAGGGTCATCTGCTGTTTTTCCTTGAAAAACATGGTGATCGGCAACTGCCGCTGTTATCTCTTGAGCTGCTCAAACATTTCTTCATACGGTCTCAAATCATCCGTAATACTACGTGTGATTTTGAAGCTTCGTTCCATAGAGGGATCGTATTCAGAAATTAAATCACTGAAGTATTTCGCTGCTTGGAACACTTCAGCAAATTTATGAAGATTCCAACTCGCTGGCTCTTTATGTTCGTCGTCATCATCTTCATCTTCTGTATACAATTTTATCTGTTCCTCTAACTCTTCATTAGTCAGTGTTTCTCTATGGCCCTCAATTCTTCAATTTCTTCCTCAAGAATGTCAACGAAGCCATTACCACCCCCTTTCCTGGCCACCTGAACAGTGCGTTTCACTTCTTTGTCAATGGTCGGGAAACCCTTAAAATCATTCACACATTATTTCCATAGGTTTCGCCAACATGCAACTGTTTCAAGCTTAATTGCATCCACTGCCTGTTTAATATAAGTGATGCAATCGTCAGTGTTGAAGGACTTCCAAAACTCCATCACATTAAGATTGGGATCAGCATCCATAGCACTATGTATCTGTGAGAACATAAGCCTTGTGTATGTGGCCTTTAAACAGCAAATCATGCCTTGGTCAAGAGGTTGGAGGATGGAGGTGGTATTGGGAGGGAGAAAGATGACTTCAACGTCATTATGCACAAACTGGCATGCGGCAGGGTGGCCAGGAGCAATGTCTATGATCAGCAACACTTTAAAGTCAAGTCCTTTCTCTTTGCGGTACCGCTTGACCTCCGGAATGAAACACTTGTGGAACCAATCCAGAAATAATGCTGCCTTCACCCAAGCCTTTTTATTTCATTGCTAGAATACAGGCAGGAGATTTTTGTTCTTGCCCTTTAGGGGGGATTTGCAGCCCTGCAGAGCAAGCCCGGCTTTATTAAATGCCCATCTGCATTGCCACAAAAAACACAGTCACAGGGTCCTTAGCTACTTTGAAGCCAGGAGCTTGTCTTTCTGATTTTGAAGGTAAGGGCAGTTGGGCATTTTTTCCCAGAAGAGCCCAGTCTCGCTAGTATTAAAAACTTGTTCCGGAAGATAGCCTTTTTCTTCTATGATTTTCTTTAATTGTTTGGGGTAGGCTTTTGCTTCCTCTTCATTGGCAGATGCAGCTTCACCGGTAGTCTGCACATTTTAAGGTTGAAGCAGTTCCTAAAACTGTTAAGCCAACCTTGGCTGGCTTTGAATTCCTTCTCATCAGAAGGCTGTCCCTCTTCAGCGGGAGGTTTGAACAGTGTGTAGAGACTAAGAGCCTTTTCTCGCAATGTGTTGCCATAGATAGGCACATGTTTACAGTTCATGTCTTCCAGCCATAAGTTTAATGCCTCTTCAGTCTTCAGTAAAGTCTTATCATGCACCTAGCCCGTCATCTTAGCAGTTATTGGAGCACTTGATGCCACGGCTTGACAAATTTCTCTCTCTCGAATCTTGATACCATGGATGCTAGATTCGTTGTGGCCATATTTATGCGCCACGTTGGAGACTGACATGCTGTCTCTCTATAAGTCCAACACAGCCAGTTTTTCCTCCAGCATTGGAACAGATCGCTGTTTCTTCAGTTGAGCACCAGATGAAGTAGTTGGCTTGTGTTTAGGGAACATATTGTACGAAAAATAAGTACAGTATCTTTAAACACTGAATCACACTCAGCGCAGCGAGATACTCACACTATGAGAGGCACACGGGAACTGAGACCGACTGAGGGAACAGCAGATTCACGTCTCCCATCTCATGCTCACTCTGGGACATACGCTCATTGAGTGGAATGGTGGGCGAACACGCCCGCACTATTTACAGGTAATTTGTTATTTTTCTTTTTTTTTGCTGAGTGCGTATAGTTAAATTTGCGTAACTTAAATGTGCATATGATGCGACTCACCTGTATCAGTTTAGGCTGATCCAGATCTATGCCCAGTTTGGACTGGCAAGAGTCAAAGAGACTGAGACACCTAGAAATGGTGAGGATTGTCTTTCCACAACCTACTCAGTAGCATTAATGAAAAATGAAAGATTGGACACAGGGATGGAACTAGTTCCATCATCAACAGCAAACTATGGTTCTTTTCCCAAAGGCCACACCAATGCTTTCTTAAGCAGTAGGCAGCCTGTCCTCTCTATGAGAGGCAATGACAGTCTCTAGCAGTAGTATACGTTGTGCTGCTTTATTAGCCTTCATCAGCCCGGAAGGGCATAGATCCAAAGTAAAAGCAGTGATATACAGTCCTCCCAACATCTCTTCTACTTCAGTGTGTGACACAGGCCCAAACTCAAGAAGACATCTCTTGTAATTTACTTCCTTAAAAAAAAGGAACTCTGATTGGCCACTGAATGGAGACAGCTTAGGTTAAAACAACTATATATAACCTGAAACAAATCTGCTGTCTAAGAGGAGGTGATGGAACTCTTATTAATCTTCTGCAGAGCCCAACAAAAGTGTTTAAAAGTCCTTACGTTTGAGTCAATCATCTGTACTGTAAAGAAAAAAAATCTATATCACAATTGGTACCTTGTTGATGGTATCAGAGGTCAAGGGTTAAATGCACATAAGAACCATAAAAGGTAGTTTGCATCTGGTGGTTTATGACTCTGGTGGTTGAGGAGGTTTACTGTCACTCTGGCATGCTTCATGGGATGTTAATTCACTTAAGAGAAACAAAAACAAAAATAACATGAAATAATTGAATCTCTGAGGATTTTTAATTGCTGCCACCATCACAGAAAGGTGCTACTCCAATAAAAAATGATATACTGATCTCATATGCAAAGGTTTATTACTATGTTAACATTGTGTGAAGTAGAAAGAGCACAGCCTTCTAATATCTTTAAACTGGGAACATTTTATTTAAAGCTTTCTTCTTACCTAAGATTATTTGGAAGGAGGACTTACCATTGAACTGGGTTCTTCCAAAAAAGAAGAATTATTATTTTAATGAGCAAGAACCCCCAGTAGGTCTAGTCCCTAGTTGGTAAAGGATAGAGCTCCATTCCTGGTAATACATTGTATCTATTTGGGGCATAGATTATCTTGTTGTGATCTAGGAAGAAAAGGGTCATTAAATTGTGATGTGAAGTTTGGAATGCTAATGTGTTCATTCTGTGCCAATTCTCCATTCTCTTCATAAACTTTGTCAGTAGAATGGATTAATGCTGGGTCATTTTCTGCTCTGGAAAAAATCTTTGTCCCAAGTATGTGGAATAAGAATTATAATAATGTGAATTATTATTTTGACCTTTTCAATATGCAGAGTTTTATTTGACTGACCATACCCTTTTGCCTTAAATACTTATTACAGTCAGTGCCTGCAAATCCTGGAATAGACAACCAGAATTCTTTTTAGAAAAACTGACAATTTAATATACATAAGGGCTGCAACATCCACCATGACTGGCATGACTTGAGGACAAAGTTTCAGACTTAACTCATTCACAGCACCTGTCATGTTAAGTCTTAATTTAAATGCATTTTCTGCTCTTACAGCCTCATTCTGCAAGGTGCAGAACATTTTGGCCCTAATCCAGGAAAGCGCTTAAGCACGTGTTTAGTCCTTACTCATATGTTCTAACAGGAGCACATAACCAGACTCTTATTTGACATCTGTTCAGATGGCAGCATCTTTTTTTATGGCTATTTTTAAAATTATAGTTAAGAAACTTTATGCAGCAAATAGCTTCCACGGTGAATTTAAACTGTAAGTTCCTCGAAGCATGGACTTTTTCTTCTTCTGTGTCTGGTACAGCTAGTGCCTAACTAATAATAACTATAATTACAAACAGCATGGGATGATTTAATGAGAATATTTTATTCTGCACAATAGAAATAATAATAGCTAGCTCTTTTATAGCACATTGTAGAGCCATAGATCTCAAAGCAATTTACAAAGGAGGTATTATTTTCCCCATTTTACAGATGGGGAAACTGAGGCACGGACAGATGAAATGATGGGAAAAGGTAGAAACCTAGTGTGACATATATGGCAATTTCCTGAAATATCCTGGACAAATCTTATTGAATTAAGTTAAGACTTACTGAAGTAACTTTAAGTATTTTAGGAGTTCATTGCATTAAAAATGCAAACATTTGTGTATATTGTAAGATTGCATGTAATGCCTCTATGGAGGTGACCCGTCTAATTTAAACCCTGGGAAGTGTTGTCAGCTTCACCGGTCTATTTGAAACAATGTGAACTTTTAAAGTTTAATGAGTTTCCTAGGAAAAACTGGGGAGGTAGGAATGCAAATTCTCCACCTCCAGACCCAACAGTTTGAAGCTATGCCTTGAGGAGAAAACCATTGTCTGACAGATTATCTATTCATAGTCTCTAAGGATCAAAGACCTAAACTATATAAAGGAGAAAATTACAGATTTGTGTGTGTCAGGTTCTGAGCCAAGGTGGTTATGAACGTTTAACCACAGAAAACCCCTTTGTAGGGTTTCAAGGACTAGTTACCGGCCAGCGCCCTTGGTAGAGTTGAGGGGAATCTTTGATTATTTTAATGTGTTTTCTCTGTAGTGCTTTCATTTTAAGAATAAATGTGGTTGCTTAGAAAGAGTGGTGTGGTAATTTATAACTTTGGGTAATTATGCTGTTTAGAGTCTCTGAGGAAAGAAGACAAAGACCTGTTTAGACAGTCTGACTTGTGGGGGGCTCACAATGCGGGCAGGGAACTGTGCAGTCTGGAATTACCCTGGTCTGGAAGGAAATAAATGCACATCCCTGACCCTGAAAGGTAACAGGTGGGGAAGCCTAAGAGTGGGTGCCCTTGCTGGACCACAACAGAAACATACAGGTGCAGTTTCCCTGAGCTTTGAGACCCTGATTCTACAAGCTGATCTGTGGGGTAGGACCCTTATGACTGTGTGTAACACTGTTGGAGCCAGTTAGATTATCCCTGGGCACAGATAGGCACCTGTGAGGCTCAGGCTTTCAGAATTGGAGCTTTCAGGTGCTTTCTAGGTTCAACTTAGTCTTTAGCAAATATCTGACACTAGTTGCCCAGCAGTGGATTTTGCAATTAAAATGTGAGTGAAATAAGTCTTAAGAGTGAAAAGCATAATATTACAAAGTGCCCACATGCTATAATTTAAAGGGAGAATTCTGGCTCTGGTTTTAATGTTGGCGTAAATAACTCTCATGAACAGTTCTGTTTCTTTACTAAGGAAAATATGCCCTGTTCAAAACACATTGCAAGAGTGTTTACTTCATGTTTTTGTTCTGTCACAATTAGATTAGACGTAGTCCCCATTTTCTTGCAGATTAGGTTACACGGCTGTTTTTCACCTCTGTCACTCATCATTTGCACCAGAAATCTTATTTTCTGTCGTTTCATGCAGGCAGAACTGTGCTATTTATTATTTTATTTCCTGCTGATTATTGATTCTAGTCTGCAACATGAGGTCCCATTGCCTGCTGTATAATTCTTTCCTTTGGAAGACAGAGAAAGGGTTTATAAAAGGAAAACATTTAGTAACCTTGTTCCTATCCTTTTTAATGTTGAGGTTCCAAGTCAGAATCTGGCAAGCAGTAGCTGGCTGGAGATCTGTTTTTGTTTCATTTATTTAGTTCTGCTTTAAGTGATTTACTGGCAATGCCATACTGACAAGCTAGGAGTCAGAGGTGGACTTGATGGAGTTGCTGTAGCAGAGGTAATGAAAGCTTCCTCATGCCACAGCAAATGTTCCCCTCCCTAGGTAGAGATGTCCCCTATCACCATGCTATTTGAAAGCCTCACAAACTTTAATGCATTTATCCTCACAACACCCTTGTGAAGGAAGGAAGTACATTTACACCATGTTGTGGATGAGGAACCAGGGCACAGAAGGACAAGGGACTTTGCCCAAGCTCTCAGAAGCTAGCAGTACAAATATATATGCCCACGGTCCTGTGGTGGGTTTGCAGAGTTGGTGCTGAAGCCCATGCCACCACATCTTCACTGATGCTTTTAGTGAGCTAGCTAGATTAAAGCTAGCATAGGCGTGCTGACCTCCCATGTCCTGTCCCTTTAAATGTTTCTGCACTCTCCCAAGAGCAAAACCTCACTTTCATGTTATTTTCAGTTTTTGCAGCAAGAACAATAAAGCAAGCATAGCAGACAGCTGTGTTTCTGTCAGCTCCCTCTGTGTCTGTGTCTATCTCCTTCTCTGCTGGGTCCAAATATAGCACCACCCAATCACACCTCCAGTTGTAGAGTCTGAATAGCCTAAGTGGTACCAGAAAGGATGACTTCCTTTTGCTTCTAAAGGAAGAGCAGGGGAATATCATTTCTTCCCCATGTATTGTAAAAGATGTTAATGAGAGATGCCCACGCAGAAAAAACATAAGCTGCTGCAGAATGATTTTCTTTATCTAAGTATTTTTATAGCAGCCCAGCAACTCTCAAAATCACAATACCCACATTTTTTAACCAAAAAAATTAAAGCTGTACCAAGGGTAGTTTTAAAGTTCCATCTAACTCAAGTAAGAGTATTCAGTCTTTTAAATGAAATCTGTCTTGGGAGATATAACATTTCTGAAAAACCCAGGCAATATTAAAATGTTAAATATCTCTGACAGTCTCCTAAGTCATCCAAAGTGCACATTTTAATAATAATCCATTAATATTATGGATGGAATATGGTGTATTATAAAAGAAAGGTCACACAAGTTGTTTTTATCTCACTCTATATAATATACTGAAGGGTCAGATGATACACTGGAAGAGCTATCACCAGAACTCATCCAGGTATAAAATATCCTAAAAGTTTAGCTGTACATAGTCTATGTTCACAATGGCATGCACATCTGAATGTTTGATTAAAGAGAAAGAAGGAAACAAACAAAAAATCAAACACAAATACTGGGATTATCAAAAAGAAAAGGAGTATTTGTGGCACCTTAGAGACTAACAAATTTATTTATTTATCCAAATGCATCCGATGAAGTGAGCTGTAGCTCACAAAAGCTTTTGCTCTAATAAATTTGTTAGTCTCTAAGGTGCCACAAATACTCCTTTTCTTTTTGCGAATACAGACTAACACGGCTACTACTCTGAAACCTGTGATTATCAAAGACTACCTAAAGGATTTAAACATCTAATTTCCATTCAAATAAATGGGATCAATTTTAGATATGTTTCTTGTTTTATTTAAATGTAGCTTTAAAAAGTGACTAGAATGCACATACATCACAAACGTTTACAGACTTTTATTCAAATAAAATAGTTCCAGTGAAATGACAGTCTAGTTAAAACAGCTCATTCAGGGCTTAAGTATTTAAACAGGGGTTTGAAAATCGACACATTTACTCTGTCCTGTTCCTAGCAATCAGGGGGTGGGTGTACAGAAAATGAATTCCTAACACTGATATTAATATATTACAAATTCCACCATTTTGACTATGGTATACTGAATCTTTTTCTTGAAAAATAACCTGAAGTACATACATTGAGGATTGTAGGTGCAATTTCTCAGCAGAAAATAGGGAAATAGAGAAATAGGGTGTCCCTCTGAGGTAGTAAGCTTTTGCTTTATCTTTTTGCAAAGGAAGCCTTTTGTTACAAATTGTCTATTCTTTCCTCATCCTCGATATTGGTCTTAGGTCTAAATGCTTTTTTCAGAAGCTTTAATCTAGCCCTTCTCCTAGCAATGCCATAGATATAATTCCTGTAACAATCAGAACTGAAGGAGGAAAGACAAAGGGTTAAAATGGCTGCATGCTTAGCATAGCGACCTCAGCAGGTATGCTGTTGCCAGGGTTGTTATTTATTTTGTGTATTATTCCAGTGCTTATGGGCCGACCAAGCATAGAACTCCATTGTGCCAGCCAGTGTAAAATAATAATAGACAGTCTCTGCTTATGAGACCTGAAGTAGAGTGCCTAATATGGGTTCTGATTTAACAAAGCACTTAAGCATGTGCTTAAAACTGAGAAGAATGGGAACATGAAGGACACAAAACTACAACTCCCATGAGGCACTATGTTGCTCAGGTCGATGAAGCAATGCTGTGACCTGAACCAAATGTTATGTTTTGATTTTTTCTGATGAGAAATTCTTCCAAAATCTGTCTTTTCAGGACGAATGTTTTGATTTTGACAAAAGCCCATTTTCCAATGGGAAAAATGATATGTTCACAATTTTTCAAGCACCCTCGCTCAGTTCATAGTCTGGCCATACACTTAGTATGTGACCTTGGGCAAGTCACTTTTTTGTGCCTAAATTTAGTCACCTGTAAAATGGGTATAATATTTTCTGGTCTCTGAGGACTACTGGGCATCAATTATAAGTTCTGAAAACAGCTCTGATTAAATGTGCTGTGATGCATTGGCAAAGAATCACCCGTGCAACATCACAACAAGCTACCTCAGCAAAACTCCCATGTAACATGCAAGAAAGCTTATATATGCATGCCAGCTGAGCAGAAAATCACAGAAAAAGACAGGCAGTAACCATGAGTGGGGGAAGAAGAATGGCTTATGATCAGCCACTGAGTCTATTCCGGAATAGGGAGATTAGAATTGTGCTGGGGGACATAAAAAAACATGCATCCTTCCTCTCTCTCTGCAACTACTTGTAATTGCGGCTGGCCAGCAATTTTTTTTTTTCAGATACATGCGGCTTTACCATATGCTATGGCAAATCTCCCCACAGAGCAGGCCATATGCCCGTAGCTTGAGTTAGCTACTGAAAATATGTGTGTGTGAGGAAGAAGAGAAAGTTAGTGGAGGTTCTTCATTGTATTCTGTGGAGGGGAACTTCTATTGGGGGCAAAGAGACAAAGACAGAGTCCTCAGACTGAGTTAAGAAGCTTAATTTTCTGCCTACTGCTCTTCTTTAATCTCCTCTCCTCTATGCTTGTGGGACGGTTTCCCCCCAGGCTTATGCCAGTGAAATGAAACAGAGAATATTGAATTGACAGAACTCAGTTAGAGAGCATCTGTATGCTACAAATAATGTCAGGAGTGAGATGAGGGAGACACAAGTTTTCTTTTCCAGGTACACAGCTGCTTTTTTTTCTTAAAGATGGTTGTTGCTTTGAGATACTGTTTCTCTTCTTCCTGTGCTTCTTTTTAATTTCTGTTTCCTGCTGCGCTGCATAGAAAGAAGTAATTGATGCTGTTTAAACTCCCATGAACTCCTTGCCTTAAATCCCTGCATTACACTTTGTTCCGCTGCTGTACTCATAAAATTATGCACAATATTATTATGAAATAATTGATCTTTGAATAAAGAGTGATAAGACTGAATGAAGCAGGAAGTATTCTTAATGCCAAACCTCCTGCAAATTATTTCCAAACCCTTACTTACTCCTCTATCTTGCCTAGGGACACATAGGTTTGTTTGAAGTCAGCAGTCTGGTTGAAATCTGGCAGCATTTGTCCTATGAAGAACTATAAATGAAGCAAAACTGGCCTGTTTATCCATTTTCCTTTCACCAGACTTTGGGGAATTCAGAAATTCAGTCGTGGAAGTTTTGATTTTTCAAAACCAAATCCAGCTGAGTATGTTTTATAAATGTAAAATCCAAACAACCTCCAAGTCTGCTCATCTTTACCTAGACTCTCCCTCTGCCCATCCTTTGTAGTCACCTGACTCTTCTTTGTCTGCAAAGATAAAATGGAATAATTACAGGGTCATGTTGTGCCTATGCCAAAGTACACGCATGAATGCTCACCAAAAATTAGGTTGGTAGCCTTTTCACTGGTGTGCCATGGGCATAAATCTACATTCTGTACTCAGGGCCCTCAAATTGCACGAGCATGCATTAGAAAAGCATCCAGGAAGGCTTACATTGTGCTTGTATCACTCTGCTCAACAGTAGAAAGCCACAAACACAGTGAAAGCCTGTCTAGATGACAGGTTTCAGAGTAGCAGCCGTGTTAGTCTGTATTCACAAAAAGAAAAGGAGGACTTGTGGCACCTTGATGCTTTCCTAACAAGTTGATAAGCAGTTTTAAGGATTTAAAAATGATAGGTTTTTTTGGCAAGTCAGAAATATTACTATATGCCAGCATAAAGCTATTTTTATGTATAATTCATTTATATTCATCTTCTTCAGAATCCTTCCAGATATAATGATGACATGCTAAGCATGCCCAGAATTCCCTAATTACATGCCACAGTCTTTTGTAATGACTAGGAAGTCAAGAACCAAAACCCTTTGGAATTATTTCTGAACTTTTCTCCTTACTACATTGCAATAAAATCCTAACATCCTACTGTAAATGCTTGTGACCTTTGAGATCCCTCTTTGAGGAAAATAATTTTTGTATATTTGTCCTGTGCCACATCTGTAATATAAGAACATTCCAGCAAGTCAAAATAATTCACATTGCCTCTTTGTATTGCTTATCCTGGTTATTGAAAAGTTTGAGTCTTTCTGTTGTTTGGAATGAAAGGAAAAAGGGGAAATAACATAATGCTTTTTATATAAGAGCCCACTAGGATCTATTTTAGCTTCTCCTAAGTAACAGCCAATGAGTTTTGTGTAATTTTCTAAAAAGTGACCTTTATCCACCTTTTTAAATGCTTCCAAGAGGTACTGAATGCCTCAGTGAGTTGTTGTCTCTGTACTTTTATAACAAATTACAGCACTTTTGCAATTTCTTGAATGGACAAGCGAACATGCTTTTCATTTTATCTTTGAAATGGTTCATTTTAACTCAAAATAGATACCATGATGTATCATTTATAGACTTTGTGACTGTACAAGCCATGGGAGAGTGTGGCAGCCTACCAGTTAGGTGTCAGGATTCCTGAATTCTATTCCTGGCTTTTCCATTGACTCGCCATATGCCCTGGCTCATTTGAACATACTGGCTAAAATTTTCAAAAGCACCTGGTTAAATTAGGAGGCTATGCCACTTTTTCAAAAGGGATTTAAGAGCCTACGTTTCTATGGAAGTAAATGGGATTTAGATAAATAAATTAGATGCTTTTGAAAATATCTAATACCCTGCACTGTACCTTAATATGATTTTGCAGATGAATAAACAAATAGCTTCCTTACAGGGATGTTTTGAATTCTGATTGTTTCTGTGGTGCTGTATGATCCTTGGATTAAGACTCTTTATAAAGCCAAGGGGTCAGATTCTCATCAACTGTAAGTCGCCATAGCTTCATTGACTTTCACGGAGCCAGAGCAGTTTTTACCAGCTGGGAATCTGGTCCTATGTGGTGTTGTTGGAAGTAATTAAACTATTAATCTCTTTCCCATAATTAAGAAAGTCATGCACTCCTGAAAAAAAGTTAGTCTTTTAGTAAATTTTACAATGAACAATATATGGATTTTCCTTTCCCATTTAATAAATCTAAGAGGCATTGTGTATGTAAAATCCACCACCATGTTCTGAAAATTAACCTTTCAAGAATGGCAATTTGAGGGTGTATATTACTCTGTGTTCTTATTATGCAAAAGTGCATTTATTAGAATCTGGCTTTGAGCAGCGATTATCCAAAGGCATGTGACGGCTGCTCTCTGTATTAACCCAGATCTACATCATCAGTGTAGTACTTCTGTGGCCTTCCTCACTGCAGTGTCTGAATGGGACACTGCAAATTGATATAGCTGGACATATGCTCATTTGGGGCCAGATTCCACCTGGCCCTTATGAAGATGCACAGAGGAAGAAGAGTTCTCATACCCCATACACACTATACATAGGCAGTATTTCCATTTACTGTGCTATTTATAGGGAGCCAGAGCTGTGGCTGGCTATATGCAGGTGTGGCACAATTCAATTCTGATATTTTTTATCATTTCATTTGGAAATACCAATGCTTATTTTTAAGCATTTTTTTAAAAAATTGATTTTAATTTTCACCTTTGTGGGAAACTATGGAGGGGGTCAGATAATTATTTAATGATGTTGGGATTCAAAACGTTAAAGCTTTATAAGCATTAAAAACAATTTGACAAAATCACAACTCAAAATATACAAAGTAAACATCCTTCAATCAAACTCTAATAAGTTCACAAACATAATTTTTCTTATGTTGCCTATCTGCAAATTTTGATGGTTATCAGTACGAATGTCCTGTCAGGTGGAGTCGATGCAATTTGCATTATGGTTTATATAAAGTGCTCCCCGGTTTCCTGCTGTGATTACAGGGCATAGGCCTGTTTATGTATTTCTGCTTCACAGCCCCCTGCTGGAGTACGAAAAGCCAGATTGTTAACAAAATACATTTTAAAGGGATTTTATTGTTGTTTTAATTAAATAAAAAATGATAGAGCCACACCTTAGCAAAAGTGCAATAAACTGTCAGGCTCTGATTCAGGTGAATCTTCAGCATGTGTTTAATTTTAAACATGAATATAGCACTCCTTGCGTGCTTGAAGTTATGCCTAGGCTTAAGTACCTTTCTGATCTGGGGCCTTGTAGCTTATTGCATTTAAGTGGCAAGTGGTGCTCTGACTTTGGCCTTGGAACTCATAATGCTTCTGACACTAATGTGTGCACCTCCTATTTTTGCTTCCACATTTCCCCTACCCTGATTATATTGTGCATGGAGAAGGGATGAGATTGATATCATGTGTACTTTCTACTGGAACAACCAGTCATGAGTCTGGAGTTCATTACTGTCTCTGATAGTGATTTTATTTTTCCTGCTGCCTTTTCATATGTAATCGAGAACTGATTTTATTTAGTTAGTTAGTTAGTTAGGTTAGTTATTGGTAGTATCAAATGACTTTAGAAGATTTCTTTGACACTTCTAGGTCCTGATCCTGTAAACACTTATGCACATGCATAACTTTACTCACATGAGTAGCTCTACTTTATGTCATCATGTGCCTATGTGTATAATGGTCAAAAAGGACTGCCAAATCCCATTTTACACTTATATTGACATTCATTTTGTAAAGGAATATACTAGTTGCAAAGCACTGGCTCTGTTTTGTTTATATAGTAGCCCTAAAATGTGATAGGTGCTTTACTGAGCAACTAAAGAGCCCCATTTCCACCTTTTCCAAATGGAATTCTACAGGTATTAAGTACTTCTGGGACAATTGTCCCAGAAGATCTTGATTCTACCATAAAAATATAATTTTAATGGCATAACTTCTAAAGAAGAAAACGATTACTCCTGCCTCCTATCAATCTTTCTTGACAGGTTATACTAGAATACATTAAAGTTTTATAATTCCCCAGTCATTTATATATTAAGTGTGATACCAATTATATTCCTTGCTTCCTTTTAACAGGCAGATTTTGGGATTGCTTGGAGAATTTTTATGATAGAAAAAGGCTATGAACAAATTATTTCTTCTAAAGCATCTTGATCATGTTATTTCCTTACATTTTCCCCCTCATTCATTGTTCCATGTATTAGACACAAGGTTTAGTGCGTAATCCAGTAAAGAGTTACTCATAAGGATAACTTCACATTTGTGATTAGCTCTGTTTCTGCATCTGGGGCCTTTGTGTATTCATCTTTTGTGGAATATAGACCTTGATCTTAGCCTACTGAAGTCAAAGGGAGTTTTCCAGTTGCTTCAATGGGCATTAGATTAGGCCCCTAATTGTGGGCAAAATTTAAAAAAAAAATAAAAAAACCCTAAGTAGTTCAGGAACTGAAATCCAATGTTTCAAAAGTGTCTAAGTCCTATTGAAAATTAGTGGAATTTAAGCTCCTAAGTGATTAGGCACTTTTGAAAATTTTACCCTGTATTAGGGGTTGGTAGTAGGTGCATGTGTGCCTAATTTTTATCTTCCAAATAATTTAGGTTACAAAGTTCAGGTGAAATAACGCTTTAATTTTATGAGATTTTTTTATGTTAAATATACATTCATATAACTAAAATGTGGGGGTTGGATTTAAAGTGTTGTTTAAAATTGATAGGTTTCATGTAGAATTTTAGCAGTTTATCTGGGGTTTGTGGGATAAGAATAAGTTTTTAGGGCTTAATGCTAAAAACCTTAATCACTATTCATAGTGGAGGGAGGTAAATTAATTTATTCTGCCCTTCTTTGCTAATTATTTTTAACAGCTTTGAATGTACCATTTTAGCATAAGTGATGTCAAGTATATTTTAGTGGTTTGCAAAAGAGAACCCTGTAGCTTCTACCTATTAAAATAGATAATAGTATAGCTTAGCTAACTGCTGACCTTCATATCCCAAACTGAATGAAATTAGTCATTATTTATTATATCATTTGGGTTAATTCTATCTCTTTTGATTGAATCTACTTGTTGCAGGCACAGAATGCCCGAGGCAAGCAACAGCTGGATTCGTTGCCCGGTGTGCGTCGCCCAATAATCACAACGGGGGGGAGAAGTAGAAAAGTTTATTTGAAGCTTCAAGCGGTACAGGGAGACAACAATCTCAAATTCTGCACACCAGTGCAAGCAGTTACACATATTTTATATATTCATTCTTTAGCACACTTATCCAATAGCAAGCTGCCCTGAGTATCCATATAGCCAATCCGGTATACCAGCCAGTTCCCCTTTTTCCTCTTATCATCTATTCCCTCATATATGGAATTGTTTGTTCAGCATTATCTAACATTCCTGTCCTGCTTGACCTAATCTTGCTCCAGCCAGTGTGCGCCTGTAATACACTGTTGCAAACTTCTCAGCGTGACCACTGTGAGTATCTCCGGGCAGAAAAGGGAAGGGGGGGCATCTGGGCCTAGAGCGAGGGGGCTTCATCGACACTCGTGGTCTTCCATCCCCTTGAGTTACCTAGTGGCCATGCCCGGTGTCCCCAACAACTCCCTCCTTTAAGAATACTCAACAGCCTTGTCTCTGAGTTTTCTCACTTGGGCTCTTATCTTTTTATAAGGGGACTTTGGATAAGCACTTTGTGGTAGCCCTGAAGGGAATGCATTACCATGTTTTTTACAAGGGCTCTGACACATGATATTGCACAACATAACACCATCAGTACGATCAAGACAGGAAGAAATCTTTTCAATAACAGACTAAATAAACCACCAAGCCAAGATGACAAACCCCAGCCTGAAAACAAGGTTTGCAACCAATCACTCTCGGGGGCAGTGTAGGCAGCCTGTGCTCCAGCTCGGGCATGGGCCTCAGCCTGTACTACCTTATCATAAATCTCATAACTGCTGTCATTTACATATACACAACATTGGGACCCGACAAGGGCACAAACACCACCTTGGGATGCCAAAAGGTAGTCCAAGGCCAGCTTGTTTTGGAGGGAATACGTTCTGAGCTGCTGTACCTCCTTATTTAATGTTACTACTGCTGACCCTAGATCACGAATCAAGTCCTCTAATTCTAAGGCTACTTTTTCAAGCAGCATTTGAAGCCTTACAATATAGCGGCCTATGCATGCTATGGCTGTCCCGGTAATCAGTGGCACAATTCCCAGTATGGAGCACTCTGTAAGCTTTTCAGTTGTGAGGGGATTCTTAGCATTGCCCTCCAAGGCCGCATTGAGTTGCCGCAGGGTCTCTTCTCGTAACTCAGCAGAGGTATCTCAGGTATTCCTAATCTTTCCTTTGGGCAGTGTGGTGGTTATTGAAAGATGAGGAACTCCATAAGCTATATAACAGCTACCTGTCCAATTGGCTGGCAATACCTTGTAAGCCTTTCAGCCATATACAAAATAGTGACCCTGTAGGGCCCAGTAAGGACTGTTTCTTAGAGGGATTCCTGGGATATTTAAGGCCGCTTTTCCAAACAATTCATATGCCCCCAGGGGGGCTTCCCATCCTCCCGAGTGGGTACAAGGGGGGGTATTCCTAATTGTGCCATTCAAATTGCACTCACCATAAGGACCGCTGCAAACCCACCATTGGCCTGCTATAGTGGAAATATTAACTGAACAGCAATTTATATTTCCTGACCCTCCTTTTGTGGAAGGATCATTCATAAGAGTTTCCCCAAAAGGGGAGGAACCATTACATCCACACTGTTGACCTCCCCTCTCGGTTTTTATCCAATATCCATCGGCCCACTGTGTAATAACACAGGAGCTCCTTCCCACAGGACGCCTATAGTGATCAGATTGGTTTCAGGTAAAACAAAACACTCTCTCAGTGAGCACTGCAACTCAATACTCCTGATCCTGGTAGGTAGCTTGCTGCAAAGAGATCTTATCCCAGAATGGTGAGTCCGTTCGATTTCCTGCTCTTTGGTGGCAGCTAATTCTGCTAGGGTTAAGGGCAGCATGACAAGGGGCACTCCTGTTCTGGGGGAAAGTGGAGTCGGAGCACACACCCAGCAATCAGTTTGGTTTGTTAAAGTAGCAACATGGTGCGCAAGTAAAACAAAGGAATTATGTTCCCAATATGCACAGTTTAGAAATAACAACATAGAAAATAACATGGCTACACGATTAATTATTACCGGGGTCCTCCCGGTCCAGGGTTTCCAGTTTTTGAGTGGGCCCATTTTGGCTCTAAGGTGCCCGCTGTTTGTGTCTCTTAAACAGTAACTTTAGCCCGAGATCGTCACTAGATGAGGAGTCAACGGGGTGGACGGTCCACCGCTCTGCTGATGAAGGGGTGGGTACTGCCTTCAGACGCGAGTGATGGATCCAGTTCTTGTGTCCCTCGACCTTTGCCGCAGTATGGGAGATCAGCAGGATGATGTAGGGTCCTTTCCACTTTTCCTGGAGAGGCTCATCTTTCCAGGTGCGAACAAGCACAGAGTCGCCAGGCTGTAAGGAGTGGATGGGAGATTCCAAGGGAAGAGGCTGGGAGTCTTTAGTATACCTGTGAAGAGACAAGAGAACAGCAGACAGGGACAAGAGATACTGAGACAAAAAATCATTACCCAGCTCCCACTCCCCTGACAGAACCGGTGTGCCATTCATAAACCATACCCTCCCAAACATAATTTCAAAGGGACTAAGCCCTAATCTACCCTTTGGGAGAGCGTGGATGCGGAGCAGGACGAGGGGAAGGAATCAGGCCATCACAGGGAGGCTTCTTGGCACACTTTTGAAAGATGTCGTTTAAGGGTCTGATTGGTACGCTCTACTACGCCACTGGCTTGTGGTCTCCAGGGCGTATGGAGTTTCCAGGGGATCTTCAAGGCATTCGAGATGCTTTGGACGATCTTTGATGTGAAGTGTGTCCCACTGTCATATTTCATCCACTGGGGAAGTCCGAAGCGAGGAATGACCTCCTTAACAAACTTAAGGGCCACCGTCCTGGCAGTGCAATTGCAGCATGGGAAGGCTTCTGGCCATCCGCTGAATCGATCCACTAAGACAAGGAGATATTTGTACCCTTGGGTCCGAGGAAACTCAGTAAAATCTATTTGCCACACCTGTCTGGGGCCTGGAGTGGGTTCCAGAGCAGCAGGTGGCCCTGGATGTCCTGGTCGGGGGTTATTCTTTTGGCAGACTAAGCAGTCCTCCTGTACTTGGGTAACCAGGCATCGGAGTCCAGAAGTTATAAGTATTTTCCCATCAGTTGGATAAGTGCTTTCCTGCCAGCATGAGTGGTTTGATGTAATTTCTGTAACACTGGCTGGATCAGGCCCTTCGGTAGAAGGATCTTCCCTTCTGGGGAATGGAGCCATCCCTCCTTTTCCTGGAGACTGAGTTTGTCGGTTAGCTGTCTCTCCTCTCCAGAGTACTGGGGGGTTGGAAGCTCCCCCACAGATGGGATAAGGGCATGCATATGGGCATTCTCAGTCTGGGGGGATATCAGGGTGGCAGCATGCTTAGCCTCTCTATCTGCCCGGGCATTACCCCTGGCCACATCTTGATCTTCCCTTTGATGGGCTTTACAGTGTACCACCACCACTCCTGAGGGGAGTTGTACGGCTTCTAGGAGCCGGAAGATTTGGGGTCCGTACTTGACTGGGGAGCCTTGAGCTGTCAGCATTCCCCTTTGTTTCCATAAGCCAGCATGAGCATGTAGCACTCCAAAGGCATATTTTGAATCGGTAAAAACATTGACCCGCTTTCCTTTTGACAGTTCAAGCGCACGGGTCAGGGCAACTAGTTCAGCCAACTGGGCAGAGGTCCCAGTGGGCAAACCCTTGGCTTCCACAGTGTCATGGAGGGTTATGACAGCATAGCCCGCCCTCCTTTGCCTATCTATCACAGTGCTGCTACCATCAGTATACCATTCATGATCTGCATTTAGGAGGGGTATATCTTTTAAGTCCAGATGGCTAGAATATTGGGCATCTATGATCTCTAAACAATCATGTTCCTGTTTCTCAGTCTCCGGTAAGAGGGTGGCGGGGTTAAGGGAGGGGCAAGACTGTAAGGTGACTTCAGAGTTCTCTAGAAGTTTAACCTGGTACTTAGCCATCCGAGCCTGGGTGAGCCAAAGGCCTCCCTTTGCATCCAATAAGGCTCGGACCATATGAGGGGTATATATCTGTATTGTCCCTCCCAAAGTTAGTTTCTCAGCTTCAGCCAGCGTCAGGGCTGTGGCTGCAACTGCCCGCAGGCACGCTGGCCATCCCTTTGCCACTTGGTCCAGCTCCTTAGAGAAATAGGCCACAGGATGTTTCCATGCTCCCAACAACTGTGTGAGCACTCCTAGGGCCACCCCCTTTTGTTCATGTACATACAACTGAAATGGCTTAGTGAGATCTGGGAGGCCCAGAGCCGGAGCTTCCGTCAACTTCCTTTTCAAGATTTTAAATGCCCTGTCGACCTCTGGGGTCCAATAGAAGGGGTCATGATCTGCTCCTTTTACACAATCATACAAGGGTCTAGCCCACAGTCCAATTTCCGGGATCCATATCTAACAGAACCCCGCCATGCCCAGGAAGGCTCTGAGGCATTTACGATTAATGGGAACGGGAACCTGGCAGATAGCCTCCTTCCCCTCATTGGAAAGCTGACGCTCCCCCAGCCTTATGTGGAACCCCAGGAATTGTACCATCGGGAGGGCAATTTGAGCCTTGCTTCTCGATATCCGATATCCTCAGAGGCCAATAAAATTCAGGAGACCCACAGTGGCTTTGAGGCATGGGGTTAGGCCCACTATAGCAATTAACAAATCATCTACATATTGAAGAAGAAGAGCCCCCTCCTTGTTGATCCACTCTTCCAGATCCCTGGCCAAAGCCTGGCCAAAAGGGGTGGGGGAATTTTTAAATCCCTGGGCCAATACTGTCCAGCATAGTTGCTTTTTAACCCTTTTTGTGTTCTCCCACTCGAAAGAAAAGATTTCTTGGGACAAGGTATCTACGGGAATAGCGAAAAAAGCATCTTTCAAATCGAGGACCGAAAAATGGGTATACTGGTCACCTACAGAAGCCAGTAAGGTATATGGATTCGGAACCGGGGGGTGCAGAGTTTTAACCCTTTCATTAACTGCCCTCAGATCCTGTACCAAGCGATATGTGCCATCAGCGATGTAATTTGACTCCGACTGGTTCGGTAGTGGCTAATGTTAGTCCCCAGACCCCCACCACAACTGTGATGGCAGGTCCGGTGTCCCCTTTGGCCCCCATGCCCCCGCCTGATAGGGCCCCTACAGTGGGCTTATATCATGGGGGGCCACCCCTTTCCATTCCTCTCTGGTCACTCGTTCTTCCAGTATCCCTCTTGTCTACACAAGGCACCCTGGTTGCGACCCAGTCGTCTCTCCTGCGGGCCCGGACGTCCGCGTCCATGGCCCCTTCCTCTCCGGCCACTTCCGTAGTGCCAGCCTGTATCGCTGCTACCATCATTCTAACTTGCTTTTTCTCCTTTTCTGCCTCCTTTAGACTATAAGCTCGGTTTGCAGTCTCTAAGATTTGTGCCATGGTCATGCCCATTAGATCCTCTTTTTTCTGTAACTTTCTCTTAATATCAGGGGCTTCTCTGCTCGTGAAAATTCCCTTAATGATTGCCTCAGTTTCCTGATAATCGGGATCTGCATTGGTATTCTGTCGAATAGCGTCCTGAATACGCTGTAGGAAGGCCCCTGGGCTTTCCTTTAGATCCTGCATTACCTCATACGGTTTTGCCCAATTATTATGTCGGACAGCCGAGTGACGGAGTCCATGCAAAAGCAACTGCTTATAGGTGTCAGAGTAGCAGCCGTGTTAGTCTGTATTCGCAAAAAGAAAAGGAGTACCGGTGGCACCTTAGAGACTAACAAATTTATTAGAGCATAAGCTTTCGTGAGCTACAGCTCACTTCATCGGATGCATTTGGTGGAAAAAAAACGCTTTTTTTTTCCCACCAAATGCATCCGATGAAGTGAGCTGTAGCTCACGAAAGCTTATGCTCTAATAAATTTGTTAGTCTCTAAGGTGCCACCGGTACTCCTTTTCTTTTTGCTTATAGGTGGTAAGCCGGGTCATACCTGCAAGATCATTTGGGTTCCACCTGGGGTCTACTCGGGGGACCTGCTCATCCGGGTCAGGGACATTATTACGAGCCTGGTCGTACCATCTCTGTGCCTCCTCCCTTGCCTTGGACATGACCTGTTGTCGTTCGACCTCAGACAATAAGGTGCACAGGAGGACGTTGCAATCGTCCCAATCCGGCTTATAGCTGCTAAGGCAGCCCTCAAAAACTGAAATAAACCTACTCGGGTTGGTGGAAAACTCCCCTGCCTGTACTTTGAAAGCAGCCAAATCCATAGGGTTAAAGGGCACATGGGTATAGACCTGCATAGTCATGGTCGGACGCCCTTCCGCACCAGTATGGGAGATTTTAGTTTCGGTAAGTAAAGGATATAAGGGATCCGGACAAGGCTTGTGTTGTAGCCTCTAGCCCACCCAGGGATGCCAAAAACTGTTGCAGGCACAGAATGCCCGAGGCAAGCAACAGCTGGACTCGTTGCCCGGTGTGCGTCTCCCAATAATCACAATAATCACAATATGGGGGAGAAGTAGAAAAGTTTATTTGAAGCTTCAAGCGGTACAGGGAGACAACAATCTCAAATCCTGCACACCAGTGCAAGCAGTTACACATATTTTATACATTCTTTAGCATACTTATCCAATAACAAGCTGCCCTGAGTATCCATATAGCCAATCCGGTATACCAGCCAGTTCCCCTTTTTCCTCTTATCATCTATTCCCCCATATATGGAGTTGTTTGTTCAGCATTATCTAACATTCCTGTCCTGCTTGACCTAATCTTGCTCCAGCCAGTCTGCGCCTGTAATACACGGTTGCAAACTTCTCAGCGTGACCGCTGTGAGTATCTCCGGGCAGAAAAGGGAAGGGGGGACCATCTGGGCCTAGAGCGAGGGGGCTTCATCGACACTCATGGTCTTCCATCCCCTTGAGTTACCTAGTGGCCATGCCCGGTGTCCCCAACATACTTAAACTCCCTTTTCAAATGTTCTTAAAGCTATAAACGCTCTAGACGATGAACCACTCACGTCAAAGCATATTCGGGAGGTTCCTAATGTATCTCACAGAAACTGTTTCAGAGTTTCTAAGACATCAGCACTGCAAATTCTTGCACACATGCTTGTAACTTGAAGCACATTGATTTTGGTGGGGCTACTCATACTTAAAGTTATGCATGTGTAAGTCATAATGTGTGCAGTCCATTTTAGAGCTATATACTGTCTGAGTGGAAGAAACAGAACACACTGCAATTGGGGTAGCCATTTGGGAAGTCAGTTTCTATATAGCTGCAGGATTGGAGAGGGTAGGAGACATATAAGACATAGGAGATGGGGGAAAAACAAGGTTATGGGGCTGACGTAACAGAACCACCTCACCTTTTGTGGTTCACCCATTTCTGTATAAGGCCCCACATCATATAGCCATCCTGTCCACCAAAGCTAACTGGGTATGAGTCAGCACAAAGCTCATCTTTCTTGTTGTTTTACCAATCAGAAGTGAGGAACAATGTGAGATATGCTAATTTTACCACATTTTATAGCATTTTTAGCCCTTCTTGACCTGGACATCAGATGTCTTACCTTTGCTTTCCATATGGCAGTGCAGATTCCACATTCTGACAGTTGTCTCATTTAAAAAAAAATGTCAGGAATTTTAAGTGCCAACAGCTTGTAAAGAATAGACAAAAATAAGTCAATCAGAAGTGAATTTTAAAGTAACTCTGGTCCATGACTCCCTGATGGTACCTTTTTGTATGTTTGATCCACCTACCCACTGACCTGCTGTACTATAACATTGTTCCTCTAAACATTCCCTTTTCTTAAATGTAGCACTTTGGGGAACAGATTAGAATGCAATAAAAGCATGATATTTCCTTCTGCCTGTGGTATTTTTTATGATGTTGGTAGCAAAGTACTTCCTTTATCCAAAGGTCAACAGGTTCAAATCTTGTACCTTTTGAGCAATTCCTTTAGTTTCTATAGAACTTAGCTTCCAGCTCATGATATCAGAAAGACATTTAGAAATTTAAGTGACTGGTTTCAATACTTGCTAATTTTCCAGTGAGTTGTTGTGCTTGTGGCTTCTAGAGGAATCTTCTTTATAGCCCGTATCATATTGTTCTTCCATCCACACACTTTTGAATGGAATACTGTCATCTAAATGGGGTTTGCTTGGTCAATTGGACAGGAAACTTATGACATACAAGCACACAATCTCCAGCATTAGGAATTATCTAGTTGCTAAGTATATTTCAGTTTTCCGTATTGCAGCACAGATTATGCTTTTTTGTGGTGTACAAATGTGGCTCAAACACTCTTGAAAAGCAATCATTGTCAAGGTGTTCATAGGGAATTCACAGGTGTGACCTTTCTCTTTTATCCTCGTAAGTGCTTCCGTGAAGTTATAAAGTACTAATGCCAGACTTCATGAAGCAGATCTCTAAATAATTCTTTAACTACCAGCCTCAAGATTCAATAGGTGGGAGACAACATGCTGCCTTGCATTCAAAGGTCATTTTTTCTTGCACCAGATTTTCATTCTAAACACTCAAATAGTTATGATTTTTGTCTTTGT
Source organism: Dermochelys coriacea (assembly GCF_009764565.3). Lineage (NCBI taxonomy): Eukaryota > Metazoa > Chordata > Testudines > Dermochelyidae > Dermochelys > Dermochelys coriacea. The sequence goes on along the minus strand of NC_050075.1, from coordinate 58,045,781 downwards.
TTTAGCTTTGTGAATAGTGTTATGTATGGAAGCTTCTGGCATGACAGCCCTAGAGACTGAAGTTCTCTGTTTATCTATAAAATGGGTATGTGAAGACAGTAGCAGAGAAAGCTTCCTTAATCCTTACCTGAAATGATCATTTCTGGAGTGGAAAGGAAGTCATCTCCACATCCATTCAATGTTTTCTTCTGAGACTACCAATAAAGAGGGCTAAATAGTGCCAATCCCAGTTATGGCTTTTGCAATGTGTACACATTTGCACTGGGAACTCTTCTGAGCCAACAACCTCATCACACTAACCACCTAACAGTCATCTGACTGTGGGCCTTGCAATATTAGATCAACAGTGAAAAATATTTAGTGGAGACACTTACTAAGACAGCTTGAATTTTTTCAACTGCCCTTTGTGGATTCACACTTCATACAGTTCATTATTTGCAAACAGCCAGATGTCTTCTGCGTTCTCATGAATTGTTCATGAATTCTGGAGAAAATCAAAACTTGCCTGACATTGAGATTACCAAATACTATACAACTAATGCTAATCAATAGCAACCTGAGGTCCATTCACAATTGTTATGAATCGTCTAAATATCAAAATTAACTATTAGGCAAGTAGACAAAATGTGACACTAATGCAGTTTAAAGTATGGTCTTTGTATGATTATTGTTTGCCAATAGAAATCATAATGCAAGAACAGACATATGAAATGAGAAACTCTCAAGTTGACATGAAAAAGAATAAAAACAGTGAGCTTGATCCAAAGTTTAGATGTCAGTGGGATTCTTGCAATTGATGTCAATAAATTTTGGATCAGAACCAGTATGCAGACAAAGCAGGTAGTACTCACATATCCAGAGAATCAGGTTACTAGTGAATGCTAAGTATTTTTACCAATTAGGCCAAGTTAATCTATGTTGACAGATGACACAGTGAAGAATGCAGATACTCACAATGACATATTGATAAGATTGGCAGGCCAAGAATTATTCACATAAATACCTATGATTTCAAATAACTGATACACTCTAGAATTCAGCAATCCATTTATGGATAATTTTTGAACTTGAAACAAAAAGTGAAATGTGTCAAATTATTCACTATGGATAATTCAGTCAGCCCTATATACCTCTGTGGAGTGATGTGAAGCTTAATTTATTAGCTTTGGAAAGGACCATGGATACTTCAAGATCCTTGGGTGGTGGTATGAAAGTGCAAAGTATTATGATTACTTTTAAAAAAAGAAAAATTCATGGACCTCCAACATCTCTTATGCTCCTTGATCTTTCTAGGAGTTTTTCCTCTAATTTATCAGTACTACTGTGTTGTTGTGTCACTTTAGTCTGAACAGTCTACATGTTTGAACAATGGATGAGACTGAGACAAAATAAAATAGCATTACACCACATGATTAAAGAGTTTTCCAGATGTTCATGGTACTAGGAGACTGAGCTGTGCCTGAGCTGTGTCTAAAAGAGCACTAAAAAATAAAGCCAGAATCAAGTCACTTACATATTACTTTTCACACTGTACCAATACATGTCTAAGCTGTAACTAAAAGTAACAATGTCAAACTTTTCCATTGAGTTCTTTTTATTTACAAACAGGCCAAACAACTGGGCAATAAGTCAAATCTAGCTGACATAGAGGTTTGCCTGGAAGTAGCTGAAATAAAGGTCTGCTGCCAATTTTGTTTGTAACAGAGATTTGGTTATCCACAAACCTGTCTGCATTATGGATAGAAAAAGATATTTAGAAGCATAGACTGATGCAGGTCTCTTAAATATGTTACTGACTTGCAGGGAAGCTGTGTTTTTGGAAGAACTTAATACAATGTAAGAATCCACCGAAAGGGCATAAATAATCTTGTGTGACATGAAGTGTACTGTAACGGAAATGAATAAAACCCCACAGTCAATAATATCTGTATTAATAATATTTTTACTTTCCAGTATTTAGGTCCTGATCCTCCAGAAACATAAATAGGTGCATAGCTATTCATGTGAGTAGTCCTGGTGAAATGTATGAGACTACTCATGTGTAGAAAGTTACACACATGCTTAAGTCTTTGGATGATTATGGACTTAGTGTTGATCATACGGGGCTCTCAAAACACTTTGAAAGCTGGATCCAAAAGAAAACTCCTGATCTGAAAATTGTCGAATTTTAGAGTTTCAAACTCCAGATCTGAATTTTTCATCTCTAACAAATACTAATTAAGCTCCACACTTCTATGAAGGTAAAAGTCGTATCCATTTATAAATGGGTAAACTGAGGCATAATAGCCCAACATAAAGAGAGACATAAAGCAAAAAATTCAGATCCAGATTTCTAACTGTATGTTTTCAGACCTTTAATTCTGGTCTGACACCATTTCTAGTTCAGTGACTTTCCCAAAAAGAAAGATTTACCCTCTTCACCTGTAAAATAACAAGGGAAAAACGTGTTTTTTTCTTTCCAATTTATTGCTAGAAATCAGTGGCCTACTCAACAGATATATCTACTATTATTAACCAATCTGAAATATGGATTTAATTAGAAGTGGTGTTAGCTGTATCTATTTAATTTCATATCACTAGATATTTCAACTAATCTCCTGCTTCATTCTTTAAGAGATTGCTGCATTGCATAGGGAATCCATGTTCCATCTACTACATGCTCATGAAGTTATGCTAAATTTTAAATGCACTATGATGATTCATAGACTTTATTAATCTGGGCATATTTTTTAAAAAATTTGGAATGTGGGCGGCTTGATTCTAGCTCAGGCCAATAACGACTGAGAGTTTTTACTATCTGTCAGTGCAGCTGATCTCATTTGACTCCTCATTGGACAAATGGCCACATCACAAAAATTACTAGCAGAATCTCAATCACCTTGTTTCACTAGCACAACTGACCTTCCTTTTAGCAGCTCCAGCCGAGAGGACCAGGATTTGAACAGGGAACAAAACTAAATGAATCTCTCAGTCCCAGAGCATGTCCCACTAAAACAGAACTGAGGATCAGTGGCACAATATATTTGCTTTGCAATTGAGGGATTAGGCATCTCAGCCCCTGGGCTCAGTCACAGGCTGGCTGGGAAGGAGCGAAGATTGTTTGTTGCTCCCTTCTGTACTACAGGGAGCAAGCCATATCCTGCATCCTTTCCAGTTACCTTCAAAGATTAGGATTTAGTCGTGATAGATCATACCATGTACCACAAAGGACATATGCCCTGGATGATGGAAGCAGCTATACTGCAAGTAGACCACCCAACTGCCATAGCCCAGTAGAATGGTGTATAGGGACCTCTCTAAACACTTCAAAAGAAGGATGATGGTTCTGGGATATGATGGAAGGAGAGTTTTCCCAAACCAAACCATATGAATTTTCAAGAACACGTTCCAGGCTGTGTTGTACTGTTCACCACTAGGTGGTGAAATTTGTAACACACCTTACTTAAACTGTCAACAGCCATTTCTGATAGTGCATTAAGGATCTTACAGTGAACACATCCGGTGTATCTCTCTGGGAAGGAAGCTCTGTAGCCAGTCCAGAGCTGGTACAGAAGACTGACCTGCAGTAGTAGCCCTACAACCTACTGTGTAGAAGGAGTACATGACAGTTAAGGCACTAGTGTAATGAGTAGGAGACTTGGGCTCCAATCACGGCTTTATCACAAATGTCCTGTGTGATCTTGCATAAGTCACTTAAACTTTTTGTGCTTCAGTTCTCTCTCTGCAAAGCTGTGATAATAGCACTTCCCTGCCTCAGAGAATGTGTGATGATAAAAACCATCAGTGATTGTGAGGCACTAACATACAGTGATAATGAGGAACAAAGATACTCCAGATGCATCTTTGTGTGCTGCATATGCAGCCCATAATGTATTACCTGGGCCATAGGTTGAAAACCACAGCATCCCCATGACCCCAATGCCCAGTGCTACCCCACCCCGAAACCCCTCCACAGAGTGGGACCAGGAGCAGACCTGTGTGTAGGGCTAGGTGACAGGGCAGCCCCAACCCCCGATGCACGGTGCTGGGCGGCAGGGCAGCCCCAACTGTGGGCCTCAGCACAGGGCCAGGCAGGAAGGCAGCTGGGCAGCCCTGCCTCCTCTCCCCCCCGCCCCGCCACATGCCGGGCCACACGGCAGGGCAGCCGGGACCGGGTGGCCTTTAGCACACAGCTGGGCTGCATGCCGCCCACGGACTGACAACCACTAGTCCAGATTATATTAATTGGCCAGTGTTGGGAAGCCTGCACTAGTGCAATCTACCTTTTCTGTATTGGGAGGATTTTAGTCTCCAGAGCTGTCAATCATAATGAGATGTGCATCTCAGGTGGCAATCCCAGTGAACTAAAATACCATGGAACAAATAGAGATAGCACCTTTCACTGGCCCTCAAAACTCATTTAAAAATAGTTTCAAAAATTTCATTGTGAGGAAAGGTTAGCTCAAGTGCTTCTGCAGAGACTGTGGTGCTTTACTCAGTGACACTATTCCTTGGTGTACTAGATAGGCACTCAGCATGGAAATGAATATATTGGGAGCAATTTAGGCCCAACAACTAGCGAGAGCCACAAAGTTGTGATCTAAAAATGATAGTTTGAATAGGAAGTATTATATCATTACAATTATTGCTGTCTTATGCTCTCATTAGAATCTTTGTCACAAGAATGAGACATTAGCATTTTAATGCATATTTGAAAAAGAGCATGCCTCTGCTTTTCTCTGGACATACAAAAATATAATTCATGCAAGTATTGTTACATTGTTACAGATAAGGACTGACTTGTCTAAAGAAAATGCTCCAGTTTCAGCTAATAAGTATCTCATAGTATTCTATCACGCTCTTAAATGCAGGACAGATGCACGCCATGCTCCTCCTACTCCCGTGCTTTGCCATTGCAATTGCTGGTTCCTCAGGCCCTTAAGTACATGTTTGTGAAGTGATGCTAAATTTTAAACATAGCATGATGGATTCATAAATTTTATTAATCTGGACACAGTTTTGTTTTGTTTTTAAATCCCTAGTTTTAAAAGGCATAATTCTTTCAGTGTGGAACCCTCTCTCCTTTTTCAATGGCTTGTGGGGTTTCTGCAAGACAGTGTTTTTTTCTTCCTGAAATACATATATGCAACTTTGTGACCTATTCCCAAATGTGCGGGAGAGTACAAGGAGTCAAGAAAAAGTTACAGTTTTATTTTAAAGAGCAGGCTTTCAGAAGAAGAAACACTGGTGATATGGGGTAAAATTCTGGCCCAACTGAAGTCAGTGAGAGTTTTGCCACTGAAGTCAATGGGGCCAGAATTTCACCAATGGAACAGATTGTGCTGTTAATACATTCTAATTAATGTGCTTTTGTGTGGTCATTGCTGATATTTCTAAAGGAATGCAATACTATCAGAGCCATTGATGCACATCTTGGAGGGAACACAAAATCAGCTTTATTCATTGTTGTGCCTGTTCTACTCCACAAGGGAGATGTTGGCAGTAGTAGTGGGAACAAAGGTTTAACCTGATAATGTGAATGAACAAATGTTTGTTTCTAGCTTGATTTGAGCTCTGAGGCTGGAGGCAAAGTTCATGGAATTACACCAGTGCAAAGACGCTGTGAGATAAGAACTTAATGTATGATCTCTTCACACCCGCATATACTTGTTTAATCATTTCATTATAATCTTTATAAGGTTCTTTAATACATTATTTCAAGCACAAAAGATGCAGTGCCCAATAGCAGTGATCTGATGATGACAGTCTATGACCCATTCATGAAACCATTCCTTTAGGCAATCAGCATACCATCACATATTCTTGACATCAACTTGGGACAATACAAGTGTGCAATACTGTAAGCCCTGGGGCTAGGAGCTGGAGTTTCTTAGCTCCCTCTGGAGGTGAAAAGACAAAACTGAAGAAGTGTTCTTCACTGCGGCCAGGTACAATTTGCATATGATTCAGTGGAGTTTCATAAAGTGCTTAAAATTGTATTAGTTTGAGTATTTTCATGTTTTTCCCCCTTAGGAACTCTGTTTACATGTTCTGTTGATCTGCATCTGTGTGGAAGAGTATGAAAGTGTATAAAGTAACAAAGATTATTCCATGGGGAAACTGTTACACTGCCTTGATGAGCCCATTGGCTCAGACTTAGTAGTGAATAAAGTCATTGTAGGGGTTCTTTTAGAAGCTTTCACTGTCCTCTAGTGAGAGAGAAGTTTTAAGCTTTTGGAAGTGGTTGCTTGGAGCCAACCTGGTGGGTGATGATTAGATCTGGATTGAAAAAAACAACAAAGGAACATTTCCATAGAAATGTTCATATTTTTGGCAAAAATTGAAAACCAAAATAGTTTCATTCTGAAATGCTGCCACAATGGCTCAGGTGTGTTTGTAAATCAGGTGCCTCATACGCCGATTCTCCTCTATATATCATGCTCCCTGGTCAGAACTATATCTACCACACTATACAGTTGTCTCCCCTCTTGGTGAGGGGAGGCCATGCATCATGGCAGTTGCATGGCCACAGCACATCATGGAAGATTGTCCTGGCAGGTATCTGAGTCCATAAAGGAGAATGAGGACATGGGATACCCAAACTACAACTCCTGTGAGGCCCAGTGACAGGTGAGACAGCTACAGATTAGTGTCAAACTGATCCAGAACTAAATATTTCAATTTGGTGAACAAACCAAAACCTTTAAATTCAGGATGACCCAACCCTAAATGAAATAACCCATTTTGATTTTCTCAAGGGAAAATTGAAATCTTTGGCACATTCAAAATTTTCCCACAAAAAAAAAATTTTGTGGAAACTTCATTGTCCATCAAAGTAGAATTTAAACGGGAAATTCCCAACCAGCCATAATTCCTAGGACCTGATACCTGAATAAGATCTTAGATAAGGGCACAAGATAAATGTTTTATTTTTGAAAGAGACCTTCCTCCCACAGCAGTAGCTGTAGATATCAATTTGAACCCAGCCCTTTTAACTGCCTTTGCAATCCTTCTGCCAGGTGTTATACATCTCTAAACAGTAATTGGTATCTTTTCCTATACACTAATGAGTTTAATGGGTATAAACTGGCCACCAGGAACTTTAGACTTGAAATTAGACGAAGGTTTCTAACTATCAGAGGAGTGAAGTTTTGGAATAGCCTTCCAAGGCAAGCAGTGGGGGCAAAAGACCTATCTGGCTTTAAGATTCTACTCGATAAGTTTATGGAGGAGATGGTATGATGGGATAATGTGATTTTGGTAATTAATTGGTCTTTAAATATTCAGGGTAAATAGGCCTAATCCCCTGAGATGGGATATTAGATGGATGGGATCTGAGTTACCCAGGAAAGAATTTTCTGTAGTATCTGGCTGGTGAACCTTGCTCATATGCTCAGGGTTTAGCTAATCACCATATTTGGGGTCGGGAAGGAATTTTCCTCCAGGGCAGATTGGAAGAGGCCCTGGAGATTTTTCACCTTCCTCTGTAGAATGGGGCACGGGTCACTTGAGGGAGGATTCTCTGCTCCTTGAAGTCTTTAAACCACGATTTGAGGACTTCAATAGCTCAGACATAGGTGAGGTTTTTTCATAGGAGTGGCTGGGTGAGATTCTGTGGCCTGCGTTGTGCAGGAGGTCAGACTAGATGATCAGAATGGTCCCTTCTGACCTTAGTATCTATGAATTTATGAATCTAATCAAATACTGTTTGAACTCTCAGTGTGGCAGAATTTGCCTCTGATAGTGCAGTGTTAGGAAGACCGTAAGGCCTTTAAAAGGTAATTATGTTGCAGCAACAATTATTTCCTTTTAATGCTCCCTTATATAAATGCATTAATATCCTTCATAATTGTTCAAAAATAATCATCTGTTGAATGTTAAAGATAACTTTATATTTTTTGCAATAGAAAATAGCATTTACAATCCCTGACTTGCTTATATGAACTGGGACACCTAGGAGCAGAAATGAAATTTATCTAAATAAGCTGCAACTCAAGTCAAGAGACAAGCACAGTCTATCAGTTTTTATTACCTTTTGGCTTCCTTTGGTAAATGTTTACAAATGGCTCTCGGACAGATAGCATACACATATGAAACATAAAAAAGCCAATTATGATGCCAACATGAAGCTGCAGGAGCTTATAAACCCATGTCTTTGTTAAAGTTATTCAAGTCTAACAAGCTCACTAATTGAGGGTGAGCTTCATTAAGTTCAATAGAGAGAAAAATGATAGACATCTCAATGTGTTATTAAGGGGCTGAACCCATTCTTCATTTCATCCCTTCCATCTCCAAACCGTGATGTTTTCAGAATTTGAGCGGTCTCTCCTCTTCCAAGTTATAAAACCCAAGTGTTAAACAGGTACTCATCTCAATTACCCATGCCATTGGTGATAGGTCTAGATAGCAAAACAGTTTTCTTAATCAAAGGTAAGAGAAAGATCTTAAATCCAATTGGCTCAGCCCATCTTTGATGAATAATAAAAGAATTGAATGCCATAAGCATTTTGGTTTATAACTGATTCCACAGCAAACATTTACCATGAACTGAAGCAACTGAAAGTGTTATTGTGCTCAGGGTGCTGGGATGTTACATATTTCTGTTTTGCAAGGATTGTGTATGTCATCTTGTTCTAGATGGTAGTTTTCAGCACTATCCACATGTAAATGCACTTTGCCCAAGGTGTGCATCTTTTTTAATCCCTCTCATGAATAGTTTGTTCTATCTTGCAGCATTATGTTGCATTCTACTCTCTAATGATGACTCTCAGTGAGAGAAAATGCAGAACAGAAGCGGTAGCATATGTTCTTATAAATTATGAGTGGCTATCAGAGATGGCTGGAATAACTAGCACCAAGGTATTTGTTCAATTAGCTACTTCATCAGCCATAAATGGGTTAGGAATATTCCAGGTGCAAACCTTGTCTCTTTTTAGCTAGTTAGAACAGAAAGTTCTCTCTCTTGTAATGAAGTTGCTGGGAAGGCTGTCATCGCAGGAATAAAAGCTGCAGACTCTGCTCCTAGACTCAGTCTCATGTGGTTTCTCAGCTTCGACTGGCCTGCTAAAAGATCTATTCATGGCAACATGCAGCCATGGCTCTGCTTTCCTACTGCACCTTGCTTGTGAGCTGTTGAATGGGACTGGATGAGACAGCTGTGACTCCTACCACCAACTCGCATGGTGCAACAGCAACCCCCAGCCTCCTAAGCAGATGCTAACTGCTAAGTAAATGTGATAGAGCTGTTCTTCTCCACTATGGGATATGTCTACACTGCAGTGTAAGCCCAGGGTTAGTAGAACTCGAGTTAGGAGACCCTGGGTTGATTAACCTAGGGCTTGGTATCTACACTCATTTCAGAGTAGCAGCCGTGTTAGTCTGTATTCGCAAAAAGAAAAGGAGTACTTGTGGCACCTTAGAGACTAACAAATTTATTTGAGCATAAGCTTTTGTGAGCTATAGCTCATTTCATCGGATGCATTTGTTTTTCCACCAAATGCATCCAATGAAGTGAGCTGTAGCTCACGAAAGCTTATGATCAAATAAATTTGTTAGTCTCTAAGGTGCCACAAGTACTCCTTTTCTTTTTACACTCATTTGTAACCCCATGTTAGGAATTATTGAACCCTGGGTCTCAACATGGGGCTCCGGCTTCTACACTACGTTATGTGGACCCAAGTCCAACTACCCATGTTCCAGGCTAGGGCTCTCGTAAAAATATGGCTGCTCTAGCCCTTTGTTCGTGCTGCAGTGTGGGAAAACTTGACTGTCCAGAGGACAAAGAAAGAAGCCCCATGGGATTGGGGAATACTTTCGGCAGACTCCCAGAGTACAAATCCAGTGGGGCTGCATTTAAACTGCAAAGCAATAGGGCTTGAACCTGGGATCCTGGCTTTGACTGAGACTGCACCCCTGTAGGGTCCTGGAACCCTGGATTACAATATTTTAGACAGAAGGGGGTTAGGCTTAAGTCTGAGTTCAAATCCTGGGATTACATTGCAATGTAAACATACCCATAGTGTTCCCCCTTTCATTCTCTCTCCAACTTCGCTGTGTATCCTCTTTTTCATTTGCCCCTATAATGGTTACTGTTGTCATTGTCATAGTGAAACACCAGATAAGCCAGACTGTTCCCCATCAGGACTGTAAAGTATAGCCCAAGCTTTACTGATTCTTATGTCCTGTTATTACAAAGGGGAATAAAACAAACTGCAGAACATACTGTTAACATAGCCAAACTGCTTGTGAAAATCTGCAATAAAATAGAATGACATACAAGCTACATGTAAATACATGTAAATAAATATGTATTTGTTTGTTTTTAAGAGACATCTTTTGATTTATTCATCAAAGGTTCCCCCTCCGCGTATGTTTGTTTGTATTTAATTTTTATCATTTCACCTATATTAATTTTTTTTAATGGTCTAGTTTTATCACGTTCCCTCTTAAGCCTGCTTGAAGCTCACAGGCTAGTTACAAGGCATTTTCAAATTTAATTCACCAAACTTTTTTTTTAATATGGCACTGATCTCAATCAGGTCATTTTTCTTAATCCTGTTCACACCAGGAATTAACCAAAAAGTATCAATTACTCGCTCATTCCCATTTTGTTTGTTTGAAGACCACAATGCAATAAAGCAGGAATTATTAGGCATTCAGATATGGACATGACCTTATTTTAAAGGCACCAACAGTGCAGGTTGTTGTATTGGCCCTCTTAGCATTTCTTAAGATGCTCAGCAATGAAAGGTCAATGGCAAAGTTACACTTTAACAGCAGATGGTGGGCAGGCAAATAGGGGAAATATAAGTGATTTGATGGTATTCCCTTCCCCCCTGCCCCCTGCTCCCACCAACCATGTGTGTGTCTTCATCCCATGGACAGGGATGCTGAAAGCAATTGACAAAACTGTAAACCCTGTATGTAATGGAAGCCACTTCAAGCCAGGGAGTGCGGCAGCACCCCTAGTTCAAGCACCTATGCCCATTGATGCAGTGTCAAGGAGTGAAAGGTCTCTCAGATGGGATAGGGGCTTGAGGAGATTGATTATCCCTTTAGGATACAGGGCCTTTAATTAAGGGACTATGTATTTTGGAGAAGTTGTTCCCCAGTGGGAAGGGAACAGTGAGGTTCAATGGAAGGAGGCTGTTGGAATGTGCTACTCACAAGAGCTTGGTCCAGAATAACCCAGGTCAAAGCCACAGAGCTGAAGTCATCATGAGGCCACTCTCTCCCCATTGGCTACTCTTGGCAATCTGGAGTGGCCCCTACTGAGGTCAGCAAATGTGATGAGCCTGTGCACGGAATGAGGAAGCTGTCGTGTAGAAAAGAATAGCATGTGATTATGCAGTTGAAGACTGTATCATAATACATGTGCACAAGGGGTCTGATATAAAGTTGCATGGACATCTTTAGTTCTAGCATTTCCTAACTTTTCAGTGTCTTACTTTGCAACCTTAAAATTCTTTTAATTTAGGTAGGGGTTTTTAATGTAATTATTTTTTATTCATTATAGGTAAGGAGAAAATGTCTCTGTCTTGCATTCCATGACTAGCATTATATCTGTGAAGATAGTGGTGTCTGCTTGCTTGTTTTGTATGGCTAGATTAGATGACCCTTGTGGTCCCTTCTAACCCTATGGTTCTATGATTCTATGAGATGAGCCTTGTTCACTTTTACATTCGAAATTATGGTTCCCTTGTTTATGTGTCAATTCTCTTGGGTCAGCACATCCTCTCATAGGCAAAAGGACAAATGTCATATTATAGGGAGATAGGTGGCAAAAAATCCCATACAATGCAGCTCTTAGCAGAAGCAAGATGCTTTGTGCTACTGTTGCTCAGAAGTTCAAGGGCACATCAAAAGGTAGCAGTGTGCTTTGCCATAGATATTACTGACACTTATTCATTGCACTTTCTTTAAAAGCAAGCTAATATTTCAAAAATAAATTAATAGTAGCATCATTCCTCAGCTCAATTATAAAATATGCTAATGTGTTAGACACATTCTTAATACATCAGGACTGGCTGGTGAATACAGCAGGAAGGAGAGAGAGAGAGAGGAATTTAAAGAGCAGGATTCCATAGTGAATAATTTAACCATATGGCCATTTGGTTGGTAACATAATTTATTGAAAAGGGTGTCAGGTATGTTATGTTGCACCTGTAATAGAGACACACTGCCCAAAATGGGGAACTTTAGTGAAAGCAGAGGGCAGAAGAAATACTATAGGCTGACAAACGCTTTTTATTATTTTTCATTCCACCATTCACTATTCTCCTCAGACTCTTTCAGGAAACATATTTGCTTGTATGTATTATAAATGACTTATCCAGTTCAGGTAGATTCAAGCTTCCCATGGAAGGATGAAATAATCATGTTAGATGAACTCTTGCTAAATCAAGATTTTTTGCAGAGTGATTCTGCAGAAGGAAGGGAATATCTTCTAAGGCCAACCCCCATTTATGCATGACTTTAGTTGCATTCACTAGCCAGGCACCTTGTGTGCCTTCAAACAGGTGACTACACCTGTTCCAATAATCATAATCCAGATCTCAAACTGTATACCTTCAAACCCCCTTCACTCCAGTACCTTGGTCCAAAGTATTGGACCATTCAAAGTGAATAGGTAGGTGTTTGCACTTGCTAAATGAGGATGCATGAATGTGTCCATGCAGTATGTGCACAGTTAACTGGAAACCCAGTAGAGGCCTTTGGGGAAAGTTACCCCTTAATATCGTATTGCAGGTTTAGAGAGCTACCAGGGGTGAACTTTATTCCCTGAACAGCTTTCAGACACTCATGATCATCCATTTCACTGTACATTGGACTAAATGAATGTGGCACCTGTTTGTTCAGTGCAGTGCAATTGATTTTCATAATGGAGAGTAGGCGGGGTAGAGAGATGCAGCAAGATTGTTCTGGATGGCAGAACTGCCGAAAAAGCTCTTGTGCCACCAGGGGTGAAACTGTCTAAAGGGAAGGTAATAGATGAGGACAGGGTGCAAGGAAGAAAGGAGAGAGACAAGATCCATGAAAGAAGTTGGGCAAAATCCATAGAGGGCTTTAAAGACCATTTTGAACTGAATGCTGGAAAGAGGGAACGATGGCATTGTCTTTCAATGAGGTGATGTGGCTGTGTTGTACTCTGAGAAGCAGCGGGCAAGAACGATTTCTCACTATGTATCATTTTTTCTTAAAGATTATGATTAAAACTGACATTTCTGACCCTTCTGCCTAGCTGGTAAGTACACATCATTTGTCACATAAGTACTATGCAGAGTCCAGTTGTACTAAATTAACTACTTTCCAAATCGTCAACCTTAAAACAAAAATACCAGTGAGAAACAGAACACAAACATCTGCTTTCTAATCCAAATGTTAAATGATTCAGTAGTTACTCATAGTAAAACTAGAGATAGGAGAGCTTGTTTTATAAAACACAGATTTACAATAGAACATGCTGTTTCTTAAGCTTAAGTGCCATTTGGCTCTGTCATACTATGCATTGTGGGATGATGCATGTATTATTTATTATTTATAGTTATTTACTACTGTTGGCAGCTGAAGAAACAAGGTAAGGATACATTTCAAGCAAGATATTTACAGTTTGCACACAATGGCTTCTGTTGAGCTATTGCAAACAAACAAAAAACTCCAAAAAACTTTCAATTAAATCGTTCTTTTTAAGCAAAGAAAACTGTTTTACAAAATGAAAAATGGCTTTCTAATCCCAGAACTTGAAAGAAAACAAAAATTAAGATTTTTATGAAATTATAAAGGTTGTCTCATTGATATTAAGAATACTTTGCTAAGTCAAAGAGTTGCTGCTTTCTATTAAGAATTCTCTTCCAAGGGCACCTCAGTGATTCCTTTGCCTGGTATTTTACCTTAATTTATCCTCTGAAGTCTATCATTCCATGATGTGATACTGTGTTACATACTGTTAATAAGATTTCAAACTTGTCAAATAAGGACACCATGTGGAGTTGAAAAGGCAAAGTATAAATTATCAGGGAGATATGGAACAGCTGGCTTAGAACAAGAGTTGCATATGATGCTAAATAGTTTGTGAAAATCTGTGTGAAGAAATAGCATATTTAAAATATCTCGGTTACATTCTAACTAATACCGTCATACTGTGCTTTGGGCACAGAACAGGAGTCATCTGGCAGACACACACAATTTGCTACTGAAATGCCAGTAACTACAGAACAGAGATGTGGTTGATTTGTTTGTATGTGTGTATGAGGGGCAGTGAGGAACAACTTCCCCTCCCCCCAAAAAACAAAGACACAAATCACTAACATTCAATGTACCACCAGAATAATACAAGTGTGTGGCGGGGAAGGGGACAGGGAGGATTACGGCTGCTACTCTGAAATCTGTTCCCACCTGTATAACCCTGTTCAAACTGGACTGAATAGATGTAACTAAGAACAGAATTTGGCACATGATTCAGACAACGGATTAGGGAATAGAAAAAATATCATGTGCCTTATATAAAATGAACAGCAGAGCACAAGCAGCAAAATGTACAATGAACTATATAATTCCAAAATACATATTTGTGTGTTTCAGGTAAAAAATCACTATTCATGATTATTCTTACTAATAAAGGATGAGATCCCATGGAGAAAACTAGTATGAAATGGTTGAAGTGCAATCTAAGTTAAATTTGCCTTTGGATTCTTACGAATATTTCTGGAACACTGTTTCCACTAGTCACATATTTACAGTTTCTCTGAAACCCTGCAAACAAATACAGCTGACATACTTACAGTTTTGTTGTCAAAACAAGCCTGGATCCTCCAAACACTTATGCATGTGCTTAACTTTATGCTCATGAGTAATCTCCTTGAATTTAATGTTTGCAAGGTTAGTATCTCAGTGTATTAACTCAGTTTTCTGTTTTATTCAAGTTTGCATGCTGTGCTCAATCTCATCAATTGTGCTTTCAAAAATGCATTGAGCAATGTGACTATCATCTCACGTTTCCATTCCTCTACCACCCAAACCTCTAAACCTGACTCCCCTCCACAAAAGAGAGAGAGAATTCTAATTGGTTCAGAAAGAATTAAGTCTTCAAAAAAGATTCTTCCTTATCTGCGCAGCTTTATCTGTTACAAAACACTGAATTTAATTAATCTACCTCCCAAGTGCATGTGGGAGGTGGAGATGTATCCATCTAGATGATAAGACCATCAAAGATGAAAGCCATAAAATGTCTTTTTTCTTTTTCATTTTTCAAAAGAAATAATTTCAGACACACACACACACACACACACACAAAGGGATAAACATTGTTTTCACAGCTCAGAGATGTAGTTTACAGTATAAAGGGAGGCAGTGAACACATTTCCTTAGTGAGATATTCCCATCTGATTTAGAAGAGAGAAAAAAATGCAGCTTTCAAGATGATAATGATAGAAACATTTCCTTTGTTTATACTTCCAGCACATCTCAGCAGAGTGTACACAGAAATTAGGGTGCCTTAGAACAGCAGCATTTACGTGGTCTTTCAGATAACCCTCAGACTAAGCTCTCCTTGATTTCTGGAAACAATAACTCTTCACAAACCTAACAATTATACCTTCCAAAACAAGTATCTTTTCTCATCAAACTGCAGATATCATAATATCCTTTAGCTGGTTGCTTTTTTATTATTTTACAGACTAATATATTAACCTTCACAAATATTAAAGTGCTCAATAGAATTAGAATACCTCTGTAGTGATCATTTCACACAACAACCCAGTGCAGTCACGTCTGGGGAATAATGAGGCATCCTTTATAATGGTTTCAGTAGGATAACAGCATGAAGAGTAGCTCATCTACCTGAAGTGATAGGGAAATCATGGAAGGTAGAACTGATTACCTGAATGCTTCTAAACTCTAGGGGAGTTTGCATTCGGACGGATCCATTGTTAATAGTTGTGAACTATATAACATTAATATATGGTGTTTAGGAAGGAGGGCCTGGGGACCTATCCCATAATTTATTTATCAGAGAAAGAAAACACTGCTTAGAGGGTTTAATAAGAGATTTTAGTAAACCTAGATTCATCCAACAGTCTGGTCTTTGAAATGCTGTATCTGTGCTGTCATTAACCCTTTGAAAGGCAGCCATTAAATACTATTAATGTTTTTGTTTGTTTGTTTTTCCCTTAATGAACCAGATCCTATAAGATTCATAGATTCCAAGGCCAGAAGGAACGTTTAGTCTGACCATCTGTATAACACAGCCCATAAAACTTCCCCAAAATAAGTCCTAGAGCATAGCTTTTTTAAAAAAAAATCCAATCTTGGTTTAAAAATGGTCACTGATGAAGAATCCACCAACATCCCATGGTTAATTTTCAAACGGCTTATTAACCTCACTCTCCAAAATTTACGCCTTATTTCCAGTCTGAATGTATATACCTTCAACTTCCAGTCATTGGCTTGTGTTAAACCTTTCTCTGCTAGATTGAATATTTATTCTCCATGTTTATACTTGCTATTATCAAATCACCCCTTAACCTTCTCTTTGATAAGACAAATAGATTGAGCTCCTCGAATCTATCACTATAAGGCATGTTTTCTAATCCTTTAATGGTTCTTGTGGATCTTCTCTGAACCTTTTCCAATTTATAAATAGCCTTCTTGAATTTTGAGCACCAAAACTGGACACAGTATTCCAGCAGCAGTCACACCAGTGCCAATTACAGAAGTCAAATACCCTCTCTATTGCTAATCGAGTTTCCCCTATATACGCATCCCAGAATCACATTAGGTCTTTTGGCCACAGCATCACATTGGTAGCTCACAATCAGCCGTTCATCCACCCCCAGATCTTTTTCTGAGTCTCTGCTTTCCAGGATAAAGTCCTCTAAGTTTGGCCTGCATTCTTTGTTTCTAGATGTATATGTTTACATTTAGCCATTTTCAAATGAATATTGTTTGCTTGTGCCTAGTTTATCACTTTGAGTCAGTGACCTGTCCTCTTCATTATTTACCACTCCCTAATTTTTTGTGACACCTGCAAACTTTATCAGTGATGATTTTATGTTTTCTTCCAAGTCATTGGTAAAAATGTTAAATAGCATAGGGCCAAGAAGCAGTCCCTGTGGAACCCCACTGGAAAAATACCCTCTTGATGAAAAATCCTCCTTTGCAATTACATTTTTTGACCAACCTATTAGTTAGCCAGTTTTTAACCCATTTATAGTGAGGTATGTTAATTTTATATTGTTCTAATCAAAATTTAATGCAGTACCAAGTCAAATACCTTATAGAAGTCTATGTATATTTTGTCAACACTATTATCTTTATCAACCAAACTTGACATTGAATCAAAAATAAATCAAATTAATTGGACAGGATCTATTTTCCATAAACCCATGTTCATTTGCATTAATTCCATTACCCTCCTTTAATTCTCGATTAATCAAGTCCCATATCATCTGCTTCATTATTTTGATAAGGTGGAGAAGGAAGCTGTTCACCAACCCCTACTGTGTGCAGTTTTCAGAAAATTGTTTAGGAAAACTAGGAAGGGATTGTCTACAGTTGACTAGATTAGAGTTGCTATCTGGGCAGCAAGAGATGCTGCCTGGCTAACCAGAGGGGTCAGAGTGGAAATTGCTTACAAGAGGAAATTAATTCAAGAAATAAATTAATTCAGGGAATTCCTATGGACTGTGTTATGCAAGAGGTCAGGCTAGATTGAGCACAGTGGTCCATTCTGGTTTTATAATTCATGAATCTATGCAAGCTATTTACTTTTATTCTCCCGTGTAACTAAGCTGAAAATGCATTATATAGTTTAGTTTGAGACTAGATATGTTAAGCAAACTGCTTCTTTTGTTCTACATAATTTTTATTCTGCTTTTAATAAATCTTGGTTTGGTTCAGATTACTGCTGTATGGGTAGTTTCATACGTATGTTCCCAAATAGAAGAGAATCCAAAAAACCTGTAAGAAGAGGTGCTGAAGGGTAAAGAGTTGCTGGAACCTATATTTCTCTGTCAGTCTCAGTTTTGGGGTGTGGACAGAGATGTCCACTGTCAAGCTGAGCTGTGTTGCTGTCAGACCGAGTGAAGGGACATAGGTGGGAGAAGCTGCAAAACAAAGGAGGTAATGAGAACTGGGGAAGGGTGGTATCATAGTTATGTTTGACAAAATACACACTGAGATACATTTGGTAACCTCCTGTATTGTAGTCTGGATCATTTTTAACATGCAATAAGTAAAATATTAAGAACACTGGAACAATCTCTGTACAAATCATTTATTTTGAAGTTACATTTCGTTGGGCCAGTTAGAACAAAGCTTGAGAGTGCTCAAGCCGAGACAGTCGGTCTCGGTGTGCTAATTAGTGGCAATCTATTAAGGTGCTACCCAGGCCCTCTTGTGTACTTAGGAGGAAATTGGTCAGAGAAAGTGCTTTAGTGTGTTTCATTTCAGTGTGTTCAGTTACAGTATATTTACAATTCTGTGAATTATGAGATACATGTAAATAAGTTTCTCCCTTGTATATATTTTGGTATATTTCCTGAGAGACTGAAAACACTTAAAATCAGTATTAAGAATCATAATTTATGCCTTCGATATTGGACTGGGGATTTCAAAATGTATCAGAGTAAACAGTGTGGTTCATTTTGTAACCCTCTTGTTCCCTGTGGTGGCCTCAGATAAAGTCTGACACTGGTGTCATGTTACTGCACAGTAGTTCAGCGTATAGCTTAATGCTGCTCTTCAGATGAGTTTATAAATCAAAATTCCTTTTTCTATTATTCTCTGCTGTCTGTATAAATCCAATGGCATTTTTTAAAACAAATGAGATTCTCCCATTGCCCTGATAAACATCCTCTTTTGCACAATTAAACATTTTGCAGAGTTAAACATGTACCAGCGTTCAAATCTATATGTCTGTTCACGTACTATAAAGATGCACTTACCTTCAAAGGATGCACTCCTGTAGCATCATGCACTCTCATTTAAGTCTGAAGTCTGGTTTCCTATTTCTTATGTATAGTCCATATTTTATTCTATCAACATTACAGAAAGCTCTTTTCTAATCTAGATCACTTTGATCACTAAACCAGCAAAATCATCCATATGTCAACTGTTTTTTTTTCCCTCCTGGTATGTTTCCTTTCAGTATTATTCGTACTTTCTTTCTCTGATCTAAATCAGAATCAAAATGACCATGTTCCTATTCAGCCACATCCCTTTACTAAGTATGTTTGATCATAATTTCCAGGGATGTCTGAGCACCCTCACTGCTTAAGGAACAAGAATCCTTCTCACTCAGTCTTAGTGTGAAATATCTGGACACTCTTAACCATTTGTTTAACTCCACTGGGGAACTATCACATGGCTGGAATGACTTTGCTCAATACTATTGCAAATGGAGGGGGTTAAAAAAATGACAGTTTTAGAAAATGCATAATACTACCTCATTATATGCACTATTCCTAGAACCTCTCATGGGAAATATAAAAAAATACTCAGGTAGTGCGTATAAGGCTGCCTACTGTAGCACATTTTCTGTGCCCATTGTTGTTAACAATTCATTTTTTATGTTCCATGGACCAGATTCTCAGCTGGTGTAAACCAATATAGCCCCAGTGAAGTCAATATGAATGCATGAGTTGAGGATCTGGCCCTGTAAATTTATAATTATGTTCTATATCTAAAATGATAGAATGGGCCTACATGCAGCAAGTCTAATGTTCCACTTTTTATTTGTGATCTTTCCTATTATTATCTACTCAAACTTTGATTTGCTTGGTTCCTAGATGTGACAGCTAAATGTGCTTGCTCTCAAAATACAAGAGGGTTCAGGGGGAGGGGGAACTGTTGGGTTATCAATTTTTTTAATATCACCTCTTAAGGACAAGGCCCTTGTGACAGATCTTGAAATGTTATCCAGTATGTTTGCAGATCATTGCATTAAACTTATGAATGGATTGTGTTCTACTCATGGGAGAAGGTTACCACAGCTCCTCCAGGAACTAACAGTGGGGAGTGATTAAGGTAAGTCACTGAGACTAAACAACTCTAGAACTGTACCAAGCCTGGAGAAAGAAAAGGAGCTGAGCTGTAGCTCATGAAAGCTTATGCTCTAATAAATTTGTTAGTCTCTAAGGTGCCACAAGTACTCCTTTTCTTTTTGCGAATACAGACTAACACGGCTGCTACTCTGAAGCCTGGAGAGGTTTCCATAGACTGTTTGAAACTTGGTTTCCAGAGACTCAGACAAAGAAAGAGTATTGACACTACAATCCACACAACCCCCACTGGGCTGGCCTCACACTAAGTCAAGATGAGCAGCAGTTGCTTCCCTGCCTAGCTCAGGTTCCTTCAAATTTTCACAGAGCGTTGGGTCATCAGACTGCAGGAGGAAGGGATTGAGCAAGTTCCCCATCTACCCCGGCTATCTCAGTTATTGGTTTCTTGTTACCTGCAGGGTAACTCCACCCCATCCCCACCCCCTGCAGTCACATGAGGGAGTGTGAATCACCCTCTGCCATTCCTAGAGAGAGAGCTGGATTTGCTTTTAGAACTATACCATCATTTCCCAAAGTAACACATTGCAAGATATAACCTCTCACACTCTCAAAATTAGAGTCCCCAGAACCTTCTTTAGTGATTCAGGCCCAGGCAAGGCATTGGTGTTCAGCCATACCTGTTTGCCAGACAGCCCCATAATAGGTACACCCTCCTGTCTTTCCTCCTGGGTCCCATGGACATGACTTGACCCTCTTTTTCTGTTCTAGCTGGCAGCGTTTGTCCTGATCAGCTAGCTTCTGTCACTCCAGCTCCATCTCTCTCCCCTACACCAACAGCGTTTTCCAGCCTCACATCTCTAGACTTCTCACCATTGCTGCTACCTCTGCTATGCCATCTGTGGCACTATCCTCCTTGGTCCCCTTTGGAGGAAAAGAGAGCTCTCTTGGCCCTTTCTGGAGGGGGTACCTCTTCCTGCCTCTGATCATCCGAGTGCAGCGTGGCTTACCTCCTCCAATTTATTCACATCAGCAGCAAACAAATCTTGCTGCTCATACAAGTTCCACAGCTGCTGTTTCTACAGTAGTTCCTAATCCATGTTCATGTCTCTTTTCCTTATTCTTTTCCCCAAAAGGATAAAAGACACTGTTCTCTGTGCTTTGTCCTTCTATTGTATTTGCTTTCAGTGCAGTTAGCACTTTACTGAGAATTACTTTACTGAGAATCCCACTACTAGGGCTGTCAAGCGATTAAAAAAAATTAATCACAATTAATCGCATGATTAATCACACTGTTAAACAATAATAGAATACCATTTACTTAAATATTTTTGGACGTTTTCTACATTTTCAAATATATTGATTTCAGTTACAACACCGAATACAAAGTGTAAAGTGCTCAATTTATATTTCTTTTTATTACAAATATTTGCACTGTAAAAAACAAAAGAAATAATATTTTTATCCACCTAATACAAGTACTGTAGTGCACTCTTTTTATCAGGAAAGTTGAACTTATAAATGTAGATTTATGTACAAAAAATAACTGCATTCAAAAATAAAACAATGTAAAACTTTATAGCCTACAAGTTCACCCAGTCCTACTTTTTGTTCAGCCAATCACTCAGACAAACAAGTTTAGTTACAATTTGCAGGAGATAATGCTGCCTGCTTCTTATTTAAAATGTCACCTGAAAGTAAGAACGGGCATTCACATGGCACTGTTGTAGCCAGCGTCGCAAGATATTTACGTAGTAGATGTGCTAAATATTTATATGTCCCTTCATGTGTCAACCACCATTCCAGAGGACATGTGTCCATGCTGACGACATGTTCTGCTCGACAACAATCCAAAGCAGTTCCAAAGCCCAACGCATGTTCATTTTCATCATCTGAGTCAGATGCCACCAGAAGAAGGTTAATTTTCTTTTTTTGGTGGTTCGGGTTCTGTAGTTTACACATAGGAGTGCTTCTCTTTTAAGACGTCATAAAGCATGCTCCACACCTCATCCCTCTCAGATTTTGGATAGCATTTCAGATTCTTAAACCTTGGGTCAAGTGCTGCGGCTATTTTTAGAAATCTCACATTGGTACCTTCTTTGCCTTTTGTCAGATCTGCTGTGAAAGTCTTCTTAAAATGAACATGTGCTGGGTCATCATCCAAGACTGCTATAACATGAAATGTGGGTAAAACAGAACAGGAGACATGCAGTTCTCCCCCAAGAAGTTCAGTCACAAATTTAATTAATTCATTATTTTTTAAATGAGCATCATCAGCATGGAAGCATGTCCTCTGGAATGGTGTCCGAAGCATGAAGGGGCATATGCATGTTTAGCATATCTGTCACGTATATACCTTGCAATGCCTGCTATAAAAGTGTCATGTGAACACCTATTCTCACTTTCAGGTGACATTGTAAATATGAAGCAGGCAGCAGAATCTCCCGTCAATGTAAACAAACTTGTTTATCTTAGCAATTGGAGGAACAAGAAGTAGGACTGTGTGGATTTGTAGGCTTTAAAGTTTTATATTGTTTTGTTTTGAGTGCAGTTATGTAACAAAAAAATCTAAATTTGTAAGTTATACTTTCACGATAAAGAGATTGTATTACTGTACTTATATGAGGTGAATTGAAAAATACTATTTTTATCATTGTTACAGTGTAAATATTTATAATCAAAAATAATATAAAGTGAGCACTGTAAACTTTGTATTCTGTGTTGTAATTTAAATCGATATAATTGAAAAAGCAGACAAACATACAAAAATATTTATTAAATTTCAATTGGTATTCTATGTTTAACAGTGCAATTAATTGTGATTAATTTTTTAAATCATGATTACTTTTATTGAGTTAATTGTGTGAGTTAACTGAGATTAATTGAAAGCCCTACCCACTACTATAACCATATTGCCACAGTTTCAGGGTAATTGCACCTGTACCACCCCCATCCCATGGTCCACTCCTGGAGTGGCCAGTCAGGTCTTAGGTCTTCAGACCTTACTTCTTTCTGGGCAGGGACCCTTGTCCCATTCCCTTCTGATTGCAGGTTTTAAGGCTGAACAGCTTCCTGCTTTACACTGTGATACCCCCAGCCAGCCAGTTTGCCTACTGACCAGCACCTATTGTGACAGGGTCAGGCCAGATGGCTACAGAGAGTGATAGAAGGCAGATATATTAGTCCCAGGTTAAGTAGGTCCCTTTTCCCTGGGTAAGGTAACAGGGAAGATTCCAGAACAATCAAGAACGTTCTGGATACAATTAAGGCAGACAGGCTGATTAGAACACTTGCAGCCAATCAAGAAGCTGCCAGAATCAATTAAGACAGGCAGGCTAATCAGGGCAACTGGGTTTAAAAAGGAGCTCACTTCAGTTTGTGGTGTGCATGCAAGGAGCTGGGAGCAAGAGGTGCAAGAAGCTGAGAGTAAGAAGGCGTACTACTGGAAGACTGAGAAATACAAGCATTATCAGACATCAGGAGGTAGGTCCTGTGGTGAGAATAAAGAAGGTGTTGGGAGGAGGCCATGGGGAAGTAGCCCAGGAAGTTGTAGCTGTCACCCAGCTGTTACAGGAGCCACTGTAGACAGCTGCAATCCACAGGTCCCTGGGCTGGAACCCGGAGTAGAGGGCGGGCCTGGATTCCCCTCATCCCTCCATCCCCCCAATTCCCTACTTGATACTGGAAGAGTTGACCTGGACTGTGGGTTCCACCAGAGGGGAAGGTCTCTGGCCTGTTCCCCAATCCACTAGGTGGATCAGCAGAGACTGCGGGGATTGTTCTTCTTTTTCCCCATGCTGGCCAGTGATGAGGCTAACTGAGTGAACGGCAGATTTGAGCCATGAAAGTGGCCAAACTGAGGGCTGTCGTGAACCTCTGAGGCAAGCAAATCCACCAATAAGCACAGGACCCACCAAGGCAGAGGAGGAACTTTGTCACACTATACATTGCTTTCTCCCTGAGGGTATGAATAGTGTATTGCCAGCAGTTACAAGTTACCACACAGCTCCTTCTAAGCTAATGCATTTATTCTTAAAGTAAAAGCATTACAGAAAAAAAAAACCAGAATAAGATTTAATATTTAATATTAATATTCCGCCAATAAACAGATTTAAACATGCCTGTAACATGCCAGTAATCACCCAGCAGTCTTATAGGGCCCTACTAAGACAAAGTCTTTCCCACTCTTCTGCAATGGTCAAGGCCCCTCTTGGACAGAAGATCCTCTTTGTTTGCTGGATAAGTAAGAAGGCCCTGTCAGTTCAAACTCAGCCCTTTTATACCAAAAGCCCTTCTTTGTTTGAGTCCCTAGAAACCCAGTTTCAATCTCTCCAGGGGGTGTGAACTCTCTAAAGCTTAGTCTCAGTGACTGTCCTGAATCACACCCCACTCCCCTTTGTTTTTAGTTCCTGAAGGAGCTGTGGTAACCTTCCCCCTGAAGTAGAACACAATCATACATAAAACATTCATGGATTTAATACAATGCTCTCCCAAGATACTGCACAGGGTAGCAATATCTGTCATGCTTCTTATTTCTACTTGTCTGGATATCCTAATGTCATGATCTATATAATAGAAAGGAATACAGTTTTCTACTGTGTTAGATGAGAATGGCAGATAGTGGAATATATCCTATAGAACTTGCCTCATCCATTTTCTAGCTCTTTTGCTGACTACCTAGAAGCTCTGAAGTTTGCATTAAAGTTACCTATAACTCTGTCCAGGACAGGTCAAAATTAGTGGGGTCTACACCAAGGCTAGTAAGATAGTTGGTCATTACCTTGTCAAGCCCTTTAAAAAATACATTTGGAAGGTAGCTATATGTTTCTCCCACTTCCCTATATGACTCAAAACCCCAGTGCAACTCTTCCATAACCATTACAATAAAGTGGTGTCCTGATGAGACAGGAGGGCCCCTGGGACAGAAGAGGAAAATTCTATAATTAGGTCCACGTCTGAGGCAACAGCTGCACAAGATTTTCAAAGTCAGTGTAAGTTTATAAATATACTGTAAACTTTCCATAAACATGGATATAAACCTGAAAGCATTTAACTTCATTTAAGTGTTTAACTTCAATCGCTCTTCTACACTTCTGATGCTGGTGCTGGGAGCTGCTCAGCCTCTGACCTTGGAAAACAGATGTTACCCCTATTAGCAGTACAAAAGGAAAAAGCTTAAGTTCAAAGCTCTTTTCCCTCGACCTGCACAAACAGTTTGAAAGCTGTTACCATGTTTGCATTAAAGACACTCTAAAACACATTAAAACTATATATCTAGCATTCGTAATGAGTGTCTTTCATCACAATTTGTTAGCTTAAAATGACAGCTTTGAATCATTTTCTGGTGGGAAGATGCTTGCTGGTAAATTAGGATCTTTTAACCTGATAGGCAATATAAAAAATTTGTTAGCAAAAATTATTATAACTATATTTTCTTGTGTTTACTGAAAGTGGATGGGAAGAGGGGGCTGGCTTGTCCCATAGTTAGTTCTCATTTTCTTTTATGCCAACCAAGATTCTTTTTTTTGTAACTGAAACATATTTTTAACCTTTCCATTTTACTTCCCTGTTTCAGGGACATTATTTTATTTTATCTGAACAATGAAATGGATTAAACTAGTTCAGAGAATCCTTCAACTCTGTGGGGGAAGTCTTTGTGGCAGTTGTAAGAAGGACAGCAGAAAACTCAGAGCTGAATGCAGGAAGGGGAGCGGAGCTAAAGAGGCTTTAAGTTTTAACACCTTCCTGATCATCAGCTTTTCTCTGGCTGGAGAGGAGCCACAGCATAAGAGCCCTGGGGACCTATCTAAGCTACAGCAGCCTCCCCAGGCTATCTTATAGCTCTGTCGGCACCCTGCATGCCCAATACACCTAGTCCCTCTGCCAGCATTCTCTCTATGCTGGGGGTCCTCAGGAGGCAGCCTTATAGCTATCTGCCACTGTCTCTGCAGGACTGGAATCCCCTCCCAGCTCAGGGTGAGGCTTTTAGGGATCCTTATATCTCTCTGGCCTTTTTACATGACCTAAAGCAGTTGGAACATGGGTAAAGACTGTCGCAGTTCTGGGGTTATAACTGCATTTCTTCGTCTTCTGTGATCAGCTCAAGGGTATCCCTTTCAGTCACGATCTCCAGCCATTACCACACTATGGGCGGAGAACAGCACCCAGGGCTATGACAGTCCTTACCAGAGCCCAGCCAGCTTTCACAGAGCACAGTACCTTTATTTTAAGACAAAAGCACTACAGAGAAAACTGTTTTATTATTTTACGGTCTGTCTCCAGGTTTGCTAAGTTCACCAGGTATCACCCATCTTCCACATGGATACCTTGGCCAGCATTGTTCTTCCCTTTTGGTTACAACCTCATGACAGTTGTGGGATCAAAATGAGTGATTCCCCACCCAGTTCAGGCTGGACCGTTATAACAAAAGCTCTGTCTTTGTCTCTTGGGCCTCTTGAATGTGGTCTGAACCAGCACAAGCAATTCATACTAGGGGTGGCAGTAGTAATTCATATTAGGGCCAGGGGTGGCAGTAGCAATTCATACTAGGGCCAGGGATAGTAATTATCCCCCTTGATTTCACTTGTTGGGGAAAGCTCAGTAATCCTCCCTGTGGAGTTAGCATACAGTCCCTGGCTCACAAGGATACAAATAACATTTATAGACATATTTATAAATCCTGGTGCCTGTGGTGTCTGGCCCATCTCAATAGATTAGTTTTTTGAGGTTTGTACATGTCCACAGTCTCACATCTGTCACGAGCATCTCACCCTATATGTTGGCATATCCTCTAGTCTACTTCTTCCCCCCTCTGCACTTCCTCATAGATGCATGCAGTATTCACAAGATGTCACTATGCCACACCCTCAAAAGTGGCAACAAACCATCTCCAGGGAGTAGCTGGGGAAGCTGGCTGGTACAGAGTTTTATGGAGTGCTTTGATGGAAATCTACATTACTAACAAACAACTTTTTAAAAAAAATCTCCCCATACCTACTTTTGTTGTTCAAGTGACTTGAAAAAATTACAACAATAACGGCTGTATTAATTTGCTACTGTCAATCAGCCTATTAATAATCAAGCCTTGCATTTAGCTAACAGCTGAGTTTGTGTTTTCTCACTAGAATAAATTGATGGAGTTGGGCAAATTGTATAGTTGTATTTATCTCCAAAACACATGATAAAATAGCCCTGAGAAAAGTTAAAGTACTCCATGTATAAATGTTATCAACTTTTTATTTTAAACCCAGACTAAGCAATTCTACTAAAGGTCCACAAAAGCTAAATTCCCACTGTTGGATGCAGCACGCCCAGTTGAATGGCAGGTAAGTACTGCTGTTTTACTGGTGCACACAGCAGAAAATAGTATGAAAAATGCATTGGTTCCTTTTTCTTTTTTTAAATACAATCTAAGCTTAAAGAAAAACTCATTCTCTTCCAATTTAAAGGTTGCATTCCTGGGCTTAATTGCTTATTTCATTAAGAATTAGGGTTGGTATTTTTCATAGGAGCTTAATTGACCTTAGGTACCTAACTCGTATGGGTGTAGTATCCAACAGGATACTGGATATACAACATCTTTGATCAATCACATGCTGATCGCTAGAAGTGACCAGCAGATCCTGAGCTCAACCATACATGAAATGAATAAAAAAATAGTGTCAAATGAAAAAACTCCCACAGTCATTGCCTGGGATTTCTCTTTACAACTGCATCACCAGTATGTTTTCAAATGCTTTTGTCTAGCCTTGTTTGACTGCACGCAAGTGCGGCATACCGACTTTTGTGTAAGCACTGGCAGTGTTAGCATGGTCTCTTTAAAGACATGGTTTAAAAACTTGGTTAGCATGTAAGTGTGGCCTCTTTAAAAACATTTAAGTGCTGAACTCCAGGTGTCCAACTTATCCATTGAGTGGATATATTTTCTCTAACCTACTAGAAAGGGCTTTTGTAGGCAAATTAATGTGTGTAGGCATGGAGTGAGCTTATAAATATTTAACCCTTCTTTAACTGATGCATGCCAGTGTGCTTTAACTCTCAGCAGCTTCATTCTCTACAAGTATTATGACGCTGAAAAAAATGCTTCTGTCTCTATCTCTCTTTTCCCCACAGGACAAAGTGTCGCAAAAAAACACTGTGTAGAGAAACTATTGATATGATTTCTTCATCCTTTGATTGGAGGGAGGGGATATTTTGCATTTACTCATCACATAATCCAACACAATAATGCCATTAAAGGACTACAAAACAGTTAAGGTAGCTGGAGGGTAATAGCTACAATAAATAAAAAGAGAATTTTTTTTCTTTTTTGT
This sequence comes from Dermochelys coriacea, assembly GCF_009764565.3. Taxonomy (NCBI): domain Eukaryota; kingdom Metazoa; phylum Chordata; order Testudines; family Dermochelyidae; genus Dermochelys; species Dermochelys coriacea. Next base: position 58,017,496 of record NC_050075.1, on the reverse strand, counting down.
ATTTCTATGCTAATAACGTCAAAGTATCATGCCCACTGGTAAGAAATACAGCACTCACATTTACATTACATTACATTTACATTAACTCAAACTGGTCAAAAATGGAAAATCAAAAGTAGTTTGTGTTTCACAAATTTCAAAAATTACCCGCTCCCCTTTTTCACTATTTTAACTTTTCATGAAATTTGCATCAAAAGTTTTCTCCTGCCAAAAGCCAGTTTGATGCACAAAAATTTGTCATTTTATAACATTTTAAAGATTTTATTTCTTTAAAAATAAGCCATTTTAAATGAAGAAAATATCAGCCAGCTGCAGATGTAACCCGGCATCCACACACAACAGCAAGTTTATTTTCAGCCTGTCTCCTCTATTTGTGTACTATTATTTTTCATGTAAGCAAGTCCTTTACATTTGCCATTGTGAATGTATGGAATCTGCACTGCATTCAGAGGTTGAGAGAGGAGCCATCCACAAGAGGGGCTTTGTCGGCCCACATTAAGAAAGTGTTAGTGGTACAATGGCAGAGCAAATAAGTAGAGCACAAACAGTGGAGATAGCTCAGAGAGATTTTACAAACTGTGTCTATAAAGTCAATTGGACTGTACATATTTGGTCCTTCTTGTGCCACTTTATGTTTGTGGTTCTAGTTGCTAGATAACTGAGCTAAAGATGGCTGTTTCAGACCAGAATAATCCAGAGAATTTAACAGAGGTTGTTCTCCCATTCTTCAGAGAGCAGGGATTTTTCTTCCATTTACTGATAGAACAATGGGTAGACAAAGAGTGGAAAATGTCTTGCATAATAAATAGTAGTAAGATTTGGCTTTCCCTTTCTTCAGATAAAGTTATTGTTTTTATGTAAGTTGGTAAATATTTATATTGCTAACCTGGTGGCTACAGATGTGTTTTGCTTGATTTAATACATTAGGAGAAAAATCAGTCATGTGTCTGTGTGAGAGAAAGAGAGCATGAGAGAGAAACAACAAACAGGTTTTAAACAAGAACATGTTTTCTTCTCTGGATGATTTGAAAAAACATTAAGGATGGTGTGCATCACAGTTATACAATAGCATATTCCCTGATGTAAAAGCAAGTCTGTGTCTGTTTCTTTAAAGGGCCATGGAGTACTTCTGCTAGAACCCTTAATACTGCTTCATTTCATCCCAGACATCTTGTGTGTGGGTATATATATATCTGTCAATAAGTAAAATTGGCATTAGAATGCATGGTGTTATCAATATACTCTATTTTCTTACCAGGGCTTTCCTTTATTACTGGCACTGTGCAAGCTGCAAGGTATTAACATGCACTCAGTTTGTCATGTGACTTCTCCTTGGCTACATTCATTGTATAGAAAAAGTTATCCTTGCAAACAAAGGTATACTGCAACAAAGTCTTGCAACAAACACAAGTTCACATTATTAACAAGGCAACTTCTCCCGGTAACATACATGTTTGGTCTTCAAATAGCTTCCTATCTTAATTTTTTTTAAAGTTAATGCAATATGGCTTTGAAAGTGTCCCTCTGGATTGACAAAAAGAAAAGGAGTACTTGTGGCACCTTAGAGACTAACAAATTTATTAGAGCATAAGCTTTCGTGAGCTACAGCTCACTTCATCGGATGCATCCGATGAAGTGAGCTGTAGCTCACGAAAGCTTATGCTCTAATAAATTTGTTAGTCTCTAAGGTGCCACAAGTACTCCTTTTCTTTTTGCGAATACAGACTAACACGGCTGCTACTCTGAAACCTCTGGATTGAGAAAACTTTATAGGTAGTAGTAGCAAGAATACAGTACCTGCTAGGTGTTTCAATTCAACTGTCACAAAAATGTACCCACCTAAGAGGTGTTGTTTATTATTGTACAGCATCAAAGCACAGCAGGTCAGGACAAGAAGTGAAAAATTGAAACTGCAGGGGATTATATGTAGATAAAGTGAAGTTGTGATGTGATACAAGTTTTGTCCCCATGAAAAGTGAAAGATGTGCAAAGCTAGGCTATATGACCTCATATAGTAATATGACTGGTAATAAAAATAAATAGGGAAACACAGCCATGCCAGTGAAAACACCGGGAAAGAAGTTATCTGTGTTTCCTTAAGTATTTTCATAACCAGGTGGAAAGAACACACACTAACATTTTCAGAAGTACAAAAGTTCCCTTCACACTTCAGAGTGGGATTTATAGAAGTATTTATTCCCATTAATTTCAACAGGACTTAGGCACCTAGATACCTTTGTGAATCCTACCCTAAGAGCCTAAGTTCCATGGGAGCCTCTCACATCTTAAAATGAGAATGAAACCCTTTTGAAAAATGTATCTGCAATTCAGTTTGATAAGTAGTGTTTGCTGATTAATGTAAAAATTTCAGGTTTTTGTTTTCCAGAGCAGGTTTTGTCTGCCTGGCTTGGTTCTGAAAGGGGACTGCTATCCTGGTCCAGTTTGGGTCTAGCTGGATTCTCACAAGAACAACCATTCTTGTATTTTTTCCACCATCTATCATGATGGAGATTACTTGATTGCCACAAGTTTGGGCCCATGAAATTAAAACTAAAGTAGCCTCAAAGCCAAAACCCTACTCTAAACTTGATCTATGCCTGAATGCTATCTCTTTGGTCCACCTCCGGAGATTCCGTTTTTACTGTTCTATAAATGAGAAGTTGCTTGGTAATTCCAAAGGGCGGTTTCCAGAGGATACTGTTTCTGTAGCTACATAACTGTTCACATAAACTGAAGCTGTGTCTGACAGAGTACTGTCATTTGCAAGTGCATTGCTACCAGACATGCTTTAAGATGTACAGTAAAGACTGTTCTGTGCCTAGATTTAATAATTTCCTAGAGTCAACCAAACAAAAATCTTTACAGATTTTGAATTGTAAGATGGAATGGAAAGATGCAATTGCTCTTGACTTCCTGAACACTGGCATACTAGGTAAGTTTGTTTTGTTTGTTTGTTTTTCATTAGCTTTGCTATCACATAGAATGTTAGACCATATTATAAATATATCTATGAAGACCTCTTTGCTTTATGTATGTAGGGTATATACCCCTTATTCTACCATATTTCCCAGTGATAAGAATTATGTATTATCTTACACAACACACTGTTCATGATGTAGAATTTATCTGATAAAAAGCTGGCAATTCATATGTATAGAGATTGCCAATTATATACACAAAATCTGTCAGTAATTGGCATTAGAGTACATGATGTTACAAATATACTGTACTGTATTTGTTAATCATGGCTTTCATTTATTAGTGGAGGCTGTGCAAGTCTGCAAGATATTAACAGGACATATATATATATAACCTGCTCGCCTAAACAGTCAGTGGTAGGTGATGACAATCGTATCCAATTAGAACCTTCAGAAGCATAAGATTACAGGATTCTTGGAATCTTGGCATAGCTATATTCAAGATGAACTATGTGTGGACCATCAATTCATTTGGAAATTTAGTACTGGGGTAGAAAAGGCTCAGTGATACAATGCAGAAAAATTGCTTTTTCCTTATTCAGAACATAGAAAGTCTGACAAAGAATTTTAGCTGTGAAGTATCACCGATATCATAAATGTGATGTTTACTTCTGGTGTATAGTTCAGAATGTTGTTTTATTATCAGTTTTTCTTTTTTTCTTCAATAAAACAAGGTGACTTGCAAAAAAATTCAGATCATATTTTGAAAATATTTGATTATTTTTTTAAATGATTTCACTTCAGACATGGTTATGCCCCTTTTGTGTTCACCTGCTGTGAAAATTTCAAGTGATTAAATTTACTGGCATAAATACTGATGGAGTGGGGGTGGGAATTCATCGCAGCATGAACATGTATTCATGGAAACAATACTTTCACAAGCTAATTTAAAATGTTGTTATGGCAGGAGTCACCAGAGGGCACATAGTTTTACGAGCTCTTAATGTGTGAGCATTGTTCAGTCTTTAAGAAATGCAGAATTGTTGTTAGTTCTAAGATGTAGGTACTTTAGGGGAGCTATGGCAAACAGCAAAAGAGTTTGCTCTTTATCTTAAACTCTAATTAGAGTAAATTCTTGGGACAGAGTTGCTTCACTGGAACCAGACACTGGTGTTCATGATGAGATTCCTGCAAGCAGGTATTGTTTTTGTGCTATTAACACCACTAAAAATATATCCAGGCCCCAACATGCAGGGCTCCAACTTTTGCTAGCAACAGCTCAACAATATATATGTCAGAAGCACACTCATCCAAATGGGGAAGAGAGACTTGTTTGATGTACCACAACAAACATTACTGCCCATAGAGGCTATTCATGGTTCTTTCATGGGGTTAAAATGTATTTACAAACAAACATTGAGTTGAATAATGACTACATTTGAGAAAATCTTGGCCCTTTTACAAATATTCCATAACCAGAAAAAATGATGGTGGGGGGTGGTGCCAGATGATACCCCAAAAGGCAATGATTGCCTGATTTATGACCACCTCATTCCTCACACACCAAGTCACTTGAAATTGCATTTTGCTTGACAAATGAACAACAAATTTGTCATTAAAGCTAAAGCTGTTTGGATAAAATCTGAACCATTACAAATTGGAGACATCTCCAAAGTAAATTCTTGTATGGAAGGTTTAGAAAATGAGTTGGGGGTATGGGGAAAGAACACCCTTCTGTTTAAAATAATGAGTTTAGAGGTAAACATATCTCAGTGAATAACTGAACTACTACAGAGAAGCAAGGTTACTTGGGAAACCAGATTCAGAAGAATTACCCTTTGGACAATTGGCATCACTAAAGGTTTTGAAGGGGAAAATGTTACAAGTTTTCTTCAGAAATTTCTCCTGACATATGTAAATTTGGGCTCTCATCTCCTATCAGTAGATGTAGAAAAGGCTGTGTGTGTGTCAGGTCCCAAAAAGACATGATTTGCACAAATCCTGACCTATTATCTTACAGCTACTGAAATGCAATCAGAATATGATAAACACTTCCAGGAAAGCGGGAGAAATGCACCATAATGACCTTACAATTTCTATTTTTCTGCTAACCTTCTCCCCCCGACTGCAGCTGCCCAAAGTGCTATATTTAATGGAATAAAGCAGATTCTGAATGACATTGATGTTAGATATACAATCAGGTACCCCGCTATCAATTATAGGTTACACCAGATTTTATGAAGCACTAGCAGAGGCTTGGCAGACACTTCAAAATCAAAGCTCAGATCGGACCAAAATAATAGTACTTTTATTTTTTAGACCTAAAGGCTTGTCCAATAGTGAAGTACAAGTTTCACCTATAATGTTCAATTTCAAGAGTAACAATGATCTCATTAAACCACTCGTTCACCGGAGCTTAAGTAAACACTATGACAAAGTATTGTATATGGATTTATCTGTTTGCTTGTTACATTGTGATGTTCAATATTCTTTGTTAAACAACCATCTATATATGGTGTTTATACATGTGTGTATTATTGCATATTAGTTTACTTTAAACTCCACAATGAGGAATGATAAAATGCTAGTGTTATCCTATTTCATTCTATTCCTCATCTAATTGTGCAGGGTATAGTAGAAGGCCCTTAATTTTTCTCTATTATTCTATTTATTTTCCCAAACTATCTTCAATATTTTAACCCTAACATTGTACAAATGAGCAGGAGAGGGATGTGTTTGTGGTAAAGAGTGACTTCATTCTTTTGGAAGCAAAACCACAAGCCTACAGAGGAAACCCTTGATTGGTAGGTAATAATCTAATTCACAATTCTGCAAATTAGGGAGTATTCATAAAGTGCAGTGGGGGAGAGAATGACTCTAATAGAAAATATCCCCAATCAAACATGGACAGAGAGCTGAGCAACTCCTAATTAGATGTAGCAAACTATGAAGGTACTGTTACAGCGACATAGCATCTGGTGCGTAGCTCTGTAAAATTCTGCTTTATCTCATCACAAGATTGGCAGGTTCTTCAAAATTTGAAACCAGTCGTGTAAAAAGGATACCAGTTTGATTACTAAAGTGGAATCACCTTCCTACAGTGTGATCTTTATCTTTCATCTCAGTCAGAAGTCCCCCTTGAAACTCATGATTCTTATTGCATGGATCACTGATCTCCCACAGCTATAAACGAGTGTACACTATAGAGACATCGAAGACATGAAACACTTCTCTTCCTGACAGGTTTCAGAGTAGCAGCCGTGTTAGTCTGTATTCGCAAAAAGAAAAGGAGTATTTGTGGCACCTTAGAGACTAACAAATTTATTAGAGCATAAGCTTTCGTGAGCTACAGCTCACTTCATCCGATGAAGTGAGCTGTAGCTCACGAAAGCTTATGCTCTAATAAATTTGTTAGTCTCTAAGGTGCCACAAGTACTCCTTTACTTTTCTTCCTGTAACCATGCCTCATTGGGTCACAACTGAGAATACCAAATTCAGAACAAACTGCTGAGAAATAGGGTGAACACATCCCCAAACTGGTGGTTATTCTCCCATAAGATATACCAAACCAGCAACAAAAGTAACCTTTAGTTTTGCCACACTGGCTAACAAGAAGTCAGAACAGCAGTTTCCTTAGATATTCCAGTCTTTGTATCACAATCAAAAACATTAGACTTTAAGATGAGTGGTTCTTTACAGCCAATTTCATCAAATGAAAGGTTCTTCTGATCCCAAAGGATCAGCCACACACCCAGGTCAATATATAACTCAGATTTTATCCAATAATCACGCTGTTGCCAGTCTTTTAGTATTGAAAATTTAAAGTTTTATTAAGAAAAAGATGAAAGTTAAAATTGGTTAAAGTAATCAAATACATACAACAATTTCAAAGTTCTTGGATCAGGCTTGCAGCAGTGATGGAATAAACTGCTGGTTTAAATCAAGTCTCTAGTTGCTTCCAAATCATTGGAAGGTCCTCGATCCCTTGGTTAGAATGCTTCCATTAGTATAAGTCCATAGTCCAGATGTTTGAGCAGGAAAGAGGTGGCTGGAGCAAGAAAGAGGCAAAATGGAGATGTTTCCAATGCCTTTTATAGCTTATGCCATGAAGAGGTAAACCCATTGTTTCAAACAAAGCCCTCAGCACAGCTAGTGGAAGATCACAGGGAACAATATGATGTTCGGAGTCACATGGACAAGTCACATATCCATTTCTGATTTTGCTTAGTCACAGAAGAAGTCATTACCTATACCCCAAACAGCACATTCTTCACAGGAAAGTCCATTCAGTGTAGGTTGGCATCTTCCATTGTGAGTTAAATGTTCCTTGATGAGCCACTTAATTTGAATAGTCCCTGCAATATGTGCTGGCTAAATACCTTATGGGTGTTACCCCAGGAGGAAACATTTGAAATCCAGGTATGGAGCTAATACTCATAACTTCAAATACAAAAATGATAAATGCATATAAACAGCATAATCATATTCAGCAATCATATCCTTCCTATAGACATGTTACTTGACACACTTTGTTGCTACCATGGTTATATAATTGCACCAAATCTTGTACAATGATCTACATGGTCATATTTTAATCAGATAATGTCACACATTCTCATTTAGATTTCAACTATGTGGTTTATTCCATTTGCCAGATAGTGTTCACATTTCACATCCATCATTTTGTCTCCTCTCTTCACAAACCAGATAAGCAGGGCTGAAGGAAGGGCTCTGGGAATATGTTGCATCAGCTGGCCTCAAAAAACTGCCTCTGCTGACAGGCAGAATCCTTCGCTATATAGACTATAACACTCACTCCCAATATGTGTTCTGGGGCAGATACCATTGCATTCCCCCTTCCACCTCTATCATTACACACTATTCCACCGCGGAGTTCAGGCCAGGGCTAGGAGACGTTAGCTCACATGATGATATTCCTCACCGCTGCCACAGAGCAACAGTGTTTCCATTGCTTTTGCCTTAAAGTGCCCACAAATTTACTTGTGTATTATACTATTCTTCACAAATTTCCCAGACCTTCCATGAGTCAGACATATCAGCATGTTTACCTTTCCCTTTTCTTGGTTTCAAAAACTCCAAAGTTCTCCTGACTCACTCCAGCTCATTTTTTCATCTGGTTACTCCTGCAGATTGTCTGCTTCCCCCATGATGTATGGCGAGATATCTCAGAAATATGATGTCAAGCTGTGAGGGGCCATCCTAGCTAGCATGCTTTTGATAGCCATTGGCATCAACAGGATAGGAGATGTCTGGCAACACAACTGATGTGTAAAATGGCATTGTAAAGATATAGAGTTCCAGGTATTGAGTGTGTCAATGAGTCGCAGCACCTCTCACTCCACAGCACACACATTGCAGCAACGCAGCAGAGACTGGCAAGAGTGGGGCACACAGCTGTCAACATTCAAACCCCACAGGGCATAAATTGAGGGGAGTGGGAAGCCCTTACCAGGCTGAGCCCCAAGAATGAAGTAACAGTGGTGCTGACATAGGTTTGGGGGGAGTCCCCTGGGAGGAAGGGGAAACAGACCACCCTTTGGATGTGTGACACTGGGCTGTGGCCGGGAGCGGCCGGCAGACCAGGTGTGGGAGGAGTAGGGCTGGGAGGTAATTAGCCTTAGCAGGTTTATGGAGGAAAGAAAGTAAAGAAAATGGAGTACAGGCCAGCAGTTAGACCTTTGCAACCCAACCAAAACTGACAGGTCCCAACTACAAGGGGTAGGTTCAGGTCAGGTCAGGTCTGAAAACAACCTGACATGTTTGGGTTGGGTTCAGACTGACTGTGGTTTAGTTAGGTTCAGGTTGGGCTAGAAGATAAGGCCTGAGCAGACTCTAGCTCAATCCAGCACACTTCAAAGTCAATAGAAAGAGACCCACTGACTTCAGTGAGGGTTGGATTGTGCCCAATCACTTTGCCCATCATTAAACCTGAAGAAATATGGTCCTAGATAGCCTTGCTGTCACTTCCCAAGAATTCAGATCAGCATATCTAGAGAACAAAAATAAATTACCAGAACATGAAACAAAAAAGAATGTTTTAAAAAATGCTAGATTTCTTTTTGTTGTTGTTGTTGCATTTGAATGTTGATATTGATCTAAACCTATTTGTAAATTTTAACCACAGTATTGATGTACTTTTTATGTACAGTCTTTAATTTAACCAAGAGTAAAAGTAAGTGAAGCCTCATTTTGCTAGGAAATGAGTCACTTTAATATATTCTTCAAGGACTGATTTCAATAATATTTTAAGATCAAAACCAACAAACGTACATATGTTTGAAGTTAAAATTATCACTACCATGCCCTGCATCCTCTGAGCACTGTGTGTATAAAATAATTATGCATGAGAGTTAGTTCTGTGTTCTGAAAAAATGTATGCTGCTGTGATGAGACTTCTATTATTTTCAGTTGTTCACAATTCACTTTGACATTGATAATTATTACCAGAGTTGCTTGTTACTTTGGGGTATGCTCTCACTCACACACACATATACACAGAAAGACACACACAGAGTATCTGAGAGGACCAGGTTAATCAGCACTCCCAAGCTGACCCTTTACATGTCCCTGGACTCAGTAGGCTGGGTCGAGAAGCATTTCCAAGCTGCCACCCTCATAGGCCCTTGGATTCAGCAGGCTGGGCGAACAGCTCCTCCAAGCTGTCACCCTCATATGCAGTTCTGGAAGTAACCCACTTGATGAGCAAACCCCACAGGATTTTTGGGTGCTGCAGGGTTCTTTAGCTTAGGTACGAGGAGCATTGCTGCACAGCGAATGAGGAAGCCAAAAAAACACCCATGAGGGGGAGAGAGAGAGAGAGAGAGAGAGAAGCAACCAGCTTAACCATGGAAGTTATTTATTGCCAGGTAATAACCATAAGGGAGCCAAACAAACAAAACAGATAATATTAAATCTAACTTAAATTTGATTATAAAAGTCATGTTTAGAAAACTATAACTGAGCCCACAAGTCAGGGTCAGAAGGCTATACCTAGAGAGAGAGAGAGAGAGAGAACTGGGTTCTCACCCTCCGTGAAGCTTGAATCAATAATGGTAGCTGAGGGACCGGAGTGCTGGAGACAGGCCCCAGCATGATCAGTCAGGAGAAGTTGAAGTCCCAAGGGAACTGATGCAGATTTTGGATCCAGGCATCAGCACACTTACTTGAGCATGGGTAGGGGTTTTTGTAGGGAAACAACAATGGTTCAAGAGAGAACACTAGGTTTGTTTATGGTTAAACTGATGGCTTAAGGGAGTATACCAAAGTTGTTTTGTTCAGGCTAGACAATAGGATCTGATCATGCCTGGCTATGGGGGGTGTTCCTTGGAGGGAGCTCACAATGCAATTAGGCAGCTTCAGTATTTTGGATACCAATAAAGGATTCATTACTAGAATTGGTCTGATAACTATAGAGCTGGAGGTGTGCAAGCATGGGTTCCTTAACATCTGGAACAGTGATCCTCCATCTTGTAGTGCTTCCCTTCTTTTCTGGTCCCAGAGTTCCGTGCCATTCTTGCCTTGGAATCTCTGTTCTCCATCCTTTATGCTAATGGAGATGCTTCCCTATCCCATCTTCGATGCAAATGAGGCTAGGGGAGTTTCCTTAATCCTGTCACCCTTGTCCCAGGGGTTTAGGTGTGTCTCCCACTACCTTTTCATTGCTTTTTGTAAGTCTTTCTTCTGATTGTTTTAGTTCAGATAGGGTGGGTACTGCACCCTGGTTCCCCAAGAACACAGAGCTGACAGAACACATCACTTCTTAGACTGATCCTTACAGCCATAGGTGACATTTTCCCTAGGTGATGCTCTCTTTTTTTCATAAGCTGACAGGGCATTTTATGTTTTGTTTTTTTTCCCTTTAAAGTAAACACAGTGTCAGTCAACACTGACATTCAGCAACAAAAGTAGCAGAAAACCCATCCATCTTCAGGAATAACATTGCATTATTATGAGCATTTTGGTGATTTCTAACAACCTTTGTTTTCACTGGAATTGTAGGGAAATAATACTACACAAAATGTGCCTGAACTGCAAGTGGGTGGAAAAATTAAATTAATACATCTTTCATTATGCATATTTAAACCCTTTTTTCTGTTCACAAATGATCTGCAAACAACTTATGATTTTTATTTTTGATTTATTTCTCATTTATAGTAGTTAGATGCCCTGGTTTTTTTTAAAAGCAAATATCATCTTATGGATTGTTCATAGAATCATAGAATTATAGAAATGTAGGACTGGAAGGAACCTTGAGAGGTCATTTGTGCATTTGATTTTTCCTTCCTAAGTGCAGTACTTTGCACTTGTCTTTATTGAATTTCATCCAATTGATTTCAGACTAGTTCTCCAATTTGTCAAACTCATTTTGAATTCTAATCCTGTCCTCTAAAATCTTTGCATCCTTTCCCAGCTTAGTGTAATTTACAAATTTTATAAGCATACTTTCCACACTATTATCTAAATCATTAGAATGTTGGATAGTACTGGACACAGGACAGCCCCTGTGGGACCCCCACTAGGTACATCCTCCCAGTATGACAGCAAACAATTGATAACTATTCTTTGAGTACGGACTTCCAACCAGCTGTGCACCCATCTAAAAGTAATTTTATCTAGAACACATTTTGCTAGTTTGCTTATGAGAATGTCATGTGGGACAGTGTCAAAAGCTTTACTGAAAATCAAGATAAATCATGTCTACTGCTTTCCCCGATCCACTAGGCCAGTTACCCTATCAAAGAAAGAAATTAGGTTGGTTTGGCATGATTTGTCCTTGAGAAATCCATGTTGGCTATTACTTATCACTTATTAATTGGGGTGTAGACCTCGGGCTTGGGCTCCGGCCCAAGTGCTTGGACCCTTCCACCTTGCTGAACCTAAATGTCTACTCTGCAATTAAAACAAGCCCCACAGTCTGAGTCAGCTGGCATGGGCCAGACAAGGGTTTTTAATTCTAGTATAGACATGCCCTTGTAGACATAGGGTAGGGGACTAGATGGACCCTGGTCTGAAATGGTATGCCACTTCCTACCTTTCTTCTTATGCATGCAACAGGGCAAATTGATATCTGGTATAACTCCACTGCTGTCAATGGAATTATGTCATCCATGAATTTGACCCAGTATATACTGGACAGCACTGTGCTTGCAGAATCAAGAGCCTCATGAGTGAAAGTGAGGAACTGGTTGAATGACCCTCAATGAAGCAAATCTAGAGTGTTGCTCTAAACTTTATGAATTCATTTAAGCAAATCTTAGTTGCTGGCATATCTCAGTTTATTGGAATGGGAAAGGAAGGTTTTATTACTGTTGACTCGTTAAGGGAATGTTCAATGAGATTCTTTACATTAGTTGAATGTGTTTGGACAGCTAATATCTCAAAAAGTCTATTATCTCTATTGAGTACAACGCTATAGAATGTGATCAAATTAATTATATTCTTCATAGCTAAATAATGATTGCCTCATTTCAAAACAGAATTACCTATCATTGAGGTTTTCAGCTGGAAGGGGTTTTTTTAGTACTGTATAGCAACTTGCTTTTGCCAGTTTTAGTTTAAATCCCTTGCTTCTTTCTTCTCCTTGTAAATGTTTGAAATTTGAGACAAATGATTGTTTTAATATCAATGTTTTATTCCATGTATTAAGAGTCATAATACACAAAGGACAGTTTGACACTAAACGAACAGGAAGACTAATAAGACAAGAGACTATCGACTGACAGCCTCTTACAGAATACTCAGGAACATAATGGGATTTGTGAGCAACATTCTCCTCCTCAAGGTTTAAAAGCAGAACAAATTAATATTCAGGAACAAAAATAATAACCCAGTCCCCAATGGGTCATTCAAGGAGAGGTAAATAGTAAAATGAAAATCCTTCATGGTCTTCACCAAGCTTGCTAAGCATTTGAGATACAGGTCACACGTATACTACAGAAACAGGAATACTGGTCCATAAGAGATGCACTGGACCTGCAAATGGATGGCCCAGATTTACAGTTGGAGCTGGTATAAACCAGGTGAGTAGTTTCTGAAAGTCACTTTGGAAGGCTGTTTTACAGCATGAGTAATTAGCTTGAGTCTAGCTTCTACTGGATAAAGAAAAGGAGTAAGGAGTACTTGTGGCACCTTAGAGACTAACAAATTTATTAGAGCATAAGCTTTCGTGAGCTACAGCTCACTTCATCGGATGCATTTGGTGGAAAAAACAGAGGAGAGATTTATATACACACACACAGAGAACATGAAACAATGGGTTTATCATACACACTGTAAGGAGAGTGATCACTTAAGATAAGCCATCACCAACAGCAGGGGGGGGAAAGGAGGAAAACCTTTCATGGTGACAAGCAGGTAGGCTAATTCCAGCAGTTAACAAGAATATCAGAGGAACAGTAGGGGGTGGGGTGGGAGGGAGAAATACCATGGGGAAATACAGGTTTCAGAGTAGCAGCCGTGTTAGTCTGTATTCGCAAAAAGAAAAGGAGTAAGAAGTACTTGTGGCACCTTAGAGACTAACAAATTTATTAGAGCATAAGCTTTCGTGAGCTACAGCTCACTTCATTGGATGCATTTGGTGGAAAAAACAGAGGAGAGATTTATATACACACACACAGAGAACATGAAACAATGGGTTTATCATACACACCAGAAGAGTACCCAGAAGTCACCTACTACAGGACAGGCCCAACAAAGAAAACAACAGAACGCCACTAGCCATCACCTTCAGCCCCCAACTAAAACCTCTCCAACGCATCATCAAGGATCTACAACCTATCCTGAAGGACGAGCCATCGCTCTCTCAGATCTTGGGAGACAGACCAGTCCTTGCTTACAGACAGCCCCCAAATCTGAAGCAAATACTCACCAGCAACCACACACCACACAACAGAACCACTAACCCAGGAACCTATCCTTGCAACAAAGCCCGTTGCCAACTCTGTCCACATATCTATTCAGGGGATACCATCATAGGGCCTAATCACATCAGCCACACTATCAGAGGCTCGTTCACCTGCGCATCTACCAATGTGATATATGCCATCATGTGCCAGCAATGCCCCTCTGCCATGTACATTGGCCAAACTGGACAGTCTCTACGTAAAAGAATGAATGGACACAAATCAGACGTCAAGAATTATAACATTCAAAAACCAGTTGGAGAACACTTCAATCTCTCTGGTCACTCGATCACAGACCTAAGAGTGGCTATACTTCAACAAAAAAGCTTCAAAAACAGACTCCAACGAGAGACTGCTGAATTGGAATTAATTTGCAAACTGGATACAATTAACTTAGGCTTGAATAGAGACTGGGAATGGATGAGTCATTACACAAAGTAAAACTATTCTACTGGATAGTTATTCAAATGACAACTTGCAACGCTGGCACCCTATTAGTGAGTTGAAGCTATAAACATGCAATATACATACCCTATCCACTACAGAGGCAAACTCTCCAGATCATAGTTGAGACATATTGGAGAAAAGTAGAAAATATATATGTGGTACTCTATACCTCAAAACAGCACCCTGGAACCCCCACATTCACCACTGTCAAATATGATATGTTTTGTTCAAAGTATGCCTTGTGAGGTATTATTTTAAAAGTTTTGATCTGTTGAACATTAATATCCTCTTGGATGGTATGTGCTATCATTGTATGTGAAGATATGAAATTTTGTTATGTGTTTGTTACTGAAATATGTTGTAAGGTTGGGAACAACCACAACAAGCCTTTCAGGTATAACAATGGAGTAGCCAGATGCGCGGATGGCCCATTAAAGGGAATCCACTTTCCCAACAGCCATTCCAGAAGACATCCAGAAGTACCATTAAAAGAATCCTAGAGCCATTAGATAATCAGAATCCATATTGGATAAAGTTCATGGAAAGTGTTAAACTTCTGCCAAAAATTAGATTTTCAGTCAAGTAAAGCATGTCCTCAAGAATTTATGGCTTCTCTGTATTATTACATTACATGAAAATAAATTAGTTTTTTAAAGGAGACCTGTGATCTCTCAGCAATCTGTCACTCCATTCAGGTGCCAGCCAGATACTTATAACTATCAGTTACTTTAAGCTGTAGACCTACTCCTCGACTTTTTGACTACTGTAGCTACTCACAACTTCTCTGATTGATAAGACATTTGATTTATATTAGACAGCATACCTGTTTTCTGTGTGTCATCTCAGCTGCTATACTGACTTACACATAGTATTGGTTTGATTAGCCACTTTCCCAAAAAATTACTGTCGCTTAGGATTCATTCTTCCTCCAGATTTTTTGCTAAATCTCATGCTTACTCTATGCTACTCAACTACTTGAAGAAAAAAAGATAGCTTTTTTTAATATGTGAATTGTGTTTTGAAAGACTATTTCTATGTACTGTAAAAAACCTAAAGAGGAGATTGTGGAAAAATATTTGCAATTGCTCATCAATAAATTGTAAAGCCTTCACTTCTAAGAGTGTAGCACTGCACTATTCCCTCTGGTGGACTGTGGCATAGAAAATACACTCTAGGAATAATGTTATTCTTTTTTAGGAATATTACAATGTTTCTGTACTACAAGACATTCTCGTAGCATTTGGTTCAATGTCACTTTTAAGAAGAAGGTAAAGGACTGTGTGTAAAAAGGACAGTTACTTCAAACTTCTTGAAATTAAAATCTGCTCTTTCTTACCTCTTAAAGGGAAAGAAGATCTATCAAAAGTAGGGAAATGTTTCTTTATTCCTCTCATATAAATAGAAATATGAATAGGAGCTTATTTTTCATTTGGTTCACAATTGCTCTTATTAATATTTTTAACAAAGACTACACATTATTATTGTTATTTTTTATTCAGATATTGTATATATTGTAGTAGCACATAGGAGCCCTCACCATGGACAAAAAGGTGGTGTCTGCTCCATAGAATTTATGATCTAAACACATGTAAATGAAATAAAAATAAATAAATGACCTACCCACAGGATTTAATTTTTAAAAAGTCATCCACTATTTATCATGATTTAAAAAAAAACCTCCTTCTTAATGTTTCAAAAACACATTTGACCTGAATTAGATCTTTTTTATTTCTCATTGTTTCAAAAAAATGTATTATAGCCCAAAAGATGCTGACACACTTCTTTTTTCTTAGGATGGTGCAGCATATATAGGCTGCAATGGATAGAGAATATCGAAGCTACCATTAAAGAATGTCTGGTACAGAATTATTTACTGGAGAGGGCAAAGAAAGAAAACAAAAAGAAAAGAAAGAAAAGGATTGAAAACACGGTGTTAGTGACTGATGGACCTGATTCTATTTTTCTGAGAACCCCAAATACTGCATGACCTTGAGCAACTGAACTGACATACAGTAAGTCCATATCAAGCTCATGAGGATTTCTCCAGTTCTATAATACCAGTGAACATTTATTTTTTTAGTTGCAAGCATTAGAATTTACCTTAAGTTCCTCAGGGCATGGCCTGTCTTTTCTTATATCTCTTACAGCAAGGATCCAAGCCACAGCTTGTAAACTGCTGAGTGCTCCAGGACAGATACAGTGACCTAAACCCCTATTTTTATTATAGCAGATGAATTATATATTTTAAATTCAGTGGAAGCTAAGTGCCCTGGCTTTGTGATTATATCAGAAATAATCATTGGGATATGTAGCTTTAGTATCACAGTATTGATCATATGGTTTAATTATGTTTTATATGTATAGTATGAGGAAGAATCTTTACATTCAATGTTATAAGTAACAGAGATGCCTGTTGAAGCTCTAAAAATGTAAAGGTTTCTCGTTGAAAAAAGAATGCAAACAATTGAAATAATGACCCTACCTGCGACTCATCCTCTTTGAGTCCTGGGAGCACAGTGAAGATACAGTAATAGTAAAGACTAGAAATGCACAAAGAAAAATCTTAAAATTTGCACAAGCTAAACAGTTACAGATTATATGAACTGAATTTGGACTGAATACTTGCTTAAAGTAACACAAGGGTATTTTATAAGGAACTTCACAAAGGGAAGTAAAGTCAATTGATCTTTGATCGAGATACAAAAGCTGACTAATAGAAAATGGAATACGCTATGGATTGTAGCTAGTGTAGTGCCATTTGTTCTGCTGTAATGCACATACAAGCCTAGGAAAATGGTCAAGATGTTAGGTTGTATAGAGTGAGTGGAAATTTTTTTTCACAGCTGCCTGTCACTTCTATGCAATAAAAGATTTAAGGTGGATATTCACATATGGCAAATCCTTTGGTTAACTGAGATACCAAAACATGGATTTACTCAGCAAGGGGCACAACTGGGTGAATGTCTTGATTATCTTTTGTGCGAGATTCATTTGATTATTATTTGGTCTCCCCTCTGCACTGTATATAAAAGGTAAATCCCCCCCCCCCCACACACACACACACACTTTGGCTGCTACAGATCTGGAAGGTGTTCCTGGAAAAGTTCAGTACAACTGAGTTTCCTCGGTGCAAAAGTAGTTTGAGCTCAGTGATGCCATTTACAGATTGCTGCTATAATGAGGCTAAACTGCATGAAGCTCAATTCAGACAAGAATAAAGTAGCAGGGAAAACAAATTGAATTGTTTTTAAGGAATACATCTGATACCTCTACTGCTTTCAGACATCTTCTCCCCCCATCTCCCTCTCCTCATTTGACTCTATAGTGTCAGTCTTCATCTCTACTCTCTTCTCCACACTTGAGTCTTCTGCTCCCCTTTCTCACTGCTTTGCCTGACTGTTCACCAATCACAAGCTCTGGTTTACCTCACACATCATCACATTCTTGTTGCTGAACAATTCCAGGGATTGTGAGACTTCTTATGCTACACATTTTGGGCCAGAGCCTCATCTGAAAGTCTATGGAGCTGTGCCAATTTACCCTAGCTGACGATCTGGCCATTCAACTCCACCATCTTCTTTGCCAAACCACTATCTCTCTCCTCCGACCCTCAATTGATTCCTGTGCATATAACACCCTTCCTCTCTTTTTTTTCAGCCAAACGTAATTTAGTATGGTCTCCATAATGGTTTCTCCATGAGTTGACTTCTACTCCCTCAATATTTATGCATGCACCATTGATAGTGTTTTTTATACTGTACAAAATACAGAAGAGGACCCAAACAAACTCTACTGATTACTGATAGAAGTAGTCAGCTTTTGGATATTGTCAAGAGTTTTGTTGTTTTCAGTGAATTCTAGATTTAAAGTACTGCTTTGTTACATATATCAGGGATACTTGGTATTTCTGTGGAATTGGAACAAAAAATGTATATGTAAATTCCAACTACTTTATATTCCTTCCATTTTTTGCTTTATCCTTTCTCTTTATTTCTTTAATAGTCTTTTCAATGCAGATTTCCTTTCCCATTGTGATCACACTCTTCAGGAATTAACATTCCTATTCTCAATGGGTTTGTACAATCAAAACCTACCCATTCAAAAATCATGTGCAATCTATAGGGAGGAATTATTAAAAGTGCTTTACAGATTTGTTTTATTGCCCGGTACAGAGTAAGAACTGAGGACTTTCAAGCTGAACAGCTGAATCAAGATCAGATTTTACTATCCTTTGAAATAGGTTTGAACTCTTCAGGTCTGGATACTTCACTATTTTTTGTGTTTACAAAATGTATTCCAAAAACTGTATTTTGAATATTTTACAGGGTCAGATCCTCAACTAGTTTAAATAAGAGTTCCCACATTGACTTCAATTAAGTTACATTGATTTACATCAGCTGAGTATCTGGCCCTTAGTGTAACATAGAATTAAAATAAGAATATAATGTAGTTTAACATAACTTGTTTCAAGCTCAAGGTACTCCAAAGCACATCAGTGTCTCAAGTGACTATGGGCAATAAGTATATTTGGCTGCAATTATGATTTCAGCAAAATCACGTACATGGCTTTTAGTATTATAATTTGTTTCATGGAAGGATAAGAAAAAAATGAGGCAGAAAGGACATGAGTTTAAATGTCTCATGTGAAGGACAGCAGCAAATCTTTTGTACTCTACTACAGTGTCACCACTGGGCATCCAGTCAGGTCCTGGAGGAAAATTGGAACCTTCTGATGAAGAAGTGTGAGTCTGACTAGTATTATGGGTTAATCAGACCATGTTGTATGCAATAATTGCTACAAGATCTAGAGTGAAAAAGTTCATATCTTTCACAAAGTCACTACTGCTTTGTACCCATTATTCAGGTATAGCAAAGACTAGCAAAAAGGTTTCTTTATTGTTGCTTCTAGCCTTTATGGTACTGGTTCTTCTCTGGTACAGAAAATATAAAATGCATAATTAGTAATAATAGCAGCTATTTTTAAATGAATTTACATGATTTACCCTGATGAAAGATAATTAACGTTATTTAGCCTGTTTCACCAAAGTTAACTGTGAAAATATACTGTAACACTACATGGTGCTAGCTTTTCTAAGGTTGATACCTAGCTAATACCAGACCAAGTAGTGGCTTTTCAAAAGACACCATCAACTTGTTTTTTTTTAAGTGACTACGTGAAAAAGAATATTATTTTTCCATTATAGTACCCCAGCTGAGATTAGGGCCTGATCATGCTATGTGCAAACACATAATAAGAGACAGTCCCTGTCCCAAATAGCTGAAGTAGAAAAAATAAATAAAGCCCAGGAGGGGAACAGAGAGGTGAAGAAATCGAGATCTTAATGCAGGGAAGTGGCAGAGTTGGGCTTTGAATCCAGGTCTCCTGACATACTCCACTGCTCTATGCACTAGATCATACTGCCTTTCTATTTTAAATAATATGTCCCAAATCTTTTTTAATGTCTTTAAATAACAGGCTTTTAAATGTACAGAAAAGGGAAACATGTTCAGAAAATATCAAAGTACAAATGCAAAGGACAGGGTATAGTATCTGAGATGAAGAAGTTGTAGTATATAGCACATCAATTTATAAATGTTCTCTAGCAAAGACAACTGAACAAGCAAGTGATTACAATTAACTTCATTGAGGTTCTACTTTATACTGTCAACAAGACATGTTTCCCATGCTTGCCTGATTTTCACATGGGTATCTGCTAAATTCAGCCATCATGCTGCTATGGAACTATATTAATTACCTCTCAGTTTCTTCATTTTGAGTCAAGTTCATCAGGTAGCTTTTTAACACACTAACTTAACAGGAAAATTGGAGAATGTTTAAGTAAGTGATGTTAATAGATCCCCAATGGTACTTATATCACATATTAACATATCAAACACAGTTTTACATTCAAAATATCCTCCTTTTGGCAGTTTGGAAATTATGTCCTAACTGTTAACATACAAGCTCATTCAATAGACAGTCTGTTTTAATGTAAAAAGAATGGCAATTTATCACAAATATGGTGATACAAAATAGCCATACTTCCATAGTTATCATTTTAAAAAAATTTTTTTCAGAGATATATTTTTCCAAATATGCCAAAAACTTATACAAGGCCATCTATATATCCCAATTGCTGTTGCCTTAAGGTAGGGGAAAATAAAAAGTTTAGGCTTAGGTGCTAGAAGAGAAGAATACAGTACTTGAGAGGACACTTACATTGAAAGGTTAAGGGAAAGCAATGGGTTTTGATCTTGAAATAGATGAAGCAGGCTACTGGATGCATGGGGAGCTTTTATGCTGTTCTAAGCATAAAAGGTGGCTTGCTGACATGCATGAAACAAGAGCAGAAAAAGAAAGGACAAGGCCTGATTCTTCTCTGCCTTGCACCTGATGTGGTCATTTATAGCAGGATATAGATGTTTGTGTCTCTGATTTTCTTGCATTTAGATTTGCACAGGTATAAATGCCTACACAAAAAAATGCAGTGTAGTCGGGTCAACAGCAAACACCATAGGAGAAAATTGGTCAGTGCATATTGTAAGGGGGAATGAAGAAGTAACTGAAATATAGATGGATGGAGTTGCCTTTAGGTGGTGAGAGGAGAAAGCATATGAATTTAATGCAGAAACAAGGTGGCAGTACCAGGCTAGTGTTGCCATGGATGCTATCACATGATAGGATGATGATTTTAACTGCAATATTTTGGATAGATTGTGATGGAGAGAATGGTGATGCCAAAGAGGAGGGGGATAGGATAGTAGGATAAGAGATGATCCAAACCCAAGATTTTAGATGTAGAAACAAGCACTAGGTGATTACCCAGTCAATCATAGTTACTGCACATCCTGGACATAATTAGTATTTATTGATGGCTTCTAATAAACAGCATATAGGAGACTTGCTTTACAGTTCTTAGATCATGTGGCTTAGGCTCTGGGTTCTGTCCCAGGCCCTTCCACAGACTTACTACCATCTTTGGCCCTCAGAAAAAATCATGTAATTTACCCATCTGTAAAATGGGTGCAATATAATAGTATTAACCTACATCAAAGGAGTAACATTACCTATGAAACTTCATTATTAATATTTTAAAATTCCATATGGTCCTTGAATGAAAGGTACTATCAAAATGCATAGCATAATTATTGGAACTTTTAAGGTCTCCTGAAATATATTCTCTTCCTAGGATATCTATCTTTCTGACACATCATTAGGTATTGTACATAATTTGCAAAATCTAATAAGAATGCAGACTAATGCTAAGCATAGAGGTGGTGTTAGCTAAGGCATTGCACTAGAAGTCTGGAGAGCTGGGTAATGTTCCCAGCTTTGCTGTGTGACGTTAGGCAAGTCATTTATCCACCCTGTGCCCCCAGTTCCTCTCTCACCCTTTGTCCTATCTACTCAAATATGAGCCCATTACGGCAGGGACTACCTCTTACTGTGCGTTTTTACAGTGCCTTGCACAATGAAGACCTGATCTTCGTTGGGGCACATTCACACTACTGTAATATAAATAATAATAATAATAGTTTGCAGATGTAAATATCAAAGGAGATTTCATAGATAACCCAACAACTAGATATTCCACTTTTATTTTGTTGGAGAAAAAAACTGAGCTGAGATAAGGTCAAAAGATGCAGCAACTCATTATGGCTCCAGTCTCCATGCACACCTGCTGGCTAATTGGCATTGCCATCCTGCTGTCTTGTCATCCTGCTGATTGGTGCTGCCTTCCAGTCATCCTGTCCACCTGTTTATAATTTATCTCCAGTGTACACAATTTTGAGCATCATTTAAAAATAAGCCCTGTTAAAAATATTCTCATCCTTGGCTTTTTCATTTCTAAAATCTTTGGGCTTGATCCAGAGCCCCATAAAGTGAACAGGAGTCTTTCCATTGAATTCAATGGGCTTTGGAGCAGCCCCCCTAATGATCTTTTTTCTATGGCTAATTAATCTTCTTCATTAGTTACTCCCCAGATTCCATTCCTCTTCCTCGTCACTTCATGCCAGTGCACATTATTCTTGTCTTTTAAACGTTAATTGTTGCTGTGCATGCCCTTCCTGTAGTGCTTTAAGATTAAATCCCCCCCAGATATCCACCTAATGCTTCCAATGACAGGGAAGCAGACTGTGGCAGGTGCAGTACAGGCCAATTAAAAAACAAATCTGTGCTATCTGAGGGGTGAGCTTCAGTAAAAATCACAAGTGACAATACCAGATGTTTGGGGAAAATTGTTATTGACCAAATATTTCCATTGCTGGCACAGCTTTGACACCTTTGGATGTTGTAGCTTTTGTAAAAGATAAGTTCCTTGTATTTTCACCATTGGATGTTTGCAAAATGACTCTCTCATATATCTTACCCACCTACCTACTTCAACTCCTATCTTCAGATTCATGGGATAACATTAGTCAGACCTGCTATTAATCAGTCATTTATTCATTTCTCCCCAGAGCATAAAGATGTTCTGTTCCTCTAGATATTTCAGTTTGTTTGCTGATGGTTAGAGTTCCAGGTTTATTACGATTAATTGTAACAGAACAGCACCTAGAAGCTCCACTAAGAACAGTGTCTCATTGTGCTAAGCAACACATACTAAAAAATGGTTTTCTTGCCTAAAAGAATTTACAGTCAAAATAGATAAGACAAACAAAACGTATGTTACAAGGCATTCGGAAGTGTGATTGTAGCTCAGGAAGGTAAACCCACACAATCTTTACTCTAGCTAGCATGCTAAAAATATTGTTGAAGATGCAGTTCAGTCTAGCAATGTGAGTACGTACCCAGAGTCCCTGGGTGGGCTTGTCCGGCCTGTACTGAAGTCCATGCTGCAATGTCGTCACTCCTATTTTTAGAATGCTAGCTAGATTACAGCAAGCAGAGGTATGCTTATCCAAGCTGCAGATCACACCTTTGATGGGAATTGTGAACATACCCAAATAATGGGAAAGGAAAGAGAGGCACGGAGAGGTGAAAAGGTATGTCAGGATCACACAGCAGGTAAGTGGCAGAGTTTGGAATAGATTCTGGTTTCCCAATTCTAGACAGGTGCCCTACCCAGTAGGCCACACTCCTGTATTGTTTTTTCTTTTTACTGAACATTTCATAACTAATTCTCTTAGATACAGATATTTAAGAGCCTGATCTGAAACTTAGTGAAATCAGTGGGAGTCTTTTCATTGACTTCAATTGGCTTTGGATCAGTCCCTAAAGGTCAGAGACAAAATTGAGGTACATTAAGCTAGACTCTGTTGGGTGGGGAGGAAGAGAGAGATTTTTCGGAGACACTAAAAAGCCTGTATGTATCCAAACTTCAGGAGTTTGAACTGAACTAAGCTGTTTGAGGCCTCTCATCATTAATCACATTCTGTTTTTCAGGAAGTTCAAGAATGCTGGACTTCTAAATGAGCTGTTAAATTAATGACTGTTGAATGATTTTCTTTTCAACAGTCACTGAAACATGTTAAAAAAAAACAACCTTCATTTTCGCTGTGACTCCCAAATGATTTTACAATATTTTTCTTCTGTGCTGGAATCTTAGATCAGGGCTGTCCAGAGAAGGTTGGGCTCTGACAGGGCTTGATCAAACTTCAATAATTCTGAAAAATCCCAACACCCCTAGACAGAAATACAGGCTTTGGCAAGCCAGGTTTCACTTCACTTCATTCACTCACCTCATCCCCACAGTGTATTAGCCATATAGTTTGGGGATTAGCAGCAAATTGTTGGGTTTTTTTGTAGGGATTGTCAGCCAACAGATATACTGTGCATTGGTGGAGGATGACCATATATTGGAACATAGCCACTCAAGCCAGGATAGAGAGAAGTTAATTGAAGGTGATCAAAAAGTACTAACAATTGGCTTTAGGAGCTCAGAGAAAACAACTTGAAAAAAACTCTAGAAAAGGTGTTCTCCATAGTATTGATCCCGGTACAATGCAGAAACACAAGTCTCCAGCCGTTTTCCCTTCTCTTGTTATTAAAAGTGAGCTGTAATTTGCTGTTGACAAACAGAAGGAACAATGCATGTTCGATTTTTGGATCACGCTCCATCTTTTGATGATTAATTCTTACTGGTTGCCTAAGTTTTACTGGCATCCTGGGCTTCTATGTATTGTTTTTCAATAAGTATGCAAATCATTGGGCCAGCTGAGAATTTTTATTCAATAATATATTACAAATTAAACAGATAAGTTTTCATACAGTACAACTAAAAAGGAAAAAAAGAAAACTCAGTAATACAGGACCACTGCACTGACAAGCTAGTGAAACAATAGAATAACATGGTAAACTTAACCATTAATGCTTTGCCCCAAAATGCCTGTTTTTGACTCTTCTTATCACCTGGATTCAGCTTGGGAGATGCAAGAAAGAGGTAGAAGTAAAACTGGTTGTGAATTCAGGGGCAGATCTTCAGATGGTGTATTTTGACATAGCTCCATAGAAATCAGTCCAATGAGAAAGCATATAAAGGAAGCTATGCTGTTTTACATTAACTGAAGATCTGGTCCAGTATTCTTTATGAATTTAGTCCCTTTTTTGTTTAGTAAATTGTCCATGAGCTGATCCTGATTTTCTTCAAATGTATTTGTAATTCACAAGTGTTCACCATATGGTTTCAATGAATAATTTTCAGTCTTGTTCACAACTTGTTTGTTTTTTTCTATTCATTGTGCTTTGTGTCTTTGGTCACTAAGTTAGTCACATGGCATTTCTCCTGCCTGATTGGCTGACTGAAACATTTTAAATAGGAGAAACAATGAATAGTGAATGCGCTTCTGATATTTTCAGACAAATGAATGCTCATAGGACTGCTGCCAAGGGCAGCCTTTGACCTTGTGGAAGGGAATAACATGATGGGTCTGTGACCTACTCAGAAGGGGAGGTGATGCTTCAATTAAGATTAAGCCTGGCAAAACCCCAGCTACCACACAAAACGTGTCTGCAAGCAGAGAAAGACTACTGAAAACACTTCAAACCTACAACTTCTTGTATAGTATTTGTTTCCGGGTCCAGTTGAAGATCCTGATCTTAATCTTAAAGAGGGAGCAGGAAATGCAGCATCAAGATTGTACTTCTCACATGAGGAACTGACTCACACTCAAATAAAAATCATAGCCTTAGCTCTGCCCCAGTTGAGACACGCATGCAGTATCTCATGGTTACAGGCATGAATATAATTCCACAAAATGGTCCTTAGCAAGTGCCCATAGAGTAATTGTAATGCTACATTTGAAATGTGCCTGTGATAATTTTACTTCACAATGCAGTCACTTGCAAATTAGATTCCCATACACACATTCAAAATATCAAATATTGAAATACAGTCATTGTGGGCACAGGGGAAACTATTCTAAAGGACAATATGCTACTGTTGCTTTTTCATGAACTTGAAGGTAAAAGACATTATGAATTTTGAGATTCCCAATTTGGAAAGGCACTTACAGATGAGCGTAACTTTCAGCAACTCAGTGGGACTACTCACATGCTTAAACTAGGCACTTGCTTAAGTGTTTTATTAAAATCAAATCAAAAGCACAATTTTTAAAGTAATCGTAACAGTAAAGCCATCTCCCATTCTGATTTGTAAGCATTGTATGCTGACGGCATAGGTGTAAATGATGACATAAGTAACAAGGCAGTTGGGCATCAGGCTGATAGCATTTTCTTTCAGCAACTGTTAGCCAAACTCTGTGTCCAGGTTTCCAACAGGGCTCAGGGTTGATGCTGTTGCCCTTAATTGTGTATCCAGCCTTAATTACAGACCTAAATGTTTCTGTTTAAGATTAAGAATTGAGTTTTTTACTTTAGTAGTAATGAGTTTGAAAATAGCCAGTGCGTTTCTCTCCTAAAACAGATTAGACTCAAAGACACTTTCAGATTGTAAAAGCCATAAAATTGGTATAAATCTTAAAAATGATAAGTGTTCAGTTCCCAAAGGGAGAATGTAACATGCTATTTTTTTTTCCTGTGGCTCAACAGTTAATTTGGATTCTATAAATATATTAAATTTTCAAAGTACAGATTTTTTCAAATGAACTGTTTCATTTCTTAGAGCCTCATAAAAAGCAAATAAGTCACAAGTGACATGATGGTACTTGAAAGGTTTTTAAATACACTAAAGATAAGTAATTACAATCTGTATTTTCTTCCTTAAAACATTCAGTGATTTCTCAGAAGTGAGAGATGCATAATGGGCCCAATCCAATGCCCTTAGAAGTCAATGGAAAGACTGTGATTCACTACAAAGGGTGTTGCATCAGGGTGGGTATGGGGGAGCTTTCATGAAAAGATCCAAATGCAGCTCCATCACTTCGTCTCAACACTCTCTGCTACTCTGGTCATTATATAACCAGTCATCATCCCTTTGCACAGACTCTGTGACCCTACATCTGGAATGAAGCACCATATGCACAGGCCAGCAA
Source organism: Dermochelys coriacea (assembly GCF_009764565.3). Lineage (NCBI taxonomy): Eukaryota > Metazoa > Chordata > Testudines > Dermochelyidae > Dermochelys > Dermochelys coriacea. The sequence continues at coordinate 57,990,774 of NC_050075.1, read as the reverse complement.
AAACTGCCATTCCTATGTTTGTAGAAGTGTAGAGGCTGATCACCCCAGAGGCGCAATGCACCCTGAAGGGTCAAGAATCAAACATGAACATTGCCTTCCCCTCCCCCCAGTTCCTGAGAATGGAGCCCCAGACATGCCCTTCCCTTCAGAGGGACAATAGGAACTAGCTACAGCCTCAACAGATACCTGGCAGTGCATTTACCAGAATATAATCTCAGTGTTTCTTGACAATGCTTCTTTGTGGGCCCCATATTGAAGACATCACATCTGGGTCATGGAGGTAAGAGTGGAAGGGAAGGAAGTCACTTATGGGATGACCCAAAGTTGCCGGGAGTCTGGTTTTAGGTGATGTATGGTAACCAATGAACATCAGGAATGTGTTGGTGTGAGACTGAAATAGGGGCTTGATTGTAATGTGTGTGTGAGTATAATTTGTTCTGGGCTAAGGGGGTAATGGGGCTGAGATGTAAGCAGCAAGGATCAAGACAGCAGAAAAGTATTCAGAGTGGCAAAGCCAACAATGTAGCCATGGCCAGGAAGGTGTTAGAGTGGGGAGGAAATCTAGATTTAGGTTCCATAAATTCAGGTACTACTGAGACCATACCTGGCTCTGCCCCAGAAGAAATTATATCTGTAATAAACTATTGAACAGTTATCTCTGTTTGCAGGGCTACTTTATTTGCTCTTTTAGTATTTGGTTTGATTTCTATTTGTACGTGTTTATATATTATGATAATATCTGAACGGTTTGTGTAGCAATAGTGTCCAGCACTTCTGTCCTTTGGCTTCATGATAGTGGGTCAGTCACTTAGGCCAACATTTTCAATAGCGTCCCCTAGTTTTATTTGGCTCCATTTGTGACTAACCACTTCAGATGCCTTAGGCCTGATGTTTAGATATGCTGAGGAGGCATAAGGATAGTTAAAGTCTTGTGGAGCACCACTGAAAATCCGGCCGTTAAAAGCCGAGCACGCAAACAATGAGGCACATAAAATTAGTGGACGTTTCTGAAAACTGAGGCTATAATCGCTCTCTGCTCTAGTTTTCTTGCAATGAGGGACAATATTTATTTACTTACCTCACAGTGTCATTGGTGGCTCAGGCTGAGAATTTTAAAGGATCTAAGGGAGTTGGTTGCCCAGCTTCCACTGAATTTCAATGGGATTTTAGTACCATGCTCCCTTGAGCTCCTTTGCAAACACCAGACCCAATGTGTTTAAAGCATTTTGAAATGCTCAGATGACAGATGCTGTATAATTGCAAGGATTTATCAGCAGTAAGGTGTTATCATGACTATTTTGATAGGAGAAGGGAAATCCTTTACAAATACAAACATTGTTAGTTCATTCTCTATTGTGAATTTGTGCATTTGGGGATGGGAGTAGCTTTTTTTTTTGCCCTTGCCCTGTTTTTCCCTTTCCACTTTCCCCAGCATCCCAACAAGTCTGTTTCCCAATGTCATACTCCAAAAAATTCCACCATCCTTTGTCTGGATAGTAAAAGGTTACCCGGGTATAGACTGGCTGGTACTCCCAACACCAGGCAATATGCCATATTGAAAATAAGCTCAGTGTTATATGAAAGCCGTATTCTTTCCCCAAATCTGGTCTAATAGTTAGCAATGTTATAAAACAGCTGCCAAGCCTCTGGGCTACCTCCACAGAGAATTTTTCTGGATAAATATGCCATGTGATTCATAGTTTTTCATACCACATTGGCTTGACAGAACATTGCTGGGATAATTCATCATTTCTTTCCTTACTTATGCATTCTTATTAGCACATCCTGACTGTATGGATCATTATTAATAAATTAGAGATTAACTGTAAAAGATTCCTTAATGGTATTTATAGAAATCTTTTTTTCTTCCTCAGCATTTCAATTCACCTGTTGGTAACAGTTGTACCAAAAATATGTATTGAGTTGTAATTCAGCAACAAGGTTTAAAAATCATCTTTATTATTATTACTGCTACTACTACTACTATTATTTTCCTGTCTCTCATGGGGATATAAGACATCTGGTTTAGAAGATAATGGCAGTAATAATTATTTGCATCAAAACTGTAGCAAAGTGGATAGTTGAGAGCATCTGTTATGATCTTTCAGTTTCTCTAACCTGTCCCCAGAGAGGCTATGATGGCTGAAATATTCTTTTCCATTTCTGTCTGCAATAATATTCATTATGAAATGCAGATTACCTGTCACTTAAGGAAATTGGCTCCAGTGATGCCTGTTCTTTTTTGTTTTGCATGCAAAAAATAAAAAGAGCAGAATCAGTTAAAAAAATTAGATACTGGTATAGGGCAGGCAGTTTGCAAGAAAGGGGAACATGTACTTGTACTTGTAATAATACCCCTTATATTCTGCAAGCTGCATATAGCCACTGTGGAGTCTAAGATACTACATCACAAGAAGAAGAGAACTCATGGTGATTTGAAGGTGTAAGTCAAGTTGACTTAGCTTTTGTGGATTCAGAGGTCAAACAGCCCCATCCTGCACTGCTCAGTTAAGTCCAGATTCTGCAGCTTTTTGCTGATATATCCAGCCATGACGGGTTTATCCTAGTGAAAGGGGCAAAGCTCTGGGGGCACTGAACCAGTATAGCTGTTCCTATGTTTACCTTCCCACACGCAGGTGTGATTGAGAAAAAAGGGTTGTGGCCAGGACATCCATTTACCCCACTGACACTGATCACTTGGGGCAGTTGGCGAACTATACAAGTTAGAGCAGCCTTCAGGCAACAGGTTTCAGAGTAGCAGCCATGTTCGCAAGAAAAGGAGTACTTGTGGCACACCTTAGAGACTAACAAATTTATTTGAGCATAAGCTTTCATGAGCTACAGCTCACTTCATCGGATGTGCACATGCACGCAACTTCAGAAATGAAAATTGGAACTAAACTGCTAAGGCTGAGTGGGGACCTCATACTCTCTTTTGCTTCTGGGTATGGTTAGCAGATGGAGAAGGCAATATGAAGGTGTAGCGATGGGAGAGCTGAGTACTAACCCAAAGAAAGAGAGGGAAGGAGAGTGGCAGGGGCTGGGGAGAGCTCTGACAGGCTGATCAACCAGCAACTTCTACTCTGAAATTCTTTGTGTTTCTGGAACCATCCTATAGAATGTAATGGAAAATTATAATCCCACTACAGAACTGTATAGGATAATTTTATCTATTTATATTGATATCTATAGCTATATCTATATCTCTCATCCTCTGTGAAAACCTACAGAATCTAATACTCATTTATATACAATCTTATCACACTTTTATAGAACACTGCTGTGTTCATCTCTGTTAAAGTCTATAGGACTTTTCCATAAGCGTGACAGAGAAGCGTGTGTGTGCGGACATGTGTGTATACTGTTTCCAAGTGGTATTTTTAAAGAAAAAAATATCTTGCAGCGGCTGACATGAATTATTTCACTTTGCAAAAACATTCACTCTGGCATGCACAAAAGCTACATTTCAAAAAGCCTTTATCATCAACAAATTATTCCATTGTTACCAAGGCTTTACAATTGTTAGTTATTACAATGGTGTCAGTGGGCATATCCAATGCTAACATTCTGTCAGGCTTTTCATTATAAATTCCTATTTAGAGGTGTTTACTATCTTAGTTATCTTTCTCAATAGTCCCTCATTTTAGATATAATTTTATCTCCATCCTCTCAGACCTGGCATTCTTTCACTTTTATTACTGTAAAATATTACATCAGAAACACAGAATTATAAAACAGATTAGAAAACAATGTCCTTTATGTGAAATAAATTAATCCCCTTCCCCCATCATTTTTAGATGTCTGCATTTACAACTGGTCTTGTGTGTTTCTCTTTAGGTCTTTGTGCCATGTTCGGTCTCTTACTTGGCCCCTGGAAACTTGAGAAATATGATCTTGGTTATTTCAAACCATACATTGCAGAAACTTGGCACAAGTCCATACATAGATGCAAATATATGTAAATTAAAATGAAAATTGTTAAAGGGGGTTTTAGTTCTATAGCTGCAAATCAAAACCTTTCCCACTACACTTCCATATGAAAAACGCTAGAGCTTTGGAAGATTTTGGGACAATCTCTTTCATTTTACAGATATACACATGCTTGGGCACTAAGGCAGAAGTGGGCAAACTACGGCCCACAGGCCATATCCAGCCCACGGGACCCTCCTGCCCGGCCCCTGAGGTCCTGCCCCGGGAGGCTCGCCCCCAACCCTTCACCTGTTGTTCCCCCTCCCCCACAGCCTAAGCTCACTATGCCACCAGCGCAATGCTCTGGGCAGCAGGGGGCCAGCTCTTGCTGGGCAGTGCAGCTGCAGAGCCATGTCCTGACCCAGTACTCTGTGCTGGGTGGTGGTGTGGCTAGCTCCAGCCAGGCAACATGGCTGCCTCTCCGGGTGCTCTGGGCAGCATGGCTGTAGCGGTGCCAGCCACTGGTGCTCCAGGCAGCGCGGTAAGGGGCAGGGAGAAGGGGTGGTTGGATAGAGGGCAGGGGAGTTCAGGGTGGTCAGAGGCATAGGTGCCAACTTCTCCTGTCGCCAGTGGGTGCTCAACCTCTCCCCCCCCCAGTGCCGGCCCTGCCCCAACTCCACCCCCTGCCCCCATTCCAACCCCTTACCCAAAGTCCCCACCCCAACTCTGCCCCCTCTGTGCCCCTATTGGACTTCTTCCCCAAATCCCTGCCCCGATCCCGCCTCCTCCCTTGAGCACATTCCCGCTCCTCCCTCCTCCCTCCCACAGCTTGTTACATCACAAAACAGCTGTTTCACGGCAGCAAGCGCTGGGAGGAGAGAAGCGTGGACGCAGCGCGCTCAGGGGAGGAGGCGGAGGTGAGCTGGGGTGGACGGATGGGGTGAGGAGCTTGGCTGCCGGTGGGTGCAGAACACCCACCAATTTTTCCCCATGGGTCCTCCAGCCCCAGAGCACCCACGGAGTTGGCACCTATGGGAGCAGGGATCCCGGGGGGCAGTCAGGAAGGAAAGGGGGGATTGGATGGGGCAGTGGGGGGCAGTCAGGGGCAGGGGTTCTGGGGGCAGTCAGGGAAAAGGGGTGGTTGGATGGGGCGGGGGGCAGTCAGGAATGAGAGGAGGGGTTGGATGGGGTGGCAGGGGGCAGTAAGAGGTGGGGGAGTGTGGGTGAAGTCAGGGGACAGGGAGGGGTGGATGGGGCATGGGTCCCAGGGGGGCTGTCATGGGACAGGGAACAGGAGAGGTTGGATGGGGCAGAAGTCCTGGGGGAGTTGTCGGGGGCAAGAAGTGGGGGGGGGAGTTCAGATAGGGGTGGGGACCAAGCCTGGCTGTTTAGGGAGGCACAGCCTCCCCTAACTGTCCCTCCATACAATTTTGGAAACCCGATGTGGCCCTCAGGCCAAAAAGTTTGCCCGCCCCTGCACTAAGGGGAACATACATTAAATCAAGGGAATATTAAACATGAGGATCAGATTAGAGCAGCAAAAAAACTTGTGGTTTCTTAATGTATACTGTTCATATGCAGTGGATACCATAATGGCATCCCAGGTACGTGACAATAGTTTGATACTAATATGCCCTAAGAGTTACCTTCCCTTTGCTTACTTAAGCTTCAACATTAATGTTACTTAAATATAATTTAGGTGATTCCTTTTAATATTCCTTATACTCAGATTCTGGGTTGAATCTAAGTAAGCAGGGCCTGATATCCCAGATGAATGTGCAAAATTGTATATGCAAACAAGGTATAAAAGTGTGTATTACTACTTTCCCAGCTAACTACATGTACACGCAAACACCTGATTTTCACCAAAAACTGTAGTATGGGGTGAAACCTTGTTGAAGCTGGTGGATGTGACAGCCACCCCTCATTTAGGGTAAATGAAGAAACAGTTAAGCCCCCTTTAGAATAAACTTGCTGAACAAAATAGGAGCCGTTGCCAAAACAAAGCCACAAGCAAATCTAGTCAAAAACTGAGTGCAGGGGTTTCACTGGGGGCTGAATGAGCTCAGGGGAGGCTATGAAGCTATGTGTGTGGATGTGAGCAGAAACAGACAGGAACACAACCAAAGCAGGTTTCAGAGTGGTAACCGTGTTAGACTCTATCAGCAAAAACAACGAGGAGTACTTGTGGCACCTTAGAGACCAACTAATTTATTTGGGCATAAGCTTTTGTGACTTAAAACCCACTTCATCAGATGCATGGAGTGGAAAGTACAGTAGGAAGATAAATATACATAGTATATGAAAAGATGGTGGTTGCCTTACCAGTTCTAATGAGACAATTAAATTAAAATGGGTTATTATCAGCAGGAGGAAAAAATCACTTTTGTAGTGGTAATCAGAGTGGCTCATTTCAAACAGCTGACAAGAAAGTATGAGTAACAGTGGGGGGAAAATTAGCATGGGGAAATTAGTTTTTAGTTTGTGTAAGGATCTACAATCTATCCTGAAGGGGGATCCCTCACTCTAACAGACCTTGGGAGACAGGCCAGTCCTTGCTTACAGACAGCCCCCACAACCTGAAGCAAATACTCACCAACAACTACATACCACACAGCAAAAACACTAACCCAGGAACCTATCCCTGCAACGAACCTCGTTGCCAATTCTGTCCACATATCTATTCAAGGGACACCATCACAGGACCTAACCACATCAGACACACCACTGGAGGATCATTCACCTGCACAATAGCAATGTGATATATGCCATCATGTTCCAGCAATGCCCCTCTGCCATGTACATTGGCCAAACCGGACAGTCTCTACGCAAAAGAATAAATAAACACAAATCAAGAATTATAACCTGTCAAGAATTATAACATTCAATAACCAGTCGGAGAACACTTCAGTCTTCCTGGACACTCAATAACAGACTTATAAGTGTCAATTCTTCAATAAAAAACTTCAAAAACAGACTCCAATGAGTAACTGCAGGACTGGAATTAATTTGCAAACTGGACACCATCAAATTAGGCCTGAATAAAGACTGGGAGTGGATGAATCATTACACAAACTAAAAACTGATTTCCCCATGTTAATTTTCCCCATACTTTTACTCACACCTTCTTGTCAACTGTTTGAAATGGGCCACCCTGATTACCACTACAAAAGTGATTTTTCCTCCTGCTGATAATAGCCTACTTTAATTTAATTGTCTTGTTAGAATTGGTCAGGCAACCCCCATCTTTCCATGTACTATGTATATATATCTTCCTATTGTATTTTCCACTACATGCATCTGATGAAGTGGGTTTTAGGTCACAAAAGCTTATGCCCAAATAAATTAGTTAGTCTCTAAGGTGCCACAGTACTCCTCGTTTTTACAAACAAAGCAGACAGAGAAGGCAATGGAAAGCCAAGGACAGTCAGAAAAGCATTTGTAGCATGACCCTGAGAAAAAACTAAGAAAAAGAGCTTTTGGGGCAGAGTGGAAAAAGAGGCTTGGAATATTGAGCAATGAATTTGTCTCCTGCTGTTTGATTCTTGCTGCGTTCAGGGAAGTGGGACTTTATGTACATTCTTTGTAGATCAATGGGATCAAAGGAAATACTCAACTCCATCATCAGTTTTTCCTTTTAATGGAAACAACCCCAAAGACCCCAAATATTGGCTAACCACTCTGGCTAAAAGGGTTATCAGTGGTATTTGCATATAAATTAGATTCTCACAATAGCCTACAATGATATTTCAAAATAGACTTGCAATATCTTGTTCAAAAATGAAATTTAAGATTAAGGGTGAAATTCTCTTCTCGGAGTTGCATGGCAGATATTAATGTTCTGTTAGCTATGTTTGAGATATCTTTAAATGCAGGCTGAGCTGCATATGTTAGTATTAAGATCAGCTATACAACACTGAGTGGGCAATTTTGCCATTTGCACCTCTAGCTGAAATAAAGTTAATTCTGATACTTGTGCAAAATTAGGAGGGGAAGTGTTATAATATAATCAAGTGGATTTTTGGCTCTGCATTGAACATATATGAGCTAAATTCTTCTCACAGATGACCTTGCAGGTAAAGTTAATGGGAGATTCTTGCATGAATTTTAGGGATTATTAATGTCCTTGAATCCACTATGCATTTGTGAAGTACAAGTTAAAGTGGGCTGCAGGATGGGCACTGAATGGAGGAAAAGAGAATGCTGCCCAGATGAATTAGAGACAAACTCAGAACTTGGACAATTCTTCAAACATATATTCATTTAAGAAACTTTGATCTGCACCACTTCCACTAACATAACAGACATCTTAAGTCTCAGGAACCTGGACAGCATTTCAGAGTAGCCTGATCACGTCTACTTTCACTCTGATTGTTCTATTTTTCTGCAGCCAACACAACAATCCTCCCATTGAGATGATCCAAGCGGAAAAACGAGACAACACAAAGGAACCACAAATAGGATGAGAAACATTACCTGGCTCTTTGTCAGACAACAGATCCTGTTAAGATGTTAGATATGTGGCCAAAAATAAAATCCAAACAATGAAATGGTTTCAAGAATAGGCGACCTCGGGGAAGAATATGGAGCAATATGACAGCACTGCTCTGAACGTTAGATTCCAAACTCTTTGAGTCCTGGGGTTAGTTTCTAGGTTCTGAGAATGCATAGTAAAGAGGTACTTGTGTTAGGGACTAAATTTAGCAGCTGTCTGCTAAAAGGAAGAGGCTTCTTTCCTTCAGGCCTACCTGGATACCTCCATGAGTTAAACAGTTTTGCTACTGACAGGTTTCAGAGTAGCAGCCGTGTTAGTCTGTATCCGCAAAAAGAAAAGGAGGACTTGTGGCACCTTAGAGACTAACAAATTTAACAGCTGTAGCTCACGAAAGCTTATGCTCAAATAAATTTGTTAGTCTCTAAGGTGCCACAAGTCCTCCTTTAGTTTTGCTATTGGCTCTAGGGAGGATTTGATAGGCAGAGAAGCAGTAAGATACAGTTTCCTCCCTGCAAAGCTCTGCCTTGAAGGTCAAACAGAGCCATAGCACGAGTGAACACCATGCTGCCAAAGCATGGCATTTTCAAAATGAAATGCATCCAGGCACATACAGAGAATCACTCATAGAAATTGCACTGCATGTGAACTTGTCAGCAAAGCTGTAGCTTAAAATTTACCAGTGACTAATAGTTAGTTTAAGGGTTCTTTTCTCTTTGTTGCCCACCTGTAAACCGTGAATGAAATTTAAATTAAATAATGGAATTAGGGCTTAATTTAGTATTTATATTGAGTGTGTACAGTAAATCTGTACAGAGCTCTGAATACACATAGAAAGTAGGTTAAGACTTTATACAGAAACAGAGTCAAAGGTTCAGGCCAAGGGTGTAGACGCATATTCCAGTGTGGGAGGACTTAACATTATCTTAAGAAAAGAAAGAAAGAAAGAAAGAAAGAAAGAAAGAAAGAAAGAAAGAAAGAAAGAAAGAGGATTTAACAAAATCAGGAATTTTAAAACAAGAGCCATTGCATCCTGCTATGTAAGTAGGTTAGGCAATTGCTTTCAAAAGCCAAAAACCCCTGTTCTAAATGTGTTTTAAATTCTAAAATACCATGGGCTACAGCCTCAGCTCATGAAAACTGCCATAGCTCCATTGAAGTTAGTGGAACTAGGCCAAATTACTTCAACAGAGAATTTGACCCCTATGTATATGAACAGTACTTTCCATTTGAATAGTCTTGTATTTCAAGAAGACACAAAAAGTGCTTTATAGTTGCCTGTACCATGGTCACTTTTCCCTCAATTCCCAGCTCTAGGGTAGCCAAGGGGGGCATTTTCAAAAGTGCCTAAGTGATTTAACCACGTAACCCTGAAGGCCTTCCAGTGAGATTTAGGCTTCTATGCAAGTTTTGAAAATGGGACATGCGCACCTAAAAGACTTAGATGCTTTTGAAAGTTTTACCCAAGGCTTTGTTTTACACTTCCTTCAAAAGATGGCAGCTCCATTTTCACAGTCATCCCTGACTAGGGAGAAAGAAAGTCCAGCCTGCCCAAAGAGGGAAAGATTCAAATAGACTAGAAAATGATGGTTTGCTAATGGCTCTTGCATTGTTGGTCTCTGCACAGCAGTGGCATTAGTGAGGGCGGGGGGGGGGGGTTGTTCAAAGACCCACATGTGACAATATCTGGAACTGATCTATAGCTAACAGGTGGCAGTCAGTTCTTACAAAAGGACTCTAGACCCTTCTGTAGTCTACTAGAACCCAAATTTATCAGTCTTTAAAATATGTAATAAGATTAATCTGTTTAGACTAATGGATGGTAGAGTGTCTGTATTTTATCAGAGACCATAGATTTATCACGTTGGTGGAAACAGATTTATTTTGTTACCTGTATTTTGACAACAGTTTCGTCAATATTTTCTTTAGAATACTTGTAAAAGTACCTAGATAAGATATTGCTGAGTGCAGCGTACACAAATACATAAACTCAATGGTTCTGTGATAAATCATTATGCACTTGTCCGAGGCTAACGGGATGACTTTTACTATTAGCAGAGCTTTGAGAAAGAGAGGAGGTTAATCAGTGGTTTAAAATAGTAGGCTGTAAGTTTAGATTTAGGAGGAGTTTTATACAGAATTTACTGTGGTATATCTCTGCCTTGTTACATGCACTTTAATTGAAAGCCAATAAAAAAATTAAAAAGAAAAAGTTTTTGTTTACCATTTTTGTCCTTTTCCTTTTAACAGACATTAATTTCCACCCCCGACCCCTACCCCCACACTATTTTTTCAGAAGGCTTAAAAATGAGCAGCTGTTTTTTGTTCAACAAAAGTTACAATATACAAAATATGCCATCACGCTTTATCATACAATACACACCAGCCTGAGGAGCAACCTTATTTTAAAAGTGATTTGTACTGGACACGGCCACATAGATGATTGAGGGATGGGGGCAAAATTTGAAACTGAGCGCCCCTTCCCCCCTTTCAAACAAAAAGAAGTTAAACAAAAGAGTTTCAGAACAGCAGAAGAGATGGAGGGTTTGAGAGAGTCCAGGCCTGTGATGTTGTGCACTCCATGCTGCTCCCAGTCCTGCCTCACCCTGAGCTCTGGCCCCACTACTGGTGGGAGCAGCATCCCCAACACCTGACCTCACTTCTACCTCCAGGCTCTCAGCCTTGTGGGTCGCCCCAGGCCTAGCACAATGATGCCTGCAGCAGCCATGGTGGGAACTGGGCCTGGCTGGGGTAGGCAAGTCACTCCCTGCACTACTGATGGCAAGTGCGAAACCTAAGTGACACTGTGACCCTGTGCACCAGCTCACAACATCTCTCCCTCAAATTTGATCCATCCACCCCTCCATCATTTTGGGGGCCCTCTCAAACAGGGGCCTTGAGGTAAACTACCCTTTACCCATACTCCCCTCCTCCCTGCAGCAGCCCTGGCACTAGTGGACCGTGAAAATACAAGAAAAACTTGGGGTCTAATTCTCCTCATTCCCCAGTTTTACACTGGTGTAAGTCCATTGATTTCAGTGAACTTACTCCTGATTCTGACTAGTATAAGTGGAGAACCAGGATCTCCATATTTATGACCAAATTCATTCCCTCTGGGGCACCTGGCATTGGCCACTATCAGAAAACAGGATACTGGGCTAGATAGACCTTTGGTCTGACCCAGTATGGCTGTTCTTATGTTCAAATCTGAAGATGTTACCCAGGCAACACTCCCATTGGTTACAGGCTGCAGGATTTGTCCATCAAATCCTGTAGTCACCACGTGATCCTCTGATGAAAAGACCCATATGAGGGGATGTCTGGGGAAAGAAATCTATGTGAAGATTCCCTTGCAGCATACCCCGCACTTTCATTTATTAGGCGGTGGGAGGACAGAACTTGTCGTCCCCTCATCCCCCTACATTCCCCACTTCATTATGGAGCAGGCTGCCCTCACATCTGGTGAATCCATGTGAATCTCTGCAACAGACCAGGGTCAACCATACATATGCTTCCACATTCCCTTTGGTGGCTTTTAGTCCCCACATCATGGCAGCATAGTTCCCTCCCTAGGGACTTCCCCATGGACTTCCAAGAGCAGAGGTCTCCGTGGTAAGAAAATGCAGCTCTACATCATGTTGTCTTTTCTGATTAAGTTCATCAGGTCTAGAATGGGGACAACATGCATCAACTTCTTCCAATGGCCCACTCAATCTCCATCCATTACTCCTTGTCCCACAACAGTGGGACTGAACAGTAAATATTAAGACCTTTTGTTTAATATTCCTGTTCAGCCAAACTGTTTGGAAGTGCATTTAAACATCTATTCCACTCAGTTGCCAAAAATCTTGAATATCTTTATTCTCCACTTCAGGTAAGCGGCATAAACGAGGCTGTTTAAAAGTGAGTGGCAAGTATGTGCTTAAACCAGCTCTGAATTTGGCCCAGCCAAACAGTGTTCATCCCATTGTAATGGAGCCTTCGTCCTCAACTTTGTAATAAGCTCCATTTGGGTGGAGCTCTTTGCCCACCCTGAGCCCCATTGAAGTCAGCAAGGTCCTTCCGCATGAAGCTGATTGATTTTAAAGCTTGAACCTGCAATCATGTGCGTTTAATAAGGAATGTCACATTTCACTGATATGCTTCTGCTTTTATTTGTTTTAGCAATCTACCTTATTCTACCTTAAACGAAGAGGATGGGCTGATATAGTATTTCAATTTTAATTTAGTTTCTATTCCACTATATTACTGGTCTGGGAGAAACATCTAACTATATTTGCTCACCTGTTAAAGAGGATTGTTCCATGTGTAGTAAATCTGTGAGCTTTTTACATGCAAGTTAACAGTATATTCAGGTCCATGACATCCAGCTGTCAGCATTTGTTAAATATTTATAAGTACAATTTGGATATATGCTGAATGAGAAAATATTCCGTTTGGTTGGGGGGAGGTCATGTTTTCACAGATATAAGACAACTCTTAAGAAGAGGTTTAAGAAAGCAAATGGGAGAGTTGTTCTATTGATAAAAGTGCCTTTTTTCTCCCCCAGAAGTTGTACCTCTTTTTCCTCCATTGTCATAAACCAGCACAAAATCTAGATAGAGAATATGGAGGGGCGGGGGGAAAAAGCTGATGGATCTATCTGCTTAAAAACAAAAAAGGATGACTGTCAGGCTATGCCAATAGATATTTTTGTCATGTACTGGTTAGAATGCAATGCAGAGTGATGCTGAAAGCAGAGGTACTCTTCACCTGGTATGACTATTTATAAAGGGCTGTCCTGTCTTAATTTACATGCACAGTTTAAAAATGCCTGTGAAATAAGGAATATTAATGGCTCCTACCCATCCTAACACTGCATAGTAAAAAATAGAATTCATTTTTCTTAAGTGTAATCTTACCAAAATTGGGAGCCTTCAGGGAAGTATGTGTGAAATGTTAAGCAGGTATTTCAAAGAAACTAATATGTTGGAATATTTTTATAAAAACATCTGGAAAACCACATATGCATAATATAATTTATAAACACATTTATCTTCAGAGCCTTGGGTGGAGGGGGTGCTGGTGGTGGTATGTGTTTGTTTTAAACCTAGAATTGTTGAAACAAGTACTTGGAAAAAATATACAGAGGGGAAAATTCTGTTCCATGTGTGTCTACCAACCAATCCCCAATAGCCATATAATAGAACCAGGTGGAGAACAATAATTCCATTTCACAGAGGATTTCTAAATTTGTTTACAGTCCAAGTCTGAACATACCCCCAAAATTTTAAGACTATACATGGGGAAAAAAATCAGATTGATCTAAACTTTTCATTTCAAGTAAATTTAAATGTTTCATTTTGAATTAGACTTTTTAAAGATTTTATAGTATATAAAATACAAAAACATTTTGAAACAGAGCAAAGAAAAAAGAGCTGAGGCAGGTGTACCATAAGGCACGGGAGGCAAATCATTGCTCCAGTGCTGCACATAAGACCTGCCACTTCTATAAGAAGCTGAATGCTATCCTCGGTAGTGACCCCACCTCCATCGCTGATAACCCTGTGGATACTTCAGAGCAGCAGAAAGAGGGGGTAACCCGGAGGCTGAAATTCTGGATGAAGAAGCGGAGTTAGAAGAGGATGTGGAGCTCCCAGCAGGGTCGCCTGGTGGGACAGGCTTCCAAGAACTTTTCTCCACTCCAGAAGTGCTCTTCAAGGAGCAGGAAGCAGATGAGATGCCGGGTAAGTTGCTGTGGCTTGTGTAGGGAATCAAAAAGTGGGAGGCAGGTAGTGTTTTATATGAGTTGGATATTGCCCTGTGTAGCTAATCTGCATGGCCAAGCAGGGTTTCAATGGACATTGAGACCTGCAGGGAATCCTCCAGAGAGAGGCTCTGGAAAGTTTCCAAGCGGTATTTGTTAATCCTCTGCCACTGATTCCAAGGGATTGCAGCCTTGTTAGTTCCCCCATTGTAGGAAACTATACCATGCCATTTAGCAATAACTGAAGTTGGGACCAAAGCAGCACATAACTGAGCTGCATGTAGACAGGGGTGAAAGCCGCAATCATGCAGTAGTTGTGCCCTGGTTTTCCTACTTACCCACAGCAGTGAAATGTCAGCCAGCAGCTTGGCCACCTGTGAAAAAGTGTGTGATAATTTTAGAATGAGTTCTCTGCAAATCTGCCCTGCAAGCCGTGATAGTTTTGTCCATATGCACAACCACCTTCCCCCCACTCCCAACACTCACTATGATAGGGGTGCTAGCAGGGCTGTGTGCCTGCTTAGAGTCAGTGAGAAAGTGATTGCTACTAGTTGCAAGAGGCCCTTGTTATTGAAATGTTTCAGTTGTTTGCTGGAATGTAACAATCCCTCTTCTGTGCATTGTCCATAGCAGCCGAGACCTTTTGAACACCACACCACACAGTCCTACCGACCAGCTTCAGCAGATATGGAAGAAGCCAAGATGCAGCAAAGAAGACATGTTCAGGGAGGTAGTGCAGCACAATGAGAGACAGACCAGGGAACACCAAGAGTGCTGGGAAGCCGAAAGGCAGGACAGAAAAGAGACTGCAGGATTTGCTCAGCAAGCGATCGAGCGGATGATAAAAGTGATGGAGGATCAGACGGAGCTCCTCAAGTCTTTGATACAGCTGCAGACTGAGCAAATCTGTGGTCAACCTCCACCACAGCACATGCACAATTCATTGCCAACCCCCCCCACCCCATGCCCACACATTCCTTTTCACTTCACAGCCCTCCCACAGTTTCCCCATCACTCCACCCCCTCTCACAGCTTGCACAATGATAGCTGGAGCTACACACCGTTGCGAGGTTTTACCCTTTTTAACAATAAATAAAGGTGAAGGTATTTAATGGTACAGCGTTTTTATTGTGTGTTCTACAAAAGCGTATAGCAATCAATTCACTCTCGGGAACAGGCTTCTAAAGCATTTTGTTGCATGGATCCTGGGCCCCAAAATTGTACATGGATGCACCAGGGAAGCAACTGCAAAGCAGACATGTGTTACTGCCCCTCATTGTCAAAGTTGCTCCTCAAAGCCTCTCTGATGTTAATAGCAGCCCTCTGGGCTCCTCTGACAGCCCTAGCATCTGGCTGTTCAAAACGGTGCAGCCAAGCGCTCCGCCTCAGTGCTCCACACCCGAGCAAACATTTCACCCTTCGATTCCCACAGATTATGCAAAGAGCAGCATGCGGCTATGACCACGGGAATATTATCCTTGGTAAAGTCTAGCCTGCCATTGAGACACCTCCAACGAGCTTTCAAATGGCCAAAGGCACATTCGACTACCATGCGGCACCTGCTCATTGTTTCATTAAAATGCTCCCTGCTGCTGACAGGTGTCCTGTGTAAGGTTTCATGAACCAAGTCTGTAAGGGGTAAACCAGGTCTCCCAGGATTAATATGAGCATTGCCACATTCCTCATTGTGATTTTGTGGTCTGGAAAGAAAGTCACAACCTGCAGCTTCCTGTACTGGTCACTGTTCCTGAAGATGCATGTGTCATGCTCCTTTCCAGACCAGCCTGCATTGATGTCCATGAAATGCCCCCGTGATCCACAAGCACCTGTAACATCATGGAGAAGCATCCCTCCCTATTGATCTATGCTGAGGCAAGGTGGTCTGGCGCTAAAATTGGAATGTGTGTGCCATCAATCGCCCTGCCAGTTAGGGAAACCCATCTCTACAAAGCCATCCACTATTTCATGCACATTTCCCAGAATCATGGTCCTCCGCAGCAGGATGCGATTTATTGCCCTTCACACTTGGAGTAATACAGCCCCAACATGGACTTCCCCACTCCAAATTGATTTGCAGCTGACCAGTAGCAGTCTGGACTCACCAGCTTCCACACAGCAATTGCAACATGCTTCTCTACCGAAAGGGCTGCTCTCATTCTGGCTGCATTATGCATCCTAAAGTTCTGTACCCATTGGTCTTCATCTCACAGCTGCATGACAATGTGATCCCACCAATCAGTGCTTGTTTCCCTAGCCCAAAAGCGATGGTCTACTCTACTGTATGCAGCTGCTCTGTGAATGTGAAAAGCACTGATAAGTTGCTGTTGTCCATATCACACTTGGGTGCCTGCAATTCATCCTCTGTCAGTAACTTTGCGAGTAACTGCTGCCTTGTGCCATATCCTCACGACAGTTAACAGTGCCTAGGAGAGAAGCGTGGGATCCATCCTCTCTCATTGCAGAAGCTGGCATGCACTACAAAGACTGACAGTTGGAAAAACAGCACAAAAGGAAGCCAGAAACCATTGGAAGGCTGGGACACAAAGCGGTGCAAGATGGGACATTTTACATGTCCCAGGATGCGCCGCACTCCGTTACCGCCTTCCCACAACACCTAGTGACAGATGGTGTTGCCAGGCACTGTGGGATACATACCCACGGTGCATTGCTCACGCTGTTGACAATGGTGCCCTGAATGTGGATACGATCTGTCGACAGAGGGAACAAATGTAGACTCGATTTGGTGACTTTTCTTTTGTTGATTTTTTCATGTTGACATTAGTTTCATCAACAAAACTTGCCAGTGTAGACAAGCCCCCAGTGAGAAATAGGGGTGTGGATACTGTACACGTGGCTGTGCCAAGAGGCTGAAACATCCTTGGACCAAGGGAGAATCAACAAACCCTGATTGTCAATTGCTTCAAAGGCAGCTAATCTGTAAGAACCTATGTAGACTCCTCACCTTTGACAAGATACATCAAGCCAGGAGATAAAATAACTTGTCCAAGGTCACACAGGAAATCAGAGCTGGAAATCAAACCGGTGACCTGAATTCCAGTCCAATGCCTTAACCACAAGACAATCCTTCCTCCCATTTACCTCTTGACCTTTACTTAACCCTTTCATTATGACATGATTGTTTTCTTTTCATTTTATAGCAAAAATGAATGAAATTGCACTGTTAGAAATTGATTTTTTTTGTCTTTTCCTTTTTAAAGGAACCAGAAACACTGTGCCAAATGGTGATGTATCCAAAGTTCTTTTACACAGCTCCCTACATAATTTTCATTTCCATTTATGGACCACTGAGAAAAATATTGCTTAATATATAAAGGTCTGTGTGTTGGGGAAAGAGCATTACAATTGTGTTTCAGAAAAAAAGTAGGGAACATAAAACACAATCTGAAAACATTCTTCCACTTTTTTCCTTCATTTGAGAAAAAACTGTACTTTTGTTTCCATGGAATGGACTTCACCAGATCATACTTTGTTCTCAGCTAATGCATGTTATTCCTTTTGTATTCTGGTACTATCTGCTGTTTAATAACATACCACCATTATAGTAGTAGAATGGCTCCAACTGTTAGCTTTCAGATTCCTCCAAGGAGCTACACATTCATTAAGAACCTAAGAGACTAAATTAATTGCCTGCCCTTTGCTGGGTTCTTTTTTTCATATTGCTCTCAGTCGAGGTATTAAACTTACTGCAGGAAATGCAGCCCCCATTGCTAAGGGGGCGCGGGGAGAATAACAATGGGCAATTAAGAGAAGCCAAATTCTTTGAGCAATGATTTGCTATTGAGTGATTTCAGGTGGAGCTTTGACTTGGTGATATATACCTTTTCATCAGTATGGATTAGTATTTGAGACTTGATGGGAACAATAGGAGACCTTTTTGCAGTGGTCAAGGGGGGGAAAATACATGCCACTACTTAAAAGGCCGTTCGTTTATGTCAGGAGAAGAAAGGTTATGTAATGCCAGAGTAATTGGTACTGTAATTTGTGCAGCCCAAATGCTTAGCCCACTGGCAAGATAACCCATACATTAATTCATAGTCTAGAAGGCTTTCTTCACAGTTACAAAATCTGTCCAATTACTACAAGAGGCAAGGCACCAGTAAACAGTCTCTCTTTTGAGAAATTGCCCTGGAGGTATAAGTTCAAGGAAAGCTGGATAAATAGGAAAGACTGTTGTTAGTCTTAATCTTTTGATATTGGTTTGCTGCTATTCCATGTCAGGGCGTTTTAACATAGTGAGTGACATGTAGACTGAGGTCCTAGAACAGTAATGCAGCATAGTACCAGTAAGAGAAATCTATCTCCTCCTGCCCTGATTTCTACTGCTCTAAACACTTTTAAATCCTGATTTCCTAAGATGCTGAGCACCCACAGCTCCTATTGAAGTCAATGGGGACTGAAAGTACTCCACACTTTCAAAAATAAGACACCCCCCAATGTGCTAAACTCTGACACTCCAACACATAATACAGACCATGGGGCAAAGCTGAAAATGAAGATTGCCCCACTAAAAATAAGATAATGAGAAATATTGCATTTGTTGGCTCCCTACCATTATATGCGTGAACAGCCAGGATGTACAGGAAGGAGGGGAAAGGATGAGGCTTTCTGCTTTGAGTTTGATCCAAAGCCTAGTGAAGTCAATGGAAAGACCGTTTCTGTCAGAGTCTGCGTAAGTCACTCTTGCTCAGTTCCTGGCTTTGGGTCAGGCTCTTAATGTGTCTTAGCTCAATATTACTTTGATACAATAATACTTTGATACTGTTTTCCTCTTTTTCGTGGATATTCCTCTAGAAAATAGGTGGAGGTAAAACTCCAGCATGATCAGCTTTTCTTGACAGAAATTTTATTTTGCCTACATTTCTATTGATTTTTTTATGCCCACTGCAAATGCTGTGGACAACGGATTTCCACTTCTCATAGTTATGGTCAAAAAAGGATTCTGTTTTACCAATTAATAGTAAGAAAGGGAATGTTAAAATCTTCAGATTAATGCTCAAGGGATTTTAAAGTATGTGTGTCTATATAGCAGGCAGCTCAGTGATGCTACAGTGCTTACCATTGTAACAGCTATAGGCAGCTCTAACACCTGGGATTGGATTAATATACTAAAAAGCATATGATCAAATCGGGCAGAAATATAGAAGCAGTCTCACTAAAGACTGATTAAGGAGAGTTACTAATACTATGGTATATATGAGTGTGATTTCAATTTCAAATACTAGAGGTATTTAGAATGGTTTCAGAATGGGAAACAAAATACAAATATTGTCCCATCAAAGTACTGATCATGGCAATTTCCCATTTGTGCTCTCTCTGTTGGAAATGTATGATATTCTTGGGTAACCCTAAAAAAAGCAAACACCCTTCAAAACTAAAAATGCAGCAGAATGTACCCAAGGATCAGCCTCAGTACATTTGCGTAATACAAAAGTTATCCTTAGGAAACAATCTAAAGACGTAATTGCAGTTACCAACACGGAGATTGGTTTCAGAGTAGCAGCAGTGTTAGTCTGTATTCGCAAAAAGTACTCTTTTTCTTTTTGCCAACACTGAGATTGTGTCTTTTCTGTAATTATTGATATGGAACATAGAACAGATTAAAATTATATTGCTGGTGAATGAAGCATTCAGCTATTTAAAGACATATGACTTCAGCACCTATAGCTTGCAATTTAGCTGTTTTGGGGTGGATTTTTGTTTTGTTTTTTACATTCATGTAACACAGCTAGCTAGATAACAAATGGACTATCAGGCCTCTAAGATGTTTGGAACAACACTTTGATTATATGGAATTATTATTTGTTTCCCCCATTATTAAATAACTAACAGCTTCAAAATACTTATTTTAATGACCATTTTTATGACATGTTAATCATTATTATTGTTGTTATTCTAAATCCTGAATTCATTACTCAGCCAAAACTCCCACTGACTTCAGAATTTACTCCATTATTATTATTAATGTAGCACGGTAGAAATGCACAGAGATTTTATAGCACTAATGAAAAAATATGTTCTGAAACAGAAATCAAGGCTGATTCCCTAGAAATAATACAATCTAATATACAGTAAGAATGAGTATTGTAATAAAGGTGTGACAAACAGGAATGCAGGTAAAAGGTGTCTCTTTGCTTACCAGAGGTGTTCACCTGACATGGGGCTGGATTCCAATAAGTTAATACTCTTGTTGTATGGAGACTGATCTAATGGAGATCAGAGCAGATGTTCTCCTGATTGCATTGACAGTTACTCGATTACTTTGCCTCCTATTGGACATCTCTCAGTAGTTATCTCTGAACCTCTGTGGCTATCTGGACACTTCTTATTCTCAGAACTGTTTCTTCAGAAATGGCCTCTTTAGACACTGATGTGGATCTGCCACCTAGAGTCTCTGTTAATTGCTCCTGGTATTTTTCATTGACTGTATGGGCATGTGTTACTTCTGTCAGTATAAGACCACTGTCAGCAGCATTCTCAATGTCCTCCAGTAGCATTCTGAATGAAGATCTGGGGCATGATTCTTTGCTAGCCCTTGTACCAAGGCAATCACCAAAGGGAAGTCATTTAAACATACCTACCAACAGGGAGACAAAGGGGAAGGGCCCTGTGTGAGTCATACTTGCCAAAACCCTTGGCTTGCATCCCAAATTAAAAATACTCTTGGATTTTAGTAGCGCTTGAGCATGATGGCCTTACTGAAATCATTTTGAATGCATACACTTGTTTGGTTCTGGTATTGTTTAAAAAGTATAATTGGGCAGGCCAAAAAGAGAATTTGAAGAGCAACTGGCCAAAGAGTCAAAAATGAAACAGCAATTTTTAAGTATATCGGAAGCAGGAAGCTTGCCAAACAATCAGTGGGGCCATTGAATGATAAGATACTGAAGTAGCACTTCAGGAAGATAAGGCCATTGCAGAGCAGCTAAATGAATTATTTGCATCATTCTTCATTGCAGAGGATTTGAGGGCGGTTCATACATGTGAGCTGTCCCATATTGAGATGCCAATAGAGGAAGTTTGGGAACAAATTGACAAAATGAAACAATAATATATCACCAGACTCAGATGTCCTGAAGGAACTAAAATATGAAATTGCAGAACTACAACCATTCAAATCATTGTATGTACTGGATGACTGGAGGATAGCTAGTGTAACACCAATTTTTAAAAAAGCTCCAGAGGCAATCCTGGCAATTAGGCCAGTAAGCCTAACTGCAGTATCAGGCAAAATGGTTTACACTATAGTAAAGAACAGAAATTATAAGATACATAGGTGAACATGATTTGATGTGGACAAGTCAACATAGCCTTTACAAAGGCTAAATATGCCTCACCAATGTATCAGAATTCTTTGGAGGTGAGGTCAAACAAACATGTGGACAAGGGTGATCCAGTGGACATAGTGTACTTGGACTTTTAGAAAGCCTTTGGCAAGGTCACTTATCCAAGGTTCTTAAACAAAGTAAGCAGTCAAGCGATAAGAGGGAATGTCCTCTCATGGACCAGTAACAGGTTAGAAGACAGGAAACAAAGGGTAGGAATAAATGGATGGTTTTCAGAATAGAAAAAGGGAAATAGTGGTGTCTGCCAGGGATCTATACTGGGAACAGTGCTGATAAACCTATTCATAAATTAGCTGGAAAAAGGGGTAAATAGTGTGGTGACAAAGTTTGCAAACATTACTTAATATAATTAAGTTCAAAGCAGACTGCAAAGAATTACAAAGGGATCTCACAAAACAGGGTGACTGGGCAACAAAATGACAGAGGAAATTCAGTGTTGATAAATGTAATGCACATTGGAAAACATAATCTCAAGTTTAAATACCAAATGATATGATCTAAATTAGCTGTTACCACTCAAGAAAGATCTTGGAGTCACTGTGGATAGTTCTCTGAAAACATCCACTTCATGTGCAGCATAAGTCAAAAAAGCTGAATGTTAGGAACCATTAGGAAATGGATAGATAAGAAGATAGTAAATATCATAATGCCATGATATAAATCCATAGTACTTGAATAGTGTGTGCAGTTCTGGTCACTAAATCTCAAAATAGACATATTAGAATTGGAAAAGGTACAGATTTTTGTCTGAAGAGATATTAAAAAAAGACTGGGACATTTCAGCTTGGAAAAGTGACTACTAAGGGGGGATATGATAAAGATCTATAAATTCATGAATGGTGTAGAGAAAGTGAATAAGAAAGTGTTATTTACTCCTTCACATAACACAAGAACCAGAGGTCACTCAATGAAAGTAATAGGCAACAGTTTAAAAACAATCAAAAAGAAGTACTTCTTCACACAATGCACAGTCAACCTGTGGAACCGATTGCCAGATGTTATGAAGACCAAAACTATAACAAGATTAAAAAAAGAATTAGAGAAGTTCATGGAGGATAGGTTCATCAATGAGTATTAAGGAAGATGGTCAGGGATGCAACCCCATGCTCTCAGTGTCCCTAGCCTCTGACTGCCAGATGCTGGGAGTGAACAATAGGGGATGGATCAAGCAATGATTGCCTGTTCTCTTCATTCCCTCTGAAGCATCTGACATTGGCCAGTGTTGGAAGATGGGATACAGGGATAGATATTTATTGGTCTGACCCAATAAGACTATTCCTATGTTCTTATAGTGACCACATTCTTCACCCAGTCAATTGGAGCCTGAATTCATTCCAGAACTTCTAACTTTACACTGGATGAAGTTCAGCTTTTGCTTTATCTCTAATTTCTAATGGTGTCACCCTGGTTTCTATATCAATATGATGATTATATACTTAATCTCCACTAAAGGACACTGTAAACCATCATAGTCCATTAGACACCTCATGGAAATCATTAATACCTTTTGCATATTGTTCTGTAGACTATTTGATCTTCTGTAATTGCAGACTGTTCTTCACCTCAAGCAGAACTAGCACTTCCCAATCCACTATTTGACATTTGGAGCCATCCCTGGCTATATACAAACATGCCACTATGGTTTTGCCACATAGGCCCATTTTGTGCTTAAAATGTGCTAAATTTTCACTTGTCACAAGATCTTGGAAGGATCAGACCGCCCCTTTCTCCAGTCACAATCTCTGTCAATAGCAGAAGATGTTCCCCTTCCATGCTGACTCAGCTGGCACTAGCTGGTGCATTCGGGGTGAAAGTGCCAATGCTCTGTCCATTCTCTACCCCTGCCCATATAGGTAGGAGATTGAGTAGCAACCCTATTAAAGATGTTTTCTTCTCCTATATAGGAACCTGACAGGCACCCCTTTTTCACATTTGTGGACACACAGAGCAAGGGACAATCTTAGTATTTTCCTTTTAATATCAGGAAATGACTAACCTTTTGTATGAACTTGCTGTCCTTATAACCAGTGCTAGCATGTATTTTAAAATTATCTTTTCATTAAACTATTTCCAGTGACACAGACCAATCTGCGGCAGAGCCTTGCTTTGTGAATTCTGTCCCTATATCATCATCATCCATTTTCCCCCAAGCTATATTTTCATTAATGCATTTTTTTAAATTTGTCTGGAATTTGTGCTTTGTGACACCCTTTAGCAAAATGCTTGCTCTCATTTCATACATGACATTGCACCAGTTGAGCAGAAAAAGTCAAACACCTTGGTGCTATGGTGTGATTGCCTCCACATTTACTACAAGAAAATCTTGACTCCGCCATTTGTTTACTATGGCATTCCATATTTAGGCATTGGTACGTCTTTTTTAATTGAAGTCTCTTCTGTTCTCTTGCTATTTGCTAATGCTTTAATTAGCACAGACACAGGCACAGACAGCTGCAGCGGCACAAGAGCTAGCAAACAGAGCTCTAAACAGGGGAGTTTGAGTGGGAGTTTGAAAGGGGAGTTTGGCTTGTGGTGCTTGTTTGGGCTTTGCTTTTGCTGGGGGGGTGTTCTTTTTGGTGTGGCTTGTGTTTCCCAGATTAACAGGATTTAGGTGGGAAGGAGATGACAGATACAGAGGAAGCTGTGGGAGTGACTCCTGCAGTGAAAGACACATTGAGGATGACTGGATGTGGAAGCTGTGGTATGTACATGATCCTGGAGGGGGGAACCGGTAAGAGTTTTGTCTGCATGAAATGCCGTCTGATAGAGCTGATGGAGGAAAAGATCCGAGGTTTGGAGATGCAGGTGGAAAGTCTCGTTGAGTTTAGGAAGGGGTTTGAGCAGATGATGGAGCAAAGATATGAGGTATCTGAAGGGAAAAGCTCAGACTCACGGATGGAAGCAGGGCTGGGGAATTTTGAGGAGAGACTGGATGAGGAAAGTGGTCAGTGGAAACATGTGACTCAAAGAACCAGGCAGAGAAAAAGACGGGCTAGTGAAGGAGAAATAGAGCTTAGGAACAGGTTTGCAGAGTTGGAAAATGAAGAAGGGGCTCAGCAGGTAGTCGCTGAAGGTGGAAGGGTAAGGAAGAAGAGAAGAGAGGCTAGCCCTATAGAAAAAGGGGAAGAGTCAAGGGAGACTACACCAAATATGAGCCCCAGGAGGATACAGGATGGGTTGAAGAGAATTGTAAGGGAAAATAGGAATGGAAAGAACTTGCAGCCAGAGGGAACAGGGGAGAGACTGGAGAATAGCACTGTCACCAGGAAAAGGCAGGTCTATGTGATCGGGGACTCTTTATTGAGAAGAATAGACAGGCCTGTAACTAGAGCTGATCCTGAGAATAGAAGGGTGTGCTGTCTTCCGGGTGCTAAGATAAGGGATGTAGACCTGAGGTTGAAAAGGATCCACAAGGGAGCGGGAAAGAATCCCCTAATTATCCTTCATGTGGGAACAAATGATACAGCCAGATTCTCGCTGGAAAGTATCAAGGGAGACTATGCTAGGCTGGGGAAGACGCTTAAGGAAATTGAGGCTCAGGTGATCTTTAGCGGGATCCTTCCTGTTCCTAGAGAAGGGCAACAAAGGTGTGACAAGATTATGACTGTCAACAGATGGCTTAGGCAGTGGTGCTATAAGGAGGGCTTTGGGATGTATGGCCACTGGGAGGCATTCACGGACAGAGGTCAGTTCTCTCGGGATGGACTTCATCTGAGTAGGGAAGGAAATAGACTTCTAGGATCGAGGCTGGCACAACTGATAAAGAGAGCTTTAAACTAGGAATTGGGGGGAGATGGATGGGAGATGTCCGGAAAATCTCCACGCCAGATTTTAGCATTGAGAGGGAAGAAGATGAAGTAAGAAAGGATACAGCCATGGGTAGGAGAATGTATATAAGGAGCGAGGGCGGTGTGGATACTAGTCTAATAGGTTATAATGGCTGTAGAATGACTGTGCCTAATAGGGTACAAAATGTGAGCGAGGGCAAACAGCAAAAATTAAGATGTTTATACACCAATGCGAGGAGTCTAGGTAACAAAATGGAGGAACTAGAGCTACTGGTGCAGGAAGTGAAACCAGATATTATAGGGATAACAGAAACATGGTGGAATAGTAGTCATGACTGGACTACAGGTATTGAAGGGTATGTGCTGTTTAGGAAAGACAGAAACAAAGGTAAAGGGGGTGGAGTAGCATTGTATATCAACGATGAGTTAGAATGTAAAGAAATAAGAAGCGATGCAATGGATAAGACAGAGTCTGTCTGGGCAAAAATTACATTGGGGAAGAAAACTAGTAAAGCCTCTCCTATGATAGTGCTTGGGGTGTGCTATAGACCTCCGGGATCTAATTTGGTTATGGATAGAGCCCTTTTTAATGTCTTTAATAAAGTAAATACTAATGGAAACTGCGTGATCATGGGAGACTTTAACTTCCCAGATATAGACTGGAGGACCAGTGCTAGTAATAATAATAGGGCTCAGATTTTCCTAGATGCGATAGCTGATGGATTCCTTCAACAAGTAGTTGCTGAACCGACTAGAGGGGATGCCATTTTAGATTTAATTTTGGTGAGTAGCGAGGACCTCATAGAAGAAATGGTTGTAGGGGACAATCTTGGCTCAAGTGATCATGAGCTAATTCAGTTCAAACTAAATGGAAGGATTAACAAAAATAAATCTGCAACTAGGGTTTTTGATTTCAAAAGGGCTGACTTTCAAAAATTAAGGCAATTAGTTAGGGAAGTGGATTGGACTGAAGAACTTATGGATCTAAAGGCAGTTGAGGCCTGGGATTACTTTAAATCAAAACTGCAGAAGCTATCGGAAGCCTGTATCCCAAGAAAGGGGAAAAAATTCATAGGAAGGAGTTGTAGACCAAGCTGGATGAGCAAGCATCTTAGAGAGGTGATTATGAAGAAGCAGAAAGCATACAGGGAGTGGAAGATGGGAGGGATCAGCAAGGAAAGCTACCTAATTGAGGTCAGAAGATGTAGGGATAAAGTCAGAGAGGCTAAAAGTCGAGTAGAGTTGGACCTTACAAAGGGAATTAAAACCAATAGTAAAAGGTTCTATAGCCATATAAATAAGAAGAAAACTAAGAAGGAAGAAGTGGGGCCGCTTAACACTGAGGATGGAGCGGAGGTTAAAGATAACCTAGGCATGGCCCAATATCTAAACAAATACTTTGCCTCAGTCTTTAATAAGGCTAAAGAGGATCTTGGGGATAATGGTAGCATGACAAATGGGAAGGAAGATATAGAGGTAGATATTACCATATCAGAGGTAGAAGCGAAACTGAAACAGCTTAATGGGACTAAATCGGGGGGCCCAGATAATCTTCATCCAAGAATATTAAAGGAATTGGCACCTGAAATTGCAAGCCCATTAGCAAGAATTTTTAATGAATCTGTAAACTCAGGAATAGTACCGAATGATTGGAGAATTGCTAATATAGTTCCTATTTTTAAGAAAGGAAAAAAAAAGTGATCCAGGTAACTACAGGCCAGTTAGTTTGACATCTGTAGTATGCAAGGTCCTGGAAAAAATTTTGAAGGAGAAATTAGTTAAGGACATTGAAGTCAATGGTAAATGGGACAAAATACAACATGGTTTTACAAAAGGTAGATCGTGCCAAACCAACCTAATCTCCTTTTTTGAAAAAGTAACAGATTTTTTAGATAAAGGAAATGCAGTGGATCTAATTTACCTAGATTTCAGTAAGGCATTTGATACCGTGCCACATGGGGAATTATTAGTTAAATTGGAGAAGATGGGGATCAATATGAACATCAGAAGGTGGATAAGGAATTGGTTAAAGGGGAGACTGCAACGGGTCCTACTGAAAGGCAAACTGTCAGGTTGGAGGGAGGTTACCAGTGGAGTTCCTCAGGGATCGGTTTTGGGACCAATCTTATTTAATCTTTTTGTTACTGACCTTGGCACAAAAAGTGGGAGTGTGCTAATAAAGTTTGCAGATGATACAAAGCTGGGAGGTATTGCCAATTCGGAGAAGGATCGGCATATTATACAGGAGGATCTGGATGACCTTGTAAACTGGAGTAATAGTAATAGGATGAAATTTAATAGTGAGAAGTGTAAGGTTATGCATTTAGGGATTAATAACAAGAATTTTAGTTATAAGTTGGGGACGCATCAATTAGAAGTAACGGAAGAGGAGAAGGACCTTGGAGTATTGGTTGATCATAGGATGACTATGAGCTGCCAATGTGATATGGCTGTGAAAAAAGCTAATGCGGTTTTGGGATGCATCAGGAGAGGCATTTCCAGTAGGGATAAGGAGGTTTTAGTACCGTTATACAAGGCACTGGTGAGACCTCACCTAGAATACTGTGTGCAGTTCTGGTCTCCCATGTTTAAAAAGGATGAATTCAAACTGGAGCAGGTACAGAGAAGGGCTACTAGGATGATCCGAGGAATGGAAAACTTGTCTTATGAAAGGAGACTTAAGGAGCTTGGCTTGTTTAGCCTAACTAAAAGAAGGTTGAGGGGAGATATGATTGCTCTCTATAAATATATCAGAGGGATAAATATAGGAGAGGGAGAGGAATTATTTAAGCTCAGCACCAATGTGGACACAAGAACAAATGGGTATAAACTGGCCACCAGGAAGTTTAGACTTGAAATCAGACGAAGGTTTTTAACCATCAGAGGAGTGAAGTTTTGGAATAACCTTCCAAGGGAAGCAGTGGGGGCAAAAGATCTATCTGGTTTTAAGATTCTACTCGATAAGTTTATGGAGGAGATGGTATGATGGGATAATGGGATTTTGGTAAGTAATTGATCTTTAAATATTCAGGGTAAATAGGCCAAATCCCCTGAGATGGGATATTTGATGGATGGGATCTGATTTACTATAGAAAATTCTTTCCTGGGTATCTGGCTGGTGAATCTTGCCCATGTGCTCAGGGTTTGGCTGATTGCCATATTTGGGGTCGGGAGGGAGTTTTCCTCCAGGGCAGATTGGAGAGGCCCTGGAGGTTTTTTTGCCTTCCTCTGTAGCATGGGGCATGGTTGACTGGAGGGAGGCTTCTCTGCTCCTTGAAGTTTTGAACCATGATTTGAGGACTTCAATAGCTCAGACATGGGTGAGGTTTTTCATAGGAGTGGTGGGTGACATTCTGTGGCCTGCGCTGTGCAGGAGGTCGGACTAGATGATCAGAGTGGTCCCTTCTGACCTTAGTATCTATGAATCTATGAATCTATAATTTGGGAAGCACAGTTTTTACTTGCCCTGTAAATATCTACTGTTCATTACAAAGTCAAGTTACTTATTTTCATTAACTTTGTTAGACCTGGTTATTAATTCTATCACAGTTAATTTTGTTTCTAGTTCATCCATCTGTCAGGTTAACATGCTTAGCTTTATTACACAGGTCTGTAGCTAAGGATATGTCTACATTGCAATTGGGACGTGTGATGTCCAGTGTTGATAGACAGATTTACACTAGCTCAAATCAAGCTAGTCTGCTAAAAATAGTAATGTGGACATTGAGGCACTGGCAGTCCATGCCTGACTGACCTCTTGGCTCTGAGCCTGGGTGGCTAACCTGAGCCACCACCAATGCTGGAATATATACATGGCTATTTGTAGTGTGCTAGTATGAGCTCAGCTAACACTGGTCTTTCTACCTGCACTGGGAACCACACCTCCCAGCTGCAGTGTAGATATACCCACAGTGGCCTATGGTCTGACCAGGCAGCTGGTTTTCAATAAAGAATAGGTCTTTACCAAATGACACTTTTGCCTGACACACAGTATTCCTAGTGGTTCTAAAATGGCATCGTCTAGTAGTTTTAAATCCCTCATATGCTCCCCCTGGAAGGCATTGTAGATCACCATTGCCTTTATGTCTGCTACATATCACAGAGTGGAAATCTCACACGCTCTGATTTCTTTGCAATACCACATGATTCCAGGAAAGCTGGGAATTGCTACAACCCCCTCCTCCAATTCTCTGCCAGGTTCTCTTCTGAAATGAGAGATTCAAAAGTTTTCATTTGTCAAAGATTTAGTTTATTTCTTGCACCATGTAATAAAAGCAAGACAAACAGGGGTATTGGTAAGAGACAGATTAATTTTAATTTTCTGATCCTACGCAAATGGCATGGGTCATGGTTACCAAATGTTTATAACTTTATCTCATGGAGGTAGTCCATGTCCAAAAAGAGTTATTACAGAGTTGGCTTTCTCCACTGGAAAAGATCAGAAAACTTGGCTCTGTTCATCATAAATTTGAAAGCTAACTGCTGGTCATTCATATTCCTCTAATTACATTTTATTTTCTTCTTTCATTGAAATACTTAGAATTTGTTTTTGTTACATGTTTCAAACAGTGAAATGAAGCAGAGGCAAGCTTTTTTCTCAGTAAATATTTAAACCAATGTCTTAGTAGCTCTGATATAATGTTGAAACAATGAAGCAGAGAATGAACAATGTGGAGAGTACTTCAATCTTAATATTTTGCCTGAGAACAAAAGGCCTATACTAACCAATATTTCATAATAGAGTTTAATTTCATATTTATAGAACCTATAATTTTTGCCTGATTCATGATGTTGTTGGGGTTCCCCAGGACTCTTCCACTCAGTTATCCAAGAACTCAGTTTGATTCCAGACCCATTGCTCAGGTTCCTTTATTGGCACACAGTCAAACTATATTTGAGTTGATAGGGCTCAAATGTAAGGGGTGGGTAAAGGGCATATCACACATGCAAAATTAGACAGCAAACCTCTTCCTTTATATACACTTATGCATTACAATGCATTTACTATACATTGCATCACATATTTTGGAATTTGCTTAGTAACTTTGTAGGAACAGATTCTTGTATGGCATGCTCCATCAATGCACTGTCAATGTAGAACTTACTCTTTCCCTCATCTTTATGTTGCCGATTTACCCCATCCATTATTCTTAGATAATGGTTCCCCAGATGTTTCCCCTACTACCTAAAAGACAGAATGTCTGAGCTAGCTAAGATTACTGTCCCATTTACTTAGCATAAACATTTCATTTTCAGCTTGCTGATCTAGTTACCTCCCTAATCCTGTTTTCCAAGAAATAACCCCTCACACACACATTCAATGATTAATGTCAAGACAGGCCTACAGAAAAAAAAAATTGTTAACTTATCTCCTTTATAATACACACTATGGTCAGGCACAATTATCTGCCTCACTGTCCCAATATAAGGCCAAAGCAATCTTGCAATGATATGGAAGTTGATGCTTGCCATTTAATTTCTTACTGGCTCAACTTTTGCCACAATTCATGCAGAAAATACATTCAAATCTAACTTCAGAAAGGAACACATTTCACCAAATATTATTGCTATACACCAACTTAATGTTTATTTGTTTTTGGCAATTTTGTGTGATTAACCAGATAAGTGACAGTTTTGCCATTCTCTTTCAAAAGATAACTATTATTATTATTTGGGTTTTGGGGTCTTTTAGGTGATGGTAAATGCTGGCATGACAGAACATATAAAAACCCACCCAGTTCTACCTTTTAGCGTTAAATTTGTGTACACAATATGTATGCACACTTACATTATATCTAAAATATTATGCATGTGATTGTATGTACATATTTTTCTGGAATACATATATCAGCCATGTAGGTTGTGTTTCATATAACACATGGATCAAACTCAGCAATTGTGTAGCTCTTCAGACTTCAATGAAATTGCTACAAGGATGAATTTGGCCTTAAGGCTGGACCCTCAGCTGTCAGAGATTGGCATCACTTCATTGATTTCAGTGGAGCTAAATTGATTTACACAAGCTGATTACCTGTCCCTTTGTTTTAATACAAACAATTCTAACATACACTATATATGTTTACATCCATATACACTTTTTATATAGTGTTTGCATAGTACTATCAGTACTGTTTTACATGGGACAAATACAGGCATTATATTGGGGGCAGGTGTATTGATTGCATTGAAATTTGCAGCCAAGCCTGGGTTCAGGTCCAAGAATTTCTGATTAATCTAGTTGGATATACTCCCCATGTTTCACACACTGAAACTACAAATTTTCAACACCATTCAACTTCTTTTACTCAGTACAGTATCCCCTACTAAATACTACTGTTGTTGTTTAAACAAGTGCACATACCAATAATCTAAACAGTAGGAAACCAAGACAACCAGACAGGTCCACCCTTACTCTTTCCACATTACATATTCATCTCACCTCACCTTTCTCCCACACTAAACCCCTTCATCATATCAGCCACTTTCCCCAAATTCAAATAGCACTTGTGCAACCCTTAGCTTCCACCCCATATACAATCCAAGAACCACTGTCAAATTCATTTCAACACCATTCTGTCTCCACACAAACCTACAGAACTTGTGTACATAATCTACATAATATTGTATTGGCAGTTCTAATTAGGGTTAGTTGGCCTGTCTAGAACAATAGTTCTACACACCATACGTATTTCTATATTGATATTTGCTTTATAAATCTTGCAGCTTCTTCCTACGGGAACACTAACGTGTGTAATAGAAAAAATTAGCTTTGACATATTGGCTTGTTAACTACATCAGACTGTCAAAACTGAGAAAATACTGTCTGCTTACAGCAGTAACATTTGTTAGTGTGTTTCTTTCTGTATCTGCATTGATATATACACTGAGGGTGCATGTGTGCATAAATTTATTGTTCTAAAAAAGGCTGAGTACTATTAATTAGAATAACTACCACTACAGATTCAGTGCTCATGTTGTTAATAGTCTTAAAAGATTACTTTTAAAGTCTGAGAATAATATAATTTTTCCATCGTCTAACTAAAGTTTAGAAGGTTTTAAATATTGATAATAGCCGTCAAAATACGAGCTGTATAAAATATCAAGTATAGTGCATCTGTGAATTAGAACTGTTTATACGAGAACTTGACTGGCTTTCAAAATATGATGGAAATGTTTCATTCCTTTGATTTATGTTACAAGCAGTTGTGTTGTTAGCTGTGCTTTTAGTCAAGTATTCATATCCTTCAATAGAACAAAAATCAATGTGGGAAAAATCCCCCTATTTTTAGAAATACGAAATTGGGGCAGAAAATTGCTTGTTCTACTGTATAAGCAATTTAGGCCAGATTCTGCATTGTGATAAACATAGTTGGACTGCTGAGCCAATATGGAGCTGCATTGCATTGACCAGGGGGCATCCTGGAAACCTATACACTGAAATTGATAAGTTTCTCAGGTAAAGTTATATACATTCTTGAGATATCACTGCATTTTTTTTCTTCTTTTGCATTTTGGAGAATATGAGAATGTGATATGTTTTTTTCTTTCATAATAAATTGGCAAACCTTTTTGAAAGAAGAGCTAGTACAAAAATGGTCTTCCTTTGGAAAGGAAATAATTTTTTTTTATTCTCAATTTTTAACGCTTGAGTTAGGTAACGGAATAATGACCACAGCTGATGTGTAGAAAAAGATAAGGTGTGTTCAGAATCCTGTCAGTAAGTCAAAGGCAAATCTTGGTTCAGTATGGTGCTACATATGGCTAGCCAAGCAAGACTCTTCCTTGTCTACACTCAGCACCCATCAGCTTGTCAGCAGACTTGTTAAAACTTCTCTTTAAACAGGATTCACTTTCCCAGTGAAGACAAGATCCTAGAAGTACATTTCAAATATTGTCCATAAATCACTACATACATTAGAGGAAGCTGAAAAATTTGGATATAGATTTTATTTTCCTGACCCTGTCCCACCAAGCCCAGCGGTTCAGGCATGATCAGATCTCTGGGATTGATAACAGTTTGTGGTATCTCACTATGCTTCACCACCATAACCATGGCCATCCTTGTGATCTGTGCACATATGGGCTATGGACAAAGTTGCAAGTTGCCACAGTCTACTTTATACTTTTATTTTTTCATTTTACTTTTATTTTCCATTATAAGTACAGGGCTAGGTTATGATTTAGCTATGTACCTGCACTAGGGAGTAAGAGGAAATTAGAACTCCCTTTATGCCTTAACATGGGCTACCTGTAAACTGGATCTAAGTCTATAGTAGTAAGTGGAAGTACTCTTCTTAGTCCTTCTCTGGAGCAAGTGTCCAGGGAGTGGTGGAGGCTTGGCTCCATCCCTGGCTATTTGCTTGCTGGAGTTGATGAGCCAGTATGGAGTGAGTAGCAATTTATTGATGTGCTACAGGCCTGAAGTAAGCTGTTTGCCCTCTCCCCCGAGAGGCAAGCAGAGAAGGAATTGTTTGTTCAGAATTGTGCCTATAAGCCACAATGGAAAATGGAGGGATCTTACACCATACCACCAGACTCAACAAACCAGCACTCTCAAATCATCCTAATATTGATGGTCATTCGCTCTAAGGAAATGCTCACAATACACACAAACCTGCTTCTGGTTTTATATTGTGGTCTGATAAGTATCTTCTCCTTGTTCTGAATTCACCCTGACATTGCTTGTTTTATTTGTTATTTTTCCCAAGTTAATACAATTGAAAACCCTGTGGCTACTTTCTGAGGTGACTGCTGACAAGCCCACCCAAATCTGAGCAGGGGATGTAGTGCTACCCCTGCCCTGCCCAGCCATGTGCCTAGGTGCCTGGCCTGGCTCCCCTCCAGCCCCAGTGCTAGCCCAGCCCCCATGAGACCAGGGCAGCAGCACACAATTCTGGAGAGCATAGAGCAGGGTGTTTGCCAGGTGGGCAGAGAGGAGATCAAAAGAGAGATACAGAGCCGCTGTGGAATGGTGGGACAGGTGCCAGAAGTGCATGCTAAAGAGTGGTGTCTTCTCCCAGGGCTGAGGGTTTGGAGGACCTCTAGCCAGAGTTTCCATCACATACACACACACATACACACACACACACACACACACACATGCAAGGCCAGATGCTGAACCCAACTTGCCCCCGTAAAGGCCGGCTGGAGGGGTAGGAGGAGGCAGCCCCCTGATCCCTCCTGCCCATCCTGTCATTGCCCGCCAACCTGAAAGTCGGGGCCCACCCAAATTTTGCAATCCTACATACACCACTGCCAGAAGCCCCACAGGTCCCACTTGGGGGAAATCAGACTGTAAAAGATTTTTTTTTAAGGGAAGCCTCTATATCTTTTCCTCGCAAAGATAGCCTTGAAAGTGTAAAATGATGTAAACCGATCACTAGTGTTAAAATGAACATTCTGCAGGCTTCTACTTCTACAGTGGTTGGCTGGAGGAGAAGGAGCTACACATCCTTGCTATCCACGAGTTTTATGTAAAATGAGTTAATAATGTATGCCAATGAATCATCCTCCTAACCTGTTCGAAAGTACTCAGGCCATCTCAATGCATACTGGTGGGAGCATTGTAAATTAAGCTGATAATGGGTTTTTTTAGGCATCCTTTGTTTGGTTGGTTTGGGGCAGGCGGTTGGAGAAAGGAGGACACATTTTGTTTTGCCTGCCTCCACAAATGCATTAAAGCTGCTTCTGGTCATAAGTTCAATTTCTGATTCTGACTTGTTGTGTGACCTTGGGCAATTCAATTAATGACTCAGTTCTTCAGTTTCCCTCTATGTGAAACAGAGTTAATAATGTGCCATTGTAAAATGTTTAGAAATCTATGGGTGAAAAATGTTTTATAAATGAAAATAATAGTATATATATCAGCAGAGTTTCTTTCTGAAAACTAGATTCGAAATCTCACAAGTACTTGCTGAATTTCATCAGACTAGAAATATTCAGAAAATAGCCTTATTGATGACATTTTAGTATTTGTACTTTTGATCCCAACTGAAGCCAGAAAGTCCACAGGGATATGAACATTAATAAATGGAGGTATCAACTGAGAGTGTTTAACCACACAAAATAATAGCTTGTGTTTTATTTTGGATTAAGTTCTCTTTATTTCTTCTTCTATCCGAACCATTTCTGTTTATTTACTATTTTTATGTGCCCATCAAGATTTTCTTGGCAAGTTTGCATGTTGTTTATTTTGTTTTAAAATTAGAGAGAGACCTATGGTTTCCTAAAGCCAGCATCTTCAGCTACATCAACCATATTTTCCACCATTGCACCTCAGGCCCCAAACCAGCAAAGTATTTAAACTCCAACAGCTAAGCACATGATTCAGTGCTTTGCTGGATTGGGAGCTTCAAACAAACACAAAGGAAAACACAGAGATGGTCTGACACTATGCCATCAAAATCAACAAACACAAACACTGTCAGACCATCCTAAATTGACGGTCATTCATTCTTAAAGTGCAATATTCATGAGGCAAATAAACCTGTTTCTGGTTTTATGCTGGTCTAGCAAATATCTTTGCTTGGTCTGAATTCACGTAGACATTGCTTGTTTTATTTGTTATTCTCAATACACCTGAAAAAAGTTAATACACCTGAAAATCCTATTACATGTACAATTCTTTTCATATAAAAGTATAATACGTGTTTTTGATACTCCTATCATCAGGTAGGCCAGCAACAGAATGTAGATAATTATATATAGTACTCAGGCACCTATGGCTATGAAAACATCAAAAGTCTGGTGTTTCAAAACCAGAACAGAGAGAGGTGGTGCTGAACAAAAACACAACTGGCACAAGAACTAATGTGGAACCTATAGGTAACCCAGAGCCAAATGATTATAGAAGATTATTAGAAATATATTCCCAAGAACAACAGAAGGACTAAAGTAAGCAATTGTCATAAGATGACTTTCATCTGTATTTTGTGGGTATTAGTATAATATGCAAAAAGAATAATAAAGGAACTGTGGGATAAAAACATTTTATGTTCAAGAAATAAGATTCAGTCAATTCAAAGATAAACTCCAACCTGAACGTATACAGCGTGTTTTGTTAAAATACCACATGGAGAACATGTTTCTGAATAGACGGGTGAATCAAAGAGAATGCCTTTGAAGAAAAAACAAATACATAGCAGGCAAAATCTCAGCTAGCAACAAGCAATGAAAACAAGCCTAAGCCACAGGTCATAAAGTAATATGGAACCTGGAAAAGCTGCAAACTGGATAAAACACGAATTTGAATGAGAGATTTATGTCAAAGTATATGTGAGATGAGTAGCATGCTGAACAAAACCAATTATGCACAACCACAGGAGTTTCTCATGTGCTACTGTGGCCAATGCACAGCAAAAGTTTTCTAGCATTTTGAACTGGTTTCTTACAAAGTCATTTCCACTTTAGTTCAATAGCGTGTCATGATGATTCAAGGAGCTTGAATGTGAATCTGGTGCCTACTGTAGGTAGCCTTATAATAGCCAAAGGAAATAAAGAAGTCAGAGAAAACAATCTGCCAGTTTAGTCCTCTCTGTTCAGCTACATTACAAGATGATTCTCACAGAACACTTGCTGGATTTATTTTTTATGCATTTGTTAGCCACAGATTTCCACTTTATATTTCCAAAGACTCTAATCTTATGCAACAGTTGTAGATCTTAAAAGAATGCATGCCACTAAAAGAAATATAGGTCATTGGGCTATCAACATAATTATGACTACAGTAGGAATACACTGGTACTAAGTTACTGTGACACCTATCAGATCTGTCAAGCAGATCTGAGCTCCTCAAAGTGATAATGTACAGAATCTGTGTTAGAAGACACAAAGTATCCTTCCATGTATGTTCCAGTCCTCCAAATTGGGAATTTTTCAGTAGCTGCATACCATATTGTCTACATTGTCTACAGCCAAGCTCTACGATATAACCGCATTTGCTCCAACCCCTCAGACAGAGACAAACACCTACAAGATCTCTATCATGCATTCTTACAACTACAATACCCACCTGCTGAAGTGAAGAAACAGATTGACAGAGCCAGAAGAGTACTCAGAAGTCACCTACTACAGGACAGGCCCAACAAAGAAAATAACAGAACGCCACTAGCCATCACCTTCAGCCCACAACTAAAACCTCTCCAAAGCATTATCAAGGATCTACAACCTATCCTGAAGGACGACCCATCACTCTCACAGATCTTGGGAGACAGGCCAGTCCTTGCTTACAGACAGCCCCCCAATCTGAAGCAAATACTCACCAGCAACCACACACCACACAACAGAACCACTAACCCAGGAACCTATCCTTGCAACAAAGCCCGTAGCCAACTCTGTCCACATATCTATTCAGGGGATACCATCATAGGGCCTAATCACATCAGCCACACTATCAGAGGCTTGTTCCCTGCGCATCTACCAATGTGATATATGCCATCATGTGTCAGCAATGCCCCTCTGCCATGTACATTGGTCAAACTGGACAGTCTCTACGTAAAAGAATAAATGGACACAAATCAGATGTCAAGAATTATAACATTCAAAAACCAGTTGGAGAACACTTCAGTCTCTCCGGTCACACGATTACAGACCTGAGAGTGGCTATCCTTCAACAAAATAACTTCAAAAACAGACTCCAATGAGAGACTGCTGAATTGGAATTAATTTGCAAACTGGATACAATTAACTTAGGCTTGAATAGAGACTGGGAGTGGATGAATCATTACATAAAGTAAAACTATTTCCCCATGTTATTTCTCCCCCCACCCCAGCCCCACTGTTCCTCAGACGTTCTTGTTAACTGCTGGAAATGGCCCACCTTGATTATCACCACAAAAGGTTTTCCTCCTTCCCCCCCTCCTTTCTGCTGGTAATAGCTCATCTTAAGTGATCAATCTCCCCACTGTATTTTCCACTGAATGCATCCGATGAAGTGAGTTGTAGCTCACGAAAGCTTATGCTCAAATAAATTTGTTAGTTTCTAAGGTGCCACAAGTACTCCTTTTCTTTTTTCTCCTTACAGTGTGTATGATAAAACCCATTGTTTCATGTTCTCTGTGTGTGTGTATATAAATCGCCCCACTGTTTTTTCCAGCGAATGCATCCGATGAAGTGAGCTGTAGCTCATGAAAGCTTATGCTCAAATAAATTTGTTAGTGTCTAAGGTGCCACGAGTACTCCTTTTCTTTTTTGCATACCATATGCAATTCTGGACTAAAGTTTGGGAGGAAGGTTGAGGTTGGTCCCTAAAAAAGTGTAATTTAATTTTATATTATTTTGCCTCATTGTTTTCACCTTCAAAATCTGGTTGAAATGTAGGCAGTATCAGCTGCAAAGGATAATTCACTCCTGACTATGATTACATGGTAGGCAGATAGCTTTGGTTCTAAAGACTTAGTGAAGCAGACTGTGATTTCAATGGATTATTAATCTTACAGTGGATTATACACGCCGGATACTTGGGATATGTGGCAAGTAGGGAGACTATTTTCAGAAAATATTGCTCTCTGAGTGCTGGAGGCTTCCTTTTCCAGATGTGAGCTGTACATTGTCTTTGATCCTACAGTACTTACTGAACCTATTGAAAAAGGCAGTAATGCCTAGGGAAGGAGCCCAACATCTATATCCAGATACAAAACCTCTGTTCCACACTAGCTATAGACCAGAACTATAATCTTCTGTGGTTTATCCAAGTTTAGTCTGAACAGTTCCACAGGCTGTGAAAACCACGGCAATACTATTTCTTATTTCTCAGAATAATGTTTGCCATATTGTCCCTGAGAAGGTAAAGACTTTGGAGATATTGTATCACTGAAAGCTTCAATATTGGGCTGGATTCTTCTTGCATAAAAATATAAATCAGGAATAACCAATTAAGTCAGTGGTCCTGCACCTGTTCTATTTATCTTCCCCGCATACGACTATTCTACTATCACCACTAAATGGGCCAGTACTGACATGAGATCAGCTCATGGATAAGCTGATTGAAACTAAATCTGAACAAGAAAGTGTGTATGTTGAAAAGGAAAGCACCTTTAAAGAATTTGCAGCCACATTGCTGTCCCTTTGACTGAGGGCATGCACCCACAATTGATCGATTCAGTCCATAATTTGAGAGAGATCTTGAACTTCTTCCCACGCTAAGCTCTCACATAGCATCATACATGAATAATGCTTTCTTTTGTCTCGAGTTGGCTAGGAGGTTCCATCCCGTCCTGAAAGACAGTGACCTGGCTTCAGTTACACATACCTTTGTCACCTCTTGTCTGGACTTCAGCAATGCAATATACATGAGAATAAAGCCATCAGCCCTCAGGAAACTCCATGTAGCACAGAATGCTGCAGCACATCTCCTCAGCAGTAACCCTTGACATCTGCATGAAATGACTGTGTGGTTTACACTCACTTACACAGTTTTTACATGAGTGTAAATGACCACAGGATATGTAAGATAGTGGAGAATGAGAAATACTGATCATTTTATGATAGGTTTCAGAGTAGCAGCCGTGTTAGTCTGTATTCGCAAAAAGAAAAGGAGTACTTGTGGCACCGTGCCACAAGTACTCCTTTTCTTTTTGATCATTTTATGATGACCAATCCATCATAAAAATGCTTATGATATGGACATGAAGTTGTGTTATCAGGCCATGTGGCTAGAGAATAGAGCACTGGAGTGGGACTCAGAAGATTTTATTTCTATTCCTGGCTCTGCCTCTGGCCTCCTGGGTGACCTGGGGTAAATCTATTCATCTCTCTGTACCTCAGTTTCACCATCTGTAAAATAGGTATAATGATACATATCTGCTTTGTAAAGAGCTGAGATCCACTGAAAAAAAGTTATTATAAAAGCTAGGCATTATTATTAACATCACGGTTTCCCACATTGTGGTAATAAATGCTTTGAACTGAACCAATCTGCTGAACATTCTAAATGAAGTGATTTAATGGAAGTCCTGGATGGAAACCACCATAACTATCAGTAGGTACAGTAACTCAGTAGTGAACATTATTCACTTTCAGTGAGACAACTCCTAAATCACTTAGGGCCAGATTTTTTAAAGGTATTTTTTTAAAAGGGCAAATAAGTGGGTAGTACCTAATAAGTGAAAACTCCCACTAGATGTCTCCCCCTGAGTCCGAACTGTACCTCATCATGGTGGAGAGGTGTAACATCTGAAGTAGGGGATCTCTGATTGGAGCTATGCCATCAGCGATGAAAGCTTATCCGGAATATCGCCTTGAGCATTCTGCAAGGTGGACAGAGCCAACAAGAATCTTGAAAATGATGGCTAAGACAGGTGGCGAAGATGCAGTGCAAAGAAGGAAGTCACTGAGAAAGACTCAATGGTTTGGGTCACATAGCATGAAGCCAGTACTGGTAGACCAGAAAAAGGGTCATGTTGCTGTACCCCCATCTCATCACAGTGGGATGAGGTATTTTTTTGGAATAATCATTCACTCTTGCTTTTGACCATGAATAACTTAGCACTCTGCACCAGGGTTAAAGCCCCTGCCTTATTCTCATATGCAGATGCCTTGCCAGTGCCGTCTTCCCTTGGCGCAAATATGATGGACTCATGCTAAAGATGCCTTCCAGATAATTAAACTGAAGGCCACATCTGCCAGCATAGCGATAAGAGCACCCGCAAGCAGCTGAAGTGAAAATTTAACACCCTGGCACTCCGTGATCACGAGGCATATTATAACCAAGTGGTGGACAATGTTGAATTTGGCTTAGCCAGGGGCGACTTAAAGCCAGAATTTCACACAATCCGCAACCTCAGTGGTCAAAAGGTAGTTGCTACGAACGACATCCTGAATAACATCCAAGGCCAGCCATGTAAATTGGATGATGACATCTTCTCATGCTGGGTGGAACAATATCAGTGTCTTGAATTATTCTCCAGCTGCTGCTTGCTGAGAGCTGAATGATCTGGCAACCACTGCAGTTCCGAATGCAGACACTTGTACTGATGCACCAACGTTGGATGAAGTGAAGCTTGACATCTGTAAACTGAGCAATGGACACACAGCCAGCACTGATGGCATCCCCCCAGAACCGTTAAAATGTGCTTTTTGACCCTATAGCAGAATCACTTCTGGCTATCTTTCATCTGGTGTGGAGAACTGGAACCTTGCCAACCACCTGGAAGGATGGTATTGTGATCTCACTTATAAGGACCAGGGACAGCGCAGTGAAAGTAAGAGCTTCAGGCTGATCACCTTGCTATCTGTTCCAGGGAAGGTGTTTGTGCATGTTCTGGTGGTGTGCTTGGAGCCTCTGCTACATTGGAAGCATCGCCTCCAACAGTTGGGCTTTATAAGGAACCAGTCCACCTCAGACATCATTTTGGCCCTCCGCTTGTTTTCAGAGATACACCGAGAGTTCAAGAAGCCCCTGCATGTAGCGTACATCGATCTTAAGGCTGCATTTGATTCAGTTGATCATGTTATGCTATGGAAGGCCTTAAAGAGCATAGGTGTCCCTACCACTCTGCTGGACTTGATTAGAGAGCTGCATAATGGAACCACTGACCATGTAAGTTCGGGGAATCAGAGGTCAGCACACTTAAAATCTGTATCTGGTGTCAGGCAGGGCTGCATCTTGGCCCCTCCACTTTTTTGTCAGGCAATGGATTTCATAATGAATTCTGTCAAGTCCATAGGCATTAAGATTGGTGATCTCTTGCTCTCAAACCTTGACTATGCTGATGACATTGTTCACCTATACAGAGCCCCAACGGGTTTCACGAGGCACTCCAGGAAATGGATTCATCAAGTCTGTTTGAATGTTGGACTCATGTGGGTCGTCAAGCCCTTACAGCTGCGCAGGAATGGACCAAATGGCGAATGATCACTACAGCCGACTGTTCGGCTAAGTGTTGAAGAAGATGACTAGATGTCTGTCTGTGTCTTTAGGCACCAAAATACCTTAAAAAAATCCCACCCTTGGGCCTTGCAACACAGAGATGAGCAACATCTAAATCTCGTTTAAAATTTCTGGCCGTTAGGTACTTTTGAAAACTCCACCATAAATCTGCAGAAGGCACCGTGCCTCAGCACACATGCATGGCAGACTAGTTGCCCTTAAAAGCAGATTTGTGAATTTCACCTCTATGATGCCCAAGCACACATCTTACTATCTTTAAACTTTGTCTGGCAATTAATATTGTGGGTGTGTGTGAAGTAAAGGTCAACACTGAGAACTTGTTTTGTAATTAAATCATAATCTTAATCAGAATGAGGTATTCAAAATCTTTTCCTATAACAGCTTATTTTATATGAGGTATTTTTTTTAAAAAAAGTGCGACAAAATAAAAGACATTTTATTGCAACCTTTAAATTAGCATCCTGGATTACACCCAAAGCAATATATGGTGATACTATTACTAAAACAAAAAGGTGCCAATTTCACGATGGAAGAAATGCAAAGATTTAATATGTGTATGAGGCAATTTGAAACAAATTGCTCTAATGGACATTACTGTATAAAAGAAAGGGTGAGTTCACCTTCTGTGCAGCATAGCTTTAGCACTTACATACCCTTTTGACTGACGCAGTTGAAATTTTTTATTATTTTTGTTAAATTTGTGTCCATCAGTTATAATAAATATGTAATCTTTAAGGTTATGTTTTTGTAAGTCCTTAGGAACTCTTATGATTATACTTTAAGGAATTTTAAAAAAAGAAAATTAAAAACATCTCTTATTAAAGCAAATGCTGAAGCTATATATGTAATAATAATAATTTATAAACTCATATAGCCCTTTTCATCAGTAGATCTCAAAGAAGATAATCATCATCTCCATTTTACAGATGGGGAAAC
Source organism: Dermochelys coriacea (assembly GCF_009764565.3). Classification (NCBI taxonomy): domain Eukaryota; kingdom Metazoa; phylum Chordata; order Testudines; family Dermochelyidae; genus Dermochelys; species Dermochelys coriacea. The sequence continues at coordinate 57,947,651 of NC_050075.1, read as the reverse complement.
TGAGGCACAGAACAGTGAAGTGACTTGCCCAAGATCACACAGCAGGTCTTTGGCCAAGCCCAGAATAGAACCCAGATCCCCCAGTCTAGTGTGTAATCCACTAAGCCCCACTGCCTAACTACAGAGGAAGAATTTCAAAAGCTCCTAAGGGATTTCAAAGTACAAGTCCCAGTGACATTCTACGGGACTAGATACTTTGGAAAACCTACCTCATAACTGTTATTAGAGTCCATTACCATTCCATCAATACCATTGTTTCAAACAATCATGTGTTTAACAGAGATTTGCCAGATGCAACTGGAAGGTTTGCATAGTGGCATTCCATATCAGGAGCTAAGGGTTACAACATTACATTAGATAGGTTGTTAGAAGGCATTGTGACTCTGATATATGGTCCGCAGAGGCTTAGCTAGTCTGACCAACAGGTGGCAGTTTAGGTAGTCTGGCCAGCATCCTGCCCTGCCCCCCCCCGGCCCCCAACTGAAATTGGGTTTTTAACTAAATTATTTTTTTTTACAAAAAGCCTCTACTTTTGTTGAATTTCTAAATTTGTCAGAAGACGAAACAAAAATCATGTTTCTGTTGCTAAAAAAAGCCTCCAAATTTTAAAAAAAAATGGTTTGGGAGTTTAAAAACAAAAACAAAATCAAAATTTTCCACTGAAAATTTTGACCAAAATCTTATTGTTTTCATTTTCAAATTTTCTGTGGAAGAAAGTTCCATTTTCTGACCATCTCTGACCGTGAATGCCACCAAACTAGGTGATGGATTATCCAATATCATATAGCAGGGACAGAACCTCTGAGTTTAAGGAGTTATCTGTATGGGACTGCATGGATTGCAAACTGAGGATTTTCAGTTAACTGCATGGAACTCAAAATTAGCCAACATATATGTGCAGGTATGAAAAGGACAGTAAAGAGACTTTGCCTTGAATCTCTGTTCCATCAAGAGATCTGTAATCGTTTGAATGTGGCATGTTTTCACACAAAGTACAAGAATTACTGTTGAGATGCACTTTAATAGCTAAAAAAAGGAAGAAATATAAATTATATATTTCTGCCCTATATGAGTTTGAGTTAATTAGCAAATTTGGAGACATCACTAAGTGAACAACAGGTCAAATAATAATTATGGACAATTTTTTTAAGCTGCTCATTCAAATATGAACACGTAGAACTGGTTGGGAAATGGAAGTTACATTCCACAGGAAATTCCAACACTTCAAAATTTGTTTTTGTTACAAACGAGTATAAAAAGAAAGTTCAGGTATGATTAATGTTCAGCCAGGTAGAACACATTTCTTTCTCCATTAGTTTCTTGCCTTGTTGCTCTTTGATCAACTTCTACAAGAATTTTAGCCGTGAAGAAGGAAATCACGGCCAATGAGTCAAAATGGCATCAATGATTGATTTTTAATGGTGCTCTCAAACTGCCCTGGGGAGCAATTTTGACTGATGGAACTGACAAAGAATAGGTCAGATTGTAGCGGGAAAGCTGAAGAATGATGCTTGAAGAAAAGAATGAGCCAGAGAAGCTAAGTTATGCAGAGGTCCCCAATTCAGCGAAGCATTTAATACATCCTTAACTCCTATTGACTTCAATGGATAAATAGGTTGGGAGAATAGAGGAGGATTGGAAGAAAGAAACAAATCACATAGTAAAGAATATCTATTAAGAGCCAAAGCCTAAAAGAATTTCAGACACAGAGACCTGGCACCTTTAAGATTTTGTGTTTGTTTCTTTCTTTTATTTATTTTTCATGTGATACAAAGTACTCTGTTTTAGTTCTACAATATCTGTTTCACTGCATTCTTAGTACTTTGGAGCCAAATAAAAACAAGGATTTCATTTTAAAACTATTTTGATTTCCAGGATGCATTTAGTGTATGTTAGTACTTAGAAGCTTTTAAGTTTCTCCTACTTTCCTCCCCACAAGAAATAAAGCAATGTGAATACCTAGGACAGGGGCAGCCAACCTGAGCCTGAGAAAGAGCCAGAATTTACCAATGTACATTGCTAAAAAGCCACCACTAATATGTCAGCAGCCCCCCAAACTCCAACCTGCAGTGCCTCCTGCCTGCCAGCAGCCCCACCAATCAGTGCCTCCCGCTCCCACCCCATGCCTCCCGCGATCAGCTGTGGACACAGTGCACAGGAGGCTCTGGTGGGGATGGGGGAAAGAGTGAGGGCACGGCAGTCTTGGGGGAATGGATGGAATGAGGCAGGGCCTGGGGCAGAGCAGGCGATTGAGCACTGAACACTCCCCAGCACATTGGAAAGTTAGCATCTATAGCTCCAGCCCAGAGTCCGTGCCTATGAAGAGCTACATGTGTCTCCGGAGCCACAGGTTGGCCACTCCGACCTAGGAGAAAACTCATCTGTTGGGCCTTGTTTTCCTCTTACTTGCACCAGGGGAAGCTAGGTGTAATTAGTTAAAACCACTGTAAATTAAAGGACAATTGGTTTTAGGTTGTGTGGAGCATGTTATATTATTCATTTGTTTTGTGCATGTTAAGCGCTGCCGTTAAACGCAGCAGGGCTTAAACGTGGCTTGTGTAGTCGCGGCAGAGCACTGGGAGAGAGCTCCCCCAGTGCTATTAAAAAAAAACAAAAACAAAAACCCACAACAAACAAAACCCACTGCTGGGGCACTGTCTACACTGGTGCTTTACAGCGCTGAAACTTGCTGCTCTCAAACTTTTCACACCCCTGAGCAAGAAGGTTGCAGCACTGTAAAGTGCCAGTGTAGACAAGCCCTAAATTTCTAACTATGTAATGTCACTGCAATCAGTTGCTGTTTTGTGTTCAGCAAGGCTGCCACTGGACAGGGGAGATTGGCCAGAACAAGATCTGGCTTGGAAGGGGACCAAAAGCAGGTCTGTGGCTCAGAGCATCTGTGGCAGCGGAAGCAGTTCTGATTGGCTTCTGATACTGTTGAGAGGAGTGAAATGGAGTTCCCCATACCAGGAGATGTGCTGAAGATTCCCCCAACATCCACCCACTCACACATGGGAAATCGTCAGAAAGCTAGTCAAGCCTGAGAGAGGCAGATACAAACAAGCTGGGCTGAATTAGGCCAATTAAATGCGTTCCATAGTTAAACAATAAAAACATTGAAAGATTGCACCAAAAAGATTCCAGAAACCTATGGGGTTTGGCTCTGTATGCCAGGGAGTATTTTTAATTTCCAAATTTTAAAATCTCAGAAAATGGGAAGCAAGATGCTAACATCCCAAATGGCACTTTTAAGGGTTTTCATTCGATATATATCCAAAACCTCATGTATAGGTCATAGAATGAGCACATGCATACTGATTTTGGAGTCACCTCCAATTTCTTGGCAAAGCAGCTCCACTATAGCCTTGCTGCTGGGGATACTCCTGCCTGCCACTTTTCCTGGACAACCCCTCACTTTCAAATGAGGTTGAGCAGAGCAGAGCAACAGGCCAGCACAATTTACTATTGCTGCGCCTATGCCAAGGAGTAGTAGATGTCAGGGCCTTGCAGATCAACCTCCTGCTGGAGGAAACTCAGTGACAAAGGTACTTTCTTACTATAGTCTATTACATTATGTACACCAGTCCTTAAACAGATATGGTCACAAAGAGCATGCAGACAAACCCAGCTTTTAGAAATCTCAGCTAAAACACAAATACCTCATTCCCAGTGTTGATAAATGCTAGTCAGTTTCTTGACTACACTTTGATTCATTATGAAATATATTCAAAAGGCCAAATAACCAATGTCAGTCAAGTTTATTGCTCTAAGCTAATACTAATACAGTACCAAAAAAATAAAAATAAAAAAATTCTATGTTACCAGTCTCTGGGAAGCATCTTGTGCAGCAATGGTACATTCACCTTATGCAGAAGGTGTTCTCCCCAAAGTTATATACCTAAAGATATATGTTATACCCTACCTGTTCACAAGTAAAAGGAACTGAGAGCAACATTTGAAACTAGGTTTAGCCAATCAGCTTTCTACCTTATTTTTCTGGTACCATGGTGTACTCCTTATGTCTTTATTCTGGATACATGCATTTCAGGTACCAAAGGGCATGACGGCACCTTCTAGGTTTGTACTAGGATTGAAAAATCATATGTCTTGTCCTCTTTCTTTGAGTCATTTCAGTATAGACCTGTGAAAGAAATTTCCTTTCTGTTGCTATAGTAAAGCACTAAGCACTCATCTGTCCTGATCTTGACAGCTTGCCTATTTGCTCAAGCCAAAACTTACTTCAGTAAGTGCCTAGAGGATATGGGATACATAGCATAAAAGTGATCAGGGTTATACAAAAATCATAGTCCAATTTAGGCTATATTCTATCTCTGGTGTGGATAATATGTATTAATATGATATGTATATATACTAGCCAGCATATATAATCAACATCAGGAACAACTCTATACTAAGAAATTGACTAGTAAAAGAAATTAAGGCAGAGAAAAAGAAAACTTTTGCTGTTGTAAGAAGCCACAGCAAACAAACAAACAATACAGCATTTCTTCAAGGACTGTACACTTGTTGCATGCTAAGAAAAAGAATTTGCAAGCGTTTGTGTAACAGAGCCACTTGTTGATTCCTGCCATAACAATGCAATACAGTCAGAGGAGCTTCCATGAAATGGTGGGGAAGGGGATGCATGACAAAGAGGTGCAACTCTCCTGGGTCCTCTCCACACAAATACATGGAGGGAAACACGAGGCTCTAATTAAACTAAATGGTAACTGCTGGAATAGTTAACATCTGTGTCTTATCCTCTGCAATCTGAAGAACTGGTTATGTGACAACTAGCAAACAGCTCATGGCCACTTTATAGAAACAAACTCTATTGTCCTGCTATTTTCCCATAGCTAACTCAGTGTCAATAAATTCAAGAATGATACAGACCTTTGGCAAGTTGTCCAGAAATCTCCTTTATTTTCTTTTTATATTGGCACCCAGTCTTTCGCATACCTCAGTGGGATGTTAAAACACCGCAACTTAGCTCTGACAGCAATACCCTTTTCTTTATTGCCAGGTGTTAATTTACACAAAAGTAAATGCAGGAAAGGTTGAGTTGACCTCTGAAATGATTGACTGTCATGATGGAAATTTCCTGAGACAGAGAATCTTTATGGGACAATATTTTAATTATTTAGACAGAAATCTCAGCTGAGCAGACTGTATAGCACATGTTCTCGGTCTAGCTTTAGACAGAAATGTTCCTGGACTTAGCTTGTTGGATTATATAAGTGTGCAATAGATTAAAAAAAAAAGCACTGCTCTAGGGGGTCAATAAACTGGAGACAGAATCCAAAACTTCTGGCATAAACCGAATATGTTTCTTTTTTTCCTCTTACCTGACACTGAGAATCCAAACTTGATTTGTTATCGTTCAAATCGTCCATGAAATTGCTCTGTAAAGATCATAGTAATGGAGAGAAGTGAAACAGGCCCTAATACATGGAACACTTATTTAATATGGTCTTTTTTCCCAAAAATATATATATATTACTTTCTAAAAACAGGCTGTGGAACAAATACATTACATTTGCAAAGACTGATGGTGATGCTGAGCAAAGATTGAATAAGGAAGCAGCTTATTTTGTGGGAGGCAGCATGTCTATTCCTGACTCGCAGGCTAAACTTGTGCAAGTTATGAATCCTCTGTGTCTCAGTTTCCCTATCTATAAACTAGAAATAATAATGCCCTTCTGCTGCTGTGAGTAGAACTGATATGAACTTCATTTGACATTTGTTTCCAATGCATACGTTTGGGATATAGAAAACACCTGTGAAACTGGAGAATTTGGCAAAAACAATTTTGTTTACTTACAAGTTGTTTTGAAGGGAACATTGTTCCAATTCTCTTTCTGACCTAACTTGTCTCTCAGAACTAAAACTCCCTGAGTTCGCTCCTGAACCTCACAATCACTATTGGGGAAGAGGAACAGCTCTTGCCAAGTCTGTCTAGGTCCTATATGGCCCCCCATCTCTGCACTATTGGACTACCTCCCAGCAGTGAAACATCATAAAATAATTTATGTCTCCTCCTTCCTTGACTCTAGGAGGAAAAACAAACTTGCCACTGGGCACACTTTAGGCACCTGCTTTAGAAAATGCTGGCCCTAGAGGCAAGTCAGGTGGGATGTCCCGCCTTAAACAAGAGAAAGCAGAAGGTGGGGTGACAGATTTCTGGACGATGGAATAATAGGGATGAAATTAATCTAGTCCTTTCCCGGAGGGGCCATCACAGCAGGTAAGAAAGCAAGTTTCCTCACTGCAGGGCACAAAAAACATGTTTCTTTTAGAGCCACTGCAGATGCATGAGCAGGCATAGCTAGTAGGAAGTAGAATTTGACTGTCTGGGCAGGGATCACACACTCTCTACTTCAGTATCACCCAATACTTTTTAAAACTCAGGCCTCTTTAAGACATCTCAATTTGGGCACCCAAATACTGAGACAAAAATAACTAGCCATGTTTGAAAACTTGAACCTTTGAGTGTTTATCTGGTGGGTTTATTAATTTTGACAGAGACTGTATTCACTATTTAACTCTATTGTGAATGAATTAATATCTATATTGATAAATATTGTGAAAAGGAAGGAAAAAGTGCTAACTATAAGTGTCTATTGCTGGCCTAGGAATGGGTTTAGCCTTTTTCTGAGGAATTATATTATCTAAACTAAAAGGAAAATATTCTTTATACTACCTTCCCCTTCCTTTCCCCTGAATTTCTGGTAAATTGTCAATCATGTCAGTAGTTTTATGACCTTTTATGCTCCTTTGGTAGCATTTTCTATACCTAACATCTTCACGTCCTATAATTTTAATGCACTAACATCAATCTAAAATGATCTTATTGCCATAAAGCAAGGAATTGTCATTAAGACATCTTTTCAAATCATAAAATTGTTTAAGTAGGGAAGCGGGCCAAAAAGATAAGCTCCCTCAACACTAAAAGACCTTTACAAAGAGAACATTAGGACTTGGAAAACTCCAAACTGTTTTCATATGAAGGACAGGTAAAGGATGAAAATTTGAGAGAAGAACCTCTTGCTTTTCCTCTTTCCCATTCATTATTTTAGTGTTCCAAATACTCAGGACATCTCTATTTTCACTATGCTTAGTCAGCATTTCAGAAGCAATGCCTTCTACTTAATGCCTCTTTGACCCATGAAGGATATTTGCCTCATTCACCATTGCATGCCAAAAATCTAAATGGTGGGAGGAAAAGTGCATTGAAAACCTTGGCATGTTGTGGAGTATCTGGAAAACTCCCATCAGCTTGGATCACTGAAGGCAAGCAAGCCCCAGGGTCACCCTCTCAACAATAATTCACGTGATACAGCCAAGAAATCTAAGTCCTTTAAACTTATTGTGTCGATCCTTGGGTTGTATGGGGAGAAAATCCTGCCACTTCTGGGGGAGAAAAAGCAATCCCTGCCCCTCCTGCATCATGCAAGAATTGGAAAGAAACTGCGAATGAAACTTTTATGAAGCTTCCCACCCACAAGGGGTCATGTTAAATAACAGGATGTTAAATATGACTTTGCAGTTGATATAGAAAGAGCTAAGATATGTTTTATTGAACATTGGGCCAGCTGCTGGTTAAACCTATGATTCCAGTAGGATTAGGGTATGTCTGCAATGCAAAAACACACACACAAACAGAGCAGCAAGTCTCAGAACCTGGGTCAATAGACTCGGGCTCTGAGACATGCTACTGTGGGGTTTCTTTGGCAGTGTTAGACGTATCATTAACAACAGTCAGCTGACATTATGTTAAACACAGCTTGTCCCAGTTCCCACTAACTGAAAAGTTGTGTTTAGGATGTGTAATGTTGCCAAATTAATTTGATTTGTTTTTACCTAGAATATAATAGGTAAATAATAATGGACTGTCTTCCTAGGTCTAGGTGGCCACTCTAGGGATCTAGGATAAGGAAAGGAAGCCTGAACCTGAACACAACTCAGTTTTCAAGTGAAGATAAAACTCAATATGGGAATTTAAATTGGGCAGGGGAGAATCTGGCCATCAGATAGTCAGCATAGTATATAATGGTGTACTGCTGCTCTGTTAAAACTAGTTTTTGCAGAAAACATCTCCAGTCAAATGACACTAAATTTGAGAAGCGAATAGCCCAAAATGGAAGAGTGATTTCCCCCCTGCACCCCCCACGGTCAATCCTTCTAACATCTTCATTTCAGAACTCTGTGCTTCATGATTAACATGTACCCCACCCCTGTACTCCCTCTAAGAGGGGATATTGTGCAGGTGTAGTCATAAGATGAAATTGGAGTAAGGCTCTTAAAAGTGCCATCATCAGGTGCAGAGAAGCAAGCAGTATTATGGAGGGGTTGGCACATTGTGAGGTTGGAGCTTTATCTTCCTAGAGAGCCACAAAGACTTTTGAAGGCTGCACTCCCTACCTACTGTGTGATCTTTTACTCTCCTTCACCCACAAGAGGAGGGCAGTGACATTCTCCAGAGTGTTTCCAGCATTAATTTGCCACCCTCCCATGCATCTTACCATGTAAAGCTATAAATAGTACCCCAGGCCCAGTTCTTTGGCATTTCCTGGAAGATGCCGAGTGTCCTAAGTCCCAGTGGCGTCAACAGGAACTGAAGTGCAGATCAGCACTTCACAGGATCAGGCAGTTAGCCATTCACCAAAGATTTATAGCATGAGGTACAACAGTGAAATTATCAAAGTAGATCATTCTACTTCTCATAAACCAAATCAAATTTGGCTTTTAAAGAACTGATTTTGTTTTAATTGAATACATCTCTAATATTGTAAAATTTCAGTTTTCCCAGCAACAGAATCAATAGGCTAATACATCTAGAATCTGTTGAATTATTTAAATGTTCCAAATTGTTTGTGTAAATCATTTTGAAAGGTAGATAACTGCATAATTCCTGTTCACAAAGTCAGCACAACTCCCTCTCCAGTTCTAGAGTTCTTCCATCAGAGATATGGAAACATTATGATATTGTCAACAAAAAAGTTATGTGGGAAATTATTGCATATCAAGCCTATTTGTTACTGAAGTGTACACCTAAAAGAACCATTATTCCATCCAGGAAGAGACAGGAAATATAATCTCTCTGAAATGATTTTTAATACAGTGAGGCAATCTTGGGCATGTATGAATGACCGTTATTAGTTGCAATTAAATACACTGAATGATGTATTCATATGCAACTTTTATTACAACAAGCACATAAGTACAAATCCTTTGGCATTGAACTGCCCATTCACACTGCATAATATATTTAGTAGTAAACTGTGTGGAGTGCAATGAATTCTTTTAGTAGCTTTACTGCAATTTAATTCTATTTTAATTTGATACAATGTATCTTGAAACATTTGATAGAGAAAACACTAAAAATACTTTTTAGAGCCAGGAGCAGCTATTCCCATTTCACAAGAGCAAGGCAAATGATGTATGAACATGGGCTAGACTAAAAAGAAAATTAACATGTTTTACATCAGGAATAATAAAGCATTCTAATTCCAGTCTGTTGACATTCTGCATTCCATCATTAAACGTTTCTGCAAAGAGAATTATAAAAATCATTTTAGAAAGGTGCATACCATTTGACCCAGATCAGGAAATATGTTTTCTTTGTGGGTTTATTTTTATGAAGTTCATTATTTTGGCAGTAGTTTCACTCTGGTTGAGCTATTGAAAGAAAGACTGGCAAGTGAAGGGTTAATTCCCTAGTAGCAGGATTTCTATCCCCTATCTTTTGTCAGTGGAGGATGTCAGAACACATTACTTGGATGAGTTAGAAATTCTAGAGATTTTCAACTTGGAAAGGGGAATATATAATAATGTATTTTGTGGTATAATGGGCTCTCTCGTGACCTTTGTTATGGCATTGCACAGCAGCGGTGCCTTCCCAGAAGGAGCTGCTGGAGGCATTGTGTTTCAAGGAAGTATAAAGCCAGAGCTTCACAGCATACAGAAGAAATACAGAAACTGTAGCACTGGACTGGGATGCAGAAGGTGGAGACAGTGAGGGAAATGCAGCAGAGAGAGGAGAAGCATTAGAACTATGTCTGCTCTAGCTCAAAAAGAAAAGGAGTACTTGTGGCACCTTAGAGACTAACAAATTTAGTCTCTAAGGTGCACAAGTACTCCTTTTCTTTTTGTGGATACAGACTAACACGGCTGTTACTCTGAAACCTGCTCTAGCTCAGTGATTCTTAAACTTCATTGCACCGCAACCCCCTTCTGACAAGAAAAAATATTACAGAACCCCAGGAGGTGGGACCAAAGCCTGAACCCGCTTGAGCCCCACTATCCCAGGCAGGGGGCCAAAGCCCAAGGGCTTCAGACCTGGGGGCCAGGGCCATGTAACCTGAGTCTCACCACCCAGGGCTCAAGCTGAAGCCTGAGCCCCACCACTCTGCGCGGAAACCCTTGGGCTTCGGCCCCAGGCAGTGAGGCTCGGTCTTCGGCCCTGGGCTGCAGCAAGTCTAAAACCAGCCCTGGCAACCCCATTAAAAACGGGGTTGCGACCCACTTTGGGGTCCCAACCCACAGTTTGAGAACCCCTGCTCTAGCTCAAGCACATGTTATTGGGCTTGATTCAGGAATCATGGGATGAATTTCTATCTGTCGTGTCATTCAGGGGGTCAGACTAAATTATCATAATGATCTCTGCTTAAAATCTGTTAAATCTATGAAGCATGGGAAGGGGATATCCAACTGCAGCATTAACTCTGACCATAAATATACTACCACACAATTCAGATTGCAGTTCTGAAATTTCTACATGAAAATTACAATTATATGTAGAGCAATCACTAACACCACAGATCACTCAACCTTTTCCTGGCCATTAAAAGGGAAAAAACCTCATAATTTCTTTTTGAAGTTTGAATTCACACCTCTCCGACTTCTACAAACCAATACAAAAGCACATATATGCAATTTCTGACAGCCACACTTGCACTATGTTAAAATACATGAACTTTATAAATACAGATATTAATTTTAAAACTATTTTAATTTTAATGTATTATTATTTTGTCAGAAAATGCCAGTTCATCAAAACTTAAATGGTTAATGGGAAAGGGATCAATTTTGACAAATTTCTTGTTTCTAAATAATTTTTGGGAAAATTTTTCCAAATTGTTGAAATGTCACATTTTGACATTTTCAGAATGAAAAATTCTGGGTTTTTTTGTTTTAGTTTTTTATTATTGTTATTATTATTTTTGTAATTTAAGCTAATTATAGTAAAAATGATTGAAAAAGTTGAAATGAAAACTAAATATTCCACAATTTTTTTTAAAGTTGCAATTGACCCAAACTCCCCCTTGCCACCATCACCCCGATAGTCTGTTCATGACAATTTTCATGATTTCAATTTTTCATCCTGATTCAACATGAACTTCTTTTAAAATCTCAAAATTTTTCCTGGGATGGGAAAATCATTTGCTGCCTAACTCTGCTTATAACCAATATGCTGGCAGGAAATAAGGTTGCACTTTGGTTGTTGAAAATCAGAATGAAGATATGTATGGAAGAGATGAGTAGCTGGCATTGAGAAATGGAGTATAATGTGATGTCAAATGGGAACTTCTTAATTCCTTTGATCTTACGACATGTGTTAGTGCGATACTGGTCAAAGTTAACCAAAGGTTTTGTTTGGGGCTCTCACAGCTTTGAAGATTACAGCATTGACAGCTCTTGTGATATTTTGGATTTTCTTAAATCCATGAGAGACATTCAGCTATCAAATTTATTAAAAGTAAATTTCTAGCCCTTATGGTTTCAAAGAAAAAGGTTATTAAGGGCAAAGCTTGATTCTTCAAAGCTCGGTAGGAAAATAAATTAACTTAAAAATAATTAAATTAATTATATAAAGAAAACCTCTTACCCATTGGTAGCTAGTTGGGTGAGGGTGGGTGGAGAAAACCTCTTTGTCAGGCATGGTGGAATTGCATAGCCAGAAACCAAGGGCCACAGCAGTAGCCACAGCAGCAAGCCATTGCAAGCATGCAAGCAAATGGGTCACCTTTATGCAAATAAAGAACATCCCCCTATTTTCCAATAAATTCAGGCTCATCCACGGATCCAAGGTCACTAGGTCTATGGATATCTTGAGACATTATCTCAACCATCCCAAAAAGTCTCCTAAAAAAATGTAAAAATGCAAATATAGCAAAGAGCTGGAACTGAAATCATAGGACTACACTAAGCAGACATTCACTCAGTTATGTTCAGAGACAGATCTCTGTTTTACAGATAAATCTTCCCTTTATATATTGGTACTCAGTCGAGCTGGGCAGCTTTTTTTTTTTTGGACAAATAGTAAATTGACCAATTTTGGGGGGCATTTTGGGGAGCATTGTAACTAGTCAGGAATTTGGGTTGAATTTGACAGTTTTTTGGCCAAAAAATAAATCAAAACATCAAAACTTTGCAAATATTGAAACATTCTGTTTCAAAGTTTTCTAGTCAACTATTTCAGCATTTTGTTTTAAAGTGACATTTCAAATTGACATTTTCAAACATTTTGTTTGACCCAAATGGATTTTTTTTCAAGTTTGGTTCAGTGTGAAACCAAAACAAAAATCAGTTTTGGGGTTTGAAAGATTTTTTTTTCCCCCTGGATTTTTTGATTCAGCCACTGAACTGAAAAATCAATTATTCACTCAGCTCTGCTCAGAAGCTCAATTTTGGACAGCATATTTTTCATGCACAAAATCTGGGAGAAACGTGACACACTTATTCAGTCAAAGGGGAAAAAATCCTCCTCTATTCACAATTTTGGGGCTCAATTTTTACGAGCAGTCCTATCTGCCTCACCTCAGTTATCCAGCATTGAGTAAATCTGATACAACACCATAAATATGGTCTCTTCTATTACTTTATTAAATGTTATACCACTCCCTTTTGAAAACATGTGCTTTGAAATATCTTCTTCTGTTAACAAAGGAAACATGATAATTGCAAAGGGAAGTTCTTGGAAATATCTGTTTGGATATTCTATTTTAAAAAAATGTAACCAAAATATACTCAAAGCCTTTTATTATACAAAATAGTCCTGGAGGCTGGTTAAAAAAAAAAATCCACAGAAAACTAAATTAAGAAATACAACAGAATCTCCTACTAGACAATCAAAATAAGTTTAGTTGAGTATAAGAGAGATAAGCTACCAACCATTAAAAAGCTTATGTAAAGTAATGTGAAAAGTTCACCTGTGACAAGTTATGAACAAAACAGAAAAAGATATCAGGAAGTACCAGTGAAATGCTTAATAATAAGAAGAGCAGTAGAACTGTAAAAGTTTTATATCACAAACAGATTGATGCTTGACAAGCAGACTCTCGTTAGTAATATAATAAAAATATAATACAAGTACTGTAGGTTAAATGAATGGTTGATAGAGTTAGTCAGAAAAAAAATCAAACAAACCATTTATGTCCAAATTTGCTGATTCATCAACATCCAAAACATTCCCTGGAGACCAGTCAATTTCAAAGCAATCACAATGGAAATCAGGCAGGAGTTCCTCCCAATTTCTCAGAAGTCTCGTTGATGGGCTACTGGGAGCCCAGCCTCCCAGAGTTTCTAGGCAACCAGCTCCTTGGCAGCCCATCTAATGAGATGAGGGGGATTCAGGAGCCTGGAAGCCCTGGCTCCCAAGCTCCAGATTTGTGGCTCCTCAGCAGCCCAGGCTCTCAGGGCTTCCACGGTCGCAAATCTATTTTGCAGACAGCTCTGAAAATATGAGGGTTTGTTTTGAATCAGAATGAAACTAGATTTTGAAATGTCACAATCCTCCAAATATACACAGTTACTATTCTTTGTCCAACTCTAGCATATGATATCCTCTCGCTCATTTTCTGCTACTGATGGGCAAACCTGTTAAGTGTTTTCAGTTGAAACAGACCAAAAGCAAACCTTAAACCCTGCCCTTGTCCAATGTCAGTGTGTCCGAGGGGAATCTGTTAATCCAGATGTAAATAATCCTGAGGTATAACCCTAACTTTCTTTAATATTTATTTTATTTACCGATCTTTCCAAGGTGTGTATTACCATAGCACCTGAGTACCTCAATAATTAAAGGTAAACCAAAAATTATCTCTAGAAGACAATTTTTTTCCTTTTAATCCAGTGTTCTCCAGTGTTGACTAATTCTCTTACAATTCATTACTACATGATTGTCTGGGGAAATACCTTTTCTCCCCTAACTGATAGCTGAAGTGCATATGGGAAATGCATGCAGTTACTTTTCAGCAATGTAGAAATGGTTGGCCAACTGGCATGAATGACTGAGAGTAGCATAGATTACTAGTACTTTCCTACTGACTATGTGACAATTATTCAGTTAATTACTTGCCCTACTATTGATAAGAATCACTTTTCCTATTTTAATAAGAGGCAGGCACATGACTGAGGGAAAGAAAAGGGAGCTACATTTGTTTAAGCTTAGGCAACATATTTTGCCATGGAACTCTGGGTTCAGTCCTGCAAAGCCTTGGAGCATCGGATCGCGACTGACAGAGCTCTGCTCCTCACTCGTGTTCAGTCTAACTTGACATTAGATTGACTTGAGTTACAACAGACTGGTAACTATAAAGACCATCTGCAGGACATGTGTGTGTGTGTGTGTGTGCGCGTGTGTGTGTGCGCTGTTACGAATTAAACCACAGAGGCCACGCTATTATTAGAGTAGCGAATTACGCCACATAGGTCACGTACAAATTGGGTCTAGGCTGAGGCACATAAACGAGTCACAACTCATCAATCTTTGCAAAGTTTCTGTTTATTACGCTCGAGCGTGTTGCCCCCCTGCTAGTCAGAGGGGGACCCTATGCATTGTCTACCACCATATATATATGAGTAGGTGATACATGCAGCCCTCGTGCCCGAACCCCTCCGCGAATCAGTAAGTCCCGTTATCCTCGTGCACAGAGTCCTGCAGCCAATGGGTAAAACCTATTATTGTGGTATGCAAGCCTAACCTTCTCCTGCGATAACATGTTTACACAAAATTTTGCTAGCTCCATGCCTTTTTCATAACAGTTACTTATCTTGCTGAACAACAAGTCAAGGCCAGGACAGACTACTACAAAGCCATAGAAATCAGAGGTCTGTTGGTTCTCTTAGAAACCAGAGGCCTGTTAAATCTTTTACAACAGTCCCTCCTTTTCTTTTGCACATCAGTTAACTATATTAGGGCAGAAGAAACCCGTCGACAACATATACCGCAACACTGCATACATACAAAGAATAATGCAAATACAATTATACCCCAAAAAATTAAATATAAAACACGCCGCCCGCATATTCCCAGATCTGGCACCCATGACGTAAGCCAGTTCCAAACTTCTTGGAACCCAGTGCTGGTATCATCAAGACTAACACGGTGGAATACAGTTGCTTGCTGTTGCAAGATATGAATGTCTGTTTCAATTCGGCCATGTTGATTCACAAACACACAACAGCTTGAATTTATCAAAGCACAGACCCCGCCCTGATTTGCAAGAAGGTAGTCCAGGGCGAGGCAGTTTTGCAAAGCAGTTTGTGATAGCTGAGTAACTTCTATTTGAAGGGCAGAGAGAGCATCAGCAGTGGCATTTGCCATCAATTCTAGGGCAGCTGATATGTTAACTATAACCTTTTCTAATTCGCTAACTCCCAACCACGGTAAAAATCATCATGTGAAGGAATGAAACCCCGTGGGATGGTTGACGAGGGGGTTTTGTGGGACCTCCCATCGTTTTCTCCATACTAAATTGCGAATTCCTTCCCGGAATAAGTACTGTGACAGCGGGCACTATAGCCCCCAGAGTTCACGTGCCAACCCAATCTGCTGGGAGAACTTTATAAGCTGTGTGATTGCACAACCAAAACCAGCCTGATCCCTCAGGGACCGGCCAAGGGGCCCTTGAGTAATTTGAAGAGTGTGCCACTCCAGAGCTAATGGTGGTAGTGTGGTTGCACCCTCTGAAGGTTCCGAAAAATTTGTGTTCTCCACTCCTTTTGAGCGTTTTACACATATTGCATAATTGCCTTGGGCCACCATGTCAATAGACCATGTTTGAATAGTGATATTTCAATTAAAGGTGGTATTGGCCCATAGTGTGGGCAAACGCATTTTATTAAAAGGGGTAGGCACCCCTACCAACGGGACCCCCTGACCAATATATGTGGGGGTATGAATACATATCCAACACTGTGTTTGATTTACGCTTTGTGTAATAGCCCGAGTCAAATTTAAGAAACTATTACCCGCCCATCCTTGTACTGGACTTGGGAATGGGGGAAGAACCCCCAGGCAAGCCATACCAATAACGGCATCCTCCCCGATACCACACAAAAACCAACACTCCCAATAGAAGTCCGATAAACAGGAACACAAGAATTCCCGGTGGGCTTTGAAGGTCCCAATAGCTGGAGAGTTCGGTCCATGGGTTGGTAGTAGTGTTTATTAATGAAGTAGTTCGTCAGTGAGGATTAGGGCCGGATGGGGGCCTCGTTGCCAGCTTAACGTAGCTATGGTGAATCCAGGAGCCTTTACCTGCAACTTTCAAAGCAGAATAAGTACATAACAAAACCTGATATGACCCCTCCCACCGGGGTTCCAAAGGATCTGCACGAGGGATCTTTTTTACCATCACTCAATCCCCTGGTTTAAAGGAATGGACCTGCAATCCCAGGGGTGCAGTTTGAAACAGCTGAGCCTCCGATTGATTACATGTCAACCCCTCCTGTAACCTAGCAACATATTTGGCCAAGGTTTCATCTCCATCCAATAGGCTATCATGGGCCGGAACATAAGTCCCTGGAACTAGGGCTGGTCTCCCAAACAACACCTCAAATGGAGATAGGCCCAGGGGCATCCGTGGGGTTTGCCTTACATGCCATAAGACTATAGGCAAGACATCTGGCCACTTAAGTCCAGTTTCTTTACAAAACTTTGCGACCATTGTCTTTAAAGTTCGATTCATGCGCTCAACCTGCCCAGCGGACTGAGGGTGATATGGAGTGTGCAATTGTTGTGTAATCCCCAAACACCGGTACAATTCTTTTAAGATTTTTGCAGTAAAATGTGAGCCCCGATCTGAATCAATCACTTCAGGGACCCCAAACCTAGGTACAATATCTTTCATTAAAAACTTGACCGCAGATCTGGCGTCTGCCTTTCTAGTTGGCTTTGCTTCAGGCCATCCAGAAAGTTGGTCTATGATAACAAGGAGGTGGTGAAACCCCAAGCATCTAGGCATTTCAGCGTAATCCATTTGCAAGCGTTGGAACGGAAAAGTCGCCCAGGGTCTTCCTCCCCTGAGAGTGGTATTGAGCCGGGCTTGTGCAGAAAAGGCCAGACAGGTAGAGCAGGAACTGAGAACTCACTTAACCGCAGGATACACATGCGGTGCGGCCCAAAATTTCAATATGGCCGCCCCCGTGCCCCGGATCCCAGCATGGCCTAAAGAATGAAAGTAATGAGCCGCCGCAAGCAAGTAACGCTGGGGGAGGATAGGTTTATTCCCAATTCACCAAATCTTATCGGGGCCCTCTGATCCTTCCCAATGCTTCCAGTCCTGTAGCTCTGATGAGGATATATCAGCGTACAGCAGCGACCAATCGGCTGGCAGAAAGGGTACATCAAAGGGGAGGGAAGCAGAGACCCACAGAGGTTGTAAAGCCGCAGCCTTCGCGGCTGAATCAGCTAATGCGTTTCCCTGTGATACAAAACTGTCAGGTTGCCTATGTGCATAACAATGCACCACCGCTACCTGGCGTGGGGCCTGGATAGCCTCTAAAAGGGCAGAGATTAGCGGCCCATTGGCGATTTTCGAGCCTGAGGAAGTTAAAAATCCTCTGTGTTTCCAGAGCTGGCCCGTAGCATGGCAGACACCAAAAGCATACTTAGAGTCCGTATAAATAGTAACTGCTTTCCCCGATGACAATAAACAAGCCCTGGTAAGCGCATACAACTCTGCACTCTGGGCGCTGAAAGAAGGTGGTAGGGGGGTGGCCTTGATGACGTCTGTTTAGGAGGTAACCAAATAGTCCGAAACCCGATGGCCGTTTAAATAGTACGAGGACCCATCTGTAAAGAGTAATAAATTGGGTTTAGTTAAAGGGGTATCCACCAGATCCGGGCGGGGCTTACCATCCTGCGCGACGACATCCATACACACATGGTGTGGAGTACCGTCCTCTGGAAGGGGTAACATCGTGGCTGGATTAAGGACGTTACAGCGGCGTAAGGTGATATTATCAGCAGCCAGCAAGATCAGCTCGTACTTATGAGCTCGCTGTGGAGACAAGGCCTGAGTAGAATGCTGTTTTAAAAGAACTTCAACCTCATGAGGGACCCAGACAGTCAGAGGATGTCCCAAAACAATAGGTCACGTTCGTTTAACCATGACAGTGGCAGCGGCAATAGACCACACACAGGAGACAGAGCCCTGAATAACAGAGTCTAATTGTACTGAATAATAGGCCACAGGGCGTGGGCGATCCCCCAGGTACTGCAAAAGGACGCCACTAGCTACTCCCCTCCATTCATGAGTAAAAAGGGAGAATGGTTTATCATAATTCGGGAATCCCAAAGCAGGTGCAGAGATCAGAGCTTCTTTAACAGACCAAAAAGCGCATTCCATTTCAGGGTCCAGGGGACAGGGTCCAAGGCCGATATGGTAGTAGCTCGGACTAGTGGTTTCACCAGTTCCCCGAAAGCTACAATCCATGGGCGACAAAACCCCGAAGCTCCCAGAAAAGCCTGTAACTGTTTCTTTGTAGTTGGGCGCGGGTAATTCTGAATTGCCCGCATCCTGTCAGGGGAAAGTAGGCGCTCCCCAGGCCTAATAACGAAGCCCAAATAATTTACCTGACTCAGGCACAGCTGCATCTTGGATGGAGATGCACGATGACCCTTATCAGCCAATGCAGTAAGTAAAACAACAGAATCAATTAAACAGGCATTGCGGTCAGAGGCAGCAATTAACAAAGCATCTACATATTGAATTAAAGCAGAAGAATTAGGCAATATAATATCTTTCAAATCTTCAATAAGAATCCGGGAAAAAATGGTGGGGGATCCTGAGAACCCCTGGGGAAGACGAGTCCAGATTAATTGTTGACCCTTCCAAGTAAAGGCAAACAAATATTGAGAATCAGGGTGTAAAGGAATACTGAAAAATGCTGCACACAAATCTACGACAGTAAAACAAGTAGCCGACTGAGGAATCAATGTTAGAATAGTATTTGGATCAGGAACCACTGGATGGGGGGCTATAACATAACTGTTTATAGCGCATAGGTCCTGAACGAATCAGTAAACTGGACGCCCATCCGGTCCAGGTTTGGGTTTTCGTATCGGGAGGATGGGCGTATTACAGGGCGAATTGCAGGGGACCAGAACCCCTTGTTCTAAATAGCTATCAATAAGGAGTGAAATGCTCTCCTCAGCCTCTCGCGGCAAGGGATATTGTTTTACAGACGGGGGCGGTCCATCTCGTGTCTCCAAACTTACTGGAGTAGCTGATTTTAGAAGACCCACATGTGTAGAATTTGTGCTCCACAAAGTGTGGGGCACGCTTGTTAATTTGGGGGGGTACAGTGGAAGTAGGGGTAACCACTGCCATAAGGGAAGCAACCGCCAAATCAGGGACGGACATGCGGAACCCCTCGGGGGTGCACTGTATGTGTGCCCCCAACTTACCCAACATGTTCCGCCCTAGAAGGTTGGCAGGGCCCTCTGGCATTACGAGGAATTTATGTGACAATTTTAACGGACCGAGTTCAACAGGAACGGGACAGGACAAGGGCGCTGGGTACGGATGGCCCTCTATACCCTGTATCCAAACCTCAACACCTGACAAAGAACCTGGAACAAAAGTCAAAGTAGAGAGGGTGGCCCCAGTATCCACTAAAAAGGGCACGAGGTGTTCTCCGATTTTTAAATAAATTTGTGACTGCAGTCCCAAGTCCCACTCCAACTCTCCCAAAGTTCCTAAAATTTCTGCTTCCAGTCACTGGGGGTCAACCGGGTTCGAAGGGTTGTTAGGGGGATACCATTGAGGAGTCTGAGAGAAACAGGGAGGGTCGTTTTGTGGTTGCCTCTGCCAAGGGGCCCCTTTTGGACGTAGGGGACATTCCCTCTTCCAGTGTCCTGGCTGTTTACAATAGTTACAATTGCCAGATTTCACGCCCCCCCAACCTCCACTCCGCTCTATTCGCTCTCGCTTCCGCCCCCTTCCTTTCGCACCGTCCCCGCCAATCCTGATTCCCGAAGGGGACCTATAATGCAGCCGCCAACATACTTACTTCCTCCTTCTTTTGTTTGCGCTTTTCCTTAACTTTTTCCTCGTCCCTGCCATTAAACACAAAGGTGGCCAACCGGACTACCTCCTGCAGGGGTTTTCCTGGCCAGTCAGGAACATGCTTAGAAAAGTATTTTTTTATATCGGATGTTGTTTGATCGACATAAAAGGATACCATCATAGGGCGGTTTTCTTCCGCCTCAGGGTTAATACCACCCCCATACATACAAACTTGCTTAGACAAGCGAGACAAAAAGGCGGAAGGGTGCTCCGTAGGCTCTTGCTGACACTCACGGATCTTAGACCAATTAGCAGTCTTACTACCGGCTTTGCGTATAGCCTCTAAAAGCCCATGTCTCCCAGCTTGTAAGCGGCTCATTTGATCAGCGATATTCGGACTCCAAGCGGGGTCAGTCGATGGCCAGAGCACTCGAGTACCATCTTCCCCCGCCCAACGTCTATTAGCATCTAAAATGGAATACTTTTCATCCGGAGTAAAGAGTGTATCTAAAATTACCTGAACATCTCCCCACGAGGGGTTGAATGCCGTAAACACAGACCGAATAGTCTGCAATACCTTTTCTGGGTCGTCGCGCAGGCGGGGCATCTGTTGCTGCCAAATCACTAAATCGCCTGGGCCAAATGGACGATGCACATAAGGAAAGACTAACTGCTCAGCACCATCTGCGGCATGAGTAACAAGGGGTTGTTAAACAAGAGGAGCTTGAAGGGCAGACGGTGGATCAATAGTAGGTTCAGATGGGTTGGGGAGTGGCAAGCAAGCGGGTGAAGGACATAAATCAGAAAGACAAGGGTAAGCCAGAGGAGGGGCAGAGGCTGACAGCATAACACAGGATGGGGATGGGGCAGAAGACCCCTGAGACAGGTAAGAGAAAGAGGAAGTGAGGAGATGTCCCTTCGCACGCACATAAGCCCAGTTGTCCCACACATACCAGTAATCCATCTGAGCTAGAATTTCGTCCTCTAGTTTTTTTCTTAGTGCCGTTAATTTATCCCCGGCAAAGGATCCATTCGGTGGCCACTCAAACGATGTTTGAGTTGTTAGTGCCGGCCACTCTATCTTACACAAATTTACCATTCTCCTTTTACCTAACCCACGGGTACCAGAAATGTGTCTCCAATTTTCGAGGATTTCTGCCAAAGGGGTTCCCCTGCTTACACTCTGTCCAGAACCCATAGTGGAATGGGCTACCAAGAGAGCATTGAATGTGCCACCTTATCGCCTAAGCAACAACTCTCAGCTCCCCCCCCCTCAGAGTTCTCAAAGGTGAACTCACCTTGTGCCGACTGGAGCTATCCGAGAGGAGGAGTGCAGCTTCGCTTATTAGGGCGAGCCTACAGTCCCAGCTGGGGTGCCAAAACTGTTACGAATTAAACCACAGAGGCCACGCTATTATTAGAGTAGCGAATTACGCCACATAGGTCACGTACAAATTGGGTCTAGGCTGAGGCACATAAACGAGTCACAACTCATCAATCTTTGCAAAGTTTCTGTTTATTACACTCGAGCGTGGTGCCCCCCTGCTAGTCAGAGGGGGACCCTATGCATTGTCTACACACCATATACATATGAGTAGGTGATACATGCAGCCCTCGTGCCCGAACCCCTCCGCGAATCAGTAAGTCCCGTTATCCTCGTGCACAGAGTCCTGCAGCCAATGCGTAAAACCTATTATTGTGGTATGCAAGCCTAACCTTCTCCTGCGATAACATGTTTACACAAAATTTTGCTAGCTCCATGCCTTTTTCATAACAGTTACTTATCTTGCCGAACAACAAGTCAAGGCCAGGACAGGCTGCTACAAAGCCATAGAAATCAGAGGTCTGTTGGTTCTCTTAGAAACCAGAGGCCTGTTAAATCTTTTACAAGAGCACGCACGCGTGACTGAAAAGCATATGCCAACTGCTGTATTTACAATAAACATGGCATTTTGTCTTATCCCTCTTATAAGATCCTATTGATATTATTTTATTAGTTTAACACTAGGCACTGTACAAACACTGAAGGTATGCACCTCAGAAGAAGGTTCTTCTTTCAACTTTCTTCCTTCTTTTCTCCATTCCCACTTCCTCCAATCCCGGCCTTCCCTCCTGGATCTCCATCTTAAATGAAGCCATTTTTATATGCTTTTCCTGCCCCACACACTGAAATTCCAACATATACGAGAGGCTAGATTTCTAGCCACATTAATTTAGCTTTAAGTGCTGGAAGAATTTACCCCTTGCTCTCATTATTATATAAATTAAACCAACTATCAGAATGACCTAAGGCTATTTTCTGTTCTTGTTTGAGAAATTCATTACAAGATTAAGAACTGGGACTGTCATCTGTCAGCTAGTTAAGCCAATTTTAGCTGTTTTGCACAACCGTACTTTGTGTATTATATAGCCACAAAGACAGGTCATGCTGAAGCAGATCACCTAGTTTAAGAACAAAACAAACAAAAAAGAGTTAGAGGATGCTTTATAAAAGGAATCATTTGATGTGTTCAGGTAGATACAAAGATGCTCTTGGAGGGTCTAGAAAGGATCAGTTTCAAGGTCTGTCAATCAGTTTTGAAGACTGGAAAATAGCTAAAGAAAGATAGGATCATGCTATATAAGCAGACTAGATGGTTTACTTAGAAAAAGCATAGAAGGCTGAATTCTCTGCTGGCATAACGCCAGTGTGATCTAATTGGATTCACTGGAGATACTCCTGGCATAAGACACTATTCAGCATGAGCAAGGTTATTAGAGGTCATGGCAATACACTAGCAGAGAATTTGACCATACAACTCCAGTATTGAGGAACCTTTTTTCCATATGCACTAAGGCCCCATTAGAACACTCTGGTCAGACTCCTCAAAGTGGCAATAACTTTCATTTAAGTTCACTTTAAGGCCTTTTTACACTGTCAGCATGGTGTAATGGAACCTTATATGAATGAAAATCAGGCCCAGTGCACCCATTTTACAGCTCACATGGTCAGTCTCTCACAACTTCAAGCTTCAAGTCAGTTTCGATTTTAGATTATCAGTTCCAAGCTTCTCAATTATGATTTGTTTTATGACATTTAGGGAGTTTCTGTGCTTGCACTTCAGGCTGTTAAAGAATTCTACTTTTCTCGTATTTGAGCATATATCTGAAGCATTTGTCATCAGTTTCTGTATAAAACTGATTTGAAGCTCTTGCATTTTCTTTGACATACACCAGATCTAAAGACAGGGAGAGGAAAAAGCAGCAACAGCAGCAAATCAGAATTCAGTGGTTAACACAATCAGTGTTTTTTCCTACACAAACTTTAGCTTCTCTTGACAATACAGCAGCTGGATCTCCCTCTAGAATATGGATGTTGAACCAGTGTTAGAGAGAGGGGGGAAAAATAGATAGATAGATAGATTTTTGTGTTACTCATGCTGTTGTAGGGTTGAAAAAGTTCCCCCAATCCCCAAATTGTTAAGGAAAAAGCACAGTATCACACCATGATAACACATAAAACACAGTCTATTTTTAATTCTACCCTGCCCGGAGCCATCCGCTGTACTATACAAGATAAATGAATCACACTCTAATTGCCTTTCACATGCCTCACTCTATTCTGAGTCTTAAAGTTTTGAAAATCTAATGTCAAAGCTCTTTTGGCCAAATCTTAGGCAACTTGCCCCATCAAATATAGTAATACTTTGGGAGAAATATTAATTATTCAGGATATGAAGACTTCAATTTGTTCTCTGGTTTAAGTAGCGTACAATGCTTAACCATCAATTTGAACAAACATAAATCATGAACACAGTAGGTCAGCATGATATTAACTCTTCCCTGTGTGAAAGCAGTGTGATCACCCACTAAGTAGTCCAATCAGTTCACACTTTACATAAATCACCTTCAGCAGACAGGCTTCTAGCACACTATTGGAGAAGCTCAGTGTGCTGCATCCCCGCATACACTGTATCTCAGAGGATCTCTTTATCAGGTTGGATTAAACTCAATTAATTTGCTACCATTAAGGATCAAACTGGAGCAGCCTCTCCCACGTAGGATTACTATTTAGAGACGGCAAGGTCCAAGTGCTCAATTGCTATTTGAGAAAGGAGGATACATCTGGTATGTCTCCTGACTGCCCTGGTTCATAGGCAGAGATCAGATGATTATTTTTCTACTGGACTTGGTTTGTTTTTATTGCAAATTCATATCCTCTCTGAAGAATCTATAGGGCCAGATTCTGGAATGTGGGGTGATGGCTTTAGGCAATACTGTCTGCAGATTTTGGCTGTAAAGGCGTTACTATAAAGACGATTCTCCCATGGTATAGAGCCAGCACAAGATGCATTTCTGTTCCTCCCACTACTGCTGGTGCAGAGCCATGGCTAGAGAAAAGGGGGAAGAGCTTGAATGCCTACACTAATCCCAGCACACAACACCTCATGCCTGTTAACAGTCAGTTTAAATTAATACAGTGCTTAGCTGCTCCAATTTACATCCAGGGACCCCCCATGTCCACAGGATTGGCAGAGTGCAAAGCTGAACTTTGCATGTGTACACATACACAGAGTGCATTGAATTTTCCTGGTCTTTTGCTGCAGATATGGTCATCGAATAACATATAAGAAAGTGTAAAGTAACAATTTGTTGTTTTTCCAATGAAACAAGAAGCTTCTTTCAATATTTTGTCTATACTATATGTAAGATCATATATTGTGGAATGGTCACATTTTAGCAGATCTACTTTGTCATATAGGTAAATGCAGTAGAATATTAAAAAAAGTGCTTGACAGTATGTGCTATATTGATTGTATTAATTTGACCAGAAGGACTCCAGAGAGTGAATTGCACTGCCTGTTCATGATTAATTTACTGTACTTCTGCAAGCAAGTAGCATGTGAGAAGGCCCATAAAGAGGTAATGATAAATGGAACTCAAGCCTCAGAAGATTCATTTCTTTCTGAAAGTTTGAAAATCTCTGTCTTCAAGTGAAGTCAAAATTTCCCCAAATACATTGCTGCTTTCCATAATATTGACGTACTTTAATATTTTGCAAGATCTACAAGGCAATGAACATGTCTCACACTCTAAAAGACTAAGTTTACAGTGGTGCTAATGATTTTTGGTTGTATGATCATTCCTCTTTTAGTACAGTGTTTTCAACTGAAAAAGAACTGCAACACTATTCATTTGAATGAATGCAAGATAATATTTTTAACACCGGAGGGACTGAAAGTCCTGGTAGTGACCTCAAAACAAATTAGAGAAAGACCACATGATTGCTAGAGATTCATGATCATACATGATGGAAAACCCGTGAGATTTCCCTTTCATCACCAAGCATTTAGACTGGGATTTCAGAGAGCTTTAAGAGAATTAGACACCCAAATACTATTGAAAGTGAGTGAGAGTCAGATGCATAAATCACTTAGGCTCCTTTGAAAATTTGAGGCTTATTTGCCCTGATTTTTAGAACATCCCTTGGGGAAAATGTATGGAGTTATAGTGATGTGATACATGCAGTTCTCTGGGAAGAGGGTTAATAGCTAAACTAAAGATGACATATTTGGGTTGACTTATCACCTCTGTACCAGTTCAAAACTCCCTAGGAAAATGTCATAAAAAACTGAAAACAGATGTAACCCTTCTGCCCATCAGAGTTGGCAGCAACAAGGGCCGGGTTCAGTATCTAGGGGTTCCATTCCAATAACACAATGCAAAACCGGCTCGAGCCCCCACCCAGTGACCTGGGACAAATATATACCATCCCCGCTGGGTGCCTCCAAGAGGCAATACTTCCCCTCTTGCAAGCACATAGTCTGAGTGTAGCAAAAAGCCTTTTAATAACAGAGAGAAACAATGTGCCATTATGTTGGGGAAACACCACCAACAGGATTCATAACACAACCCATGAGCAAAAAACCCACCCCAAGGAAATTGGGCCGTGTCCTTTCCCTTTGGTTCTTGAATCCAGCAACCCAAAAATCACCCAAAGTCCCAAAAGTCCAGTGACCCAAAAGTCTCTGTCCCTGGTCAGGGCAGCCCCCGAGTTTGAAAGTTTATCTGCAGAGTTTTGCCTCCCAACCTGGGTGGAGATGGGGGGGGGGGGTTTAAGGGGCACCTTATGTGATCTAAAGCTGATTGCCCCACCTCTCCATGGGGCTCCACTGTGCCAGCCGCCCCCACGAGCTGCTCCAGGCATCCAACAAATTGCTCTGCTCTGCTCTGCTCGCTGTCCCACAAATGGCAATGCTCTGCTCTACCAGCCATTCTGCTCTGCTTGCCGGCCTGCAAACTGCTCTGCCATATATCTTCAGGCTCCCCCACTACTTAACACAACACTCAGTGATTTCAGCTCTTAGTAAGTTTAGCTCTTTTGTGATTTCAGCTTGTAGTAGGGGAGTCTCAGTGCTGGTACACCATTAACCCAAAGTGAATTCAGCTCAGCAGCCTGTAACTAGACTCCTAATAGAATCAAAATTAGCTCTGATATTCCACATTGGAGAGAGGAGGAATTGCAATTAGCATGTAAGGCCCTCACCAGGGGGACCCCATGCCACCAAGTGTTAATACCTATCCCCAGCCTCTCTCCATTCACTGGGAATTGGAACCCATGACCCTTGCCTAGCGAGTACTGCTTAGTTGATGGTGAGTCCCTCCATCATAACAAAAGGCCGAGTACAGTTCCACTGTCCTTGATTCACATAATCAGGATAATAACAGTTTATTCCTGTCCCAATAACAGAGAAACTGGGGCTCCTACAGCAGCCAAAGTGACCATCTAGGCAGGATGGGTGTGCCTATGCAAATGAGATCAGCCCCTGAAGTTCTTTTCCACAACCCACCAAGACTCACCACCAGATGTCAGGGTAGAGCTCATCCTGACTCTGCTTACACAGACTTTTAGGGTGAAATATTTTTTAATATTTTTGGATTAAAAATAGTAAAACCGTTAACGAGAATAAGGGTTGGTCAGTTCTAGCCTTGATTTTTTTCCTTTTCTCTTTTGTTTATTTAGAGTTATTTTAAGGACACATGTCCATCTATCTTTTAAAAAAGTTGCAATTATTCTGCAACACAAGTGCAGAGCTGAGCAACTGCCACTTTTCATTGTTGTTGAATCAACAAGCTTTTTTCTATTCAGCTATCATAGGTGAAAACTTTAGGATTTAAAAATGTAAGTATAGGATATTTGTGTGCTCTTTGGACAGGATCTTCCATCCTGGCCACTATCTTAATATGAAAATTAATAATCAGGGAAAGCTCTTGGGCACAAGGAAGGATTAAAATAAAGTCTCTCTAGCACTGTGCATAGGGAACCAGATCCTGTAGCCACATGGTAAAACTTCAGATTTCCAGGAATAAAAAAATTAAAAAGCTTGAAAATGTGACCCAAGTGTAGCCACTGACTACTTCAGGCTGCTGACAGCCTGAAATCAATAGTTCAAAGAGATTTGAACTGTCCCAAACATCTTCCCTCAGATATCTACTGCCCACACCAAAGAGATGGGGCGGGGAAACAATGAGCTAGGGGTGTGTTCCTTGCGGTTCTCATGTACTTTATAACTAGGACCCAGGATTTTCCTAAATTTGGCTCTTCTTTAGCACCTGGCAAGTTGTGATTGTGACTATTAGTGTGTCAAAATTGGACACCTCTGACTTAAATGTACTTTTACTTTTAATATTCCATAGATACAGATATCTAGGTTTGCACACATCTGTTATGTGTTAAGACACACACCTTTTGCTGTTTCCTTTGTCTTCACCCCCCCCCTCCCGTTGGCTCCTTTCCTACTCTTTGTTACATTCATGCTATACTAGACTAGAGTGTAAGCACAGAGGGCTGTTCTAATTTATACTCGTTGCCAAAGACCCTCCTTAACTGCTCACTATGCTTCCCGATATATAGTCCCTCTCACCAGTTTCTGTTCAACTGTGATAGGAAAAAACTCAGTGATAACTCAGTGATAGGAAAAAACCTTACAAAGTATGAGAATCATTTGACGCTTGATTGTCTTTTATCATTATCATGGTTTTGAAAGCTTTTCATTTTACAGCCTTGATTTTGACATGAATCTAAAACATTGGTGAGGAGTTAAAATAAATAAATCATTAACTAGAGAACCTCACAGAAGAAGGCATGAAAGCTAGAACTCAGATGGTCTAAGGCTTCCTGAGAGAAGTGTTTATTCAGGAATCCCACCTTTAGTCCAGTCATGAGGTCCAGATTTCCAATAGGGACTTGTAACACATCCTCATTACTCATGAGGGAATTCTGTGCCATTGTGTATGCACATAATTAATATGCCACATATTTTAATTTGGGGGGGGGCAGAAAATAGCTTTGGCTGGAAAGTTGCGGAAGTTCTGCCTTTTGCCCACAAGAGAGTGCTGTGGGGCTAGAACAGAGCAGCCACTCAAGCTAGGAAAGAGAAAAAGCATGTGCAGTGCCTTCTTCACAGCACCTGTCAGGCCAGGTCAGGAGACAAGGATATGGGGAGACAAACAGTGTGAGTCAGAGAGGGGCTAATAAGGGTTAGTGGTGGAGAACAGACTGGGGCAGGGGCTGAATGGGAGTGGAGGTGCAGGGCCATATGGGGGAAGGGAGATGGCCGAGTGGGAGCATAGAGACACACAAGGACATATGGGGATGAGGTGAGGGTGCTGGCTAAGGGGGTGCAGGTCTACCTTGGGAAGGGGGAGGAGACGGATGGCTGGGTGGGGGCTCAGAGACATAGGGAGGGGGAGGGAGTGCAGGGACATATACAGACAGGTGTGCAGGTGGAAGGACACATGGGGACAGGGGTGCAAGGACACATGGGGATGCATGGACATATGGGGATAGGGCAGATGTGCCAGACTAAATGGGAGAGGGTAAGGGTCAGCCAGGATCTCCATGGAGGAAGCTCCCTAACCATCCCTCCCCGCCAAAAAAAACCTGTTCCATACTTTTCCCACCATATTCAACAACCCTCCAAGTTCACAGTCAGGCTCCTTCCCAGCAATTACTTCCCTCTCCCACAGCTCCTCTGTTATCCCTGACTCCCAAGCCTTTGCACTGCTTCTGAGGGGTGCAGGAAATATGGTACTGTATTGTAGTTTAAATGAATTATTACTCAAAGTTCTATATCAATATGTCTAGTAAGGAGTATATTTGTCAAAAAAAATTCCTGAATCTTTTTTATTATCTGTATTGTTACAGACATACTTGCTGACATTTATTCTGAAACAAATTACCAAAATAATGAAGCTGGTATGATTATAGTGTGTTATTTTGACAAAATATGCAGAATTTTAAAATATTGTGCACATACTTTTTAGGTGCAGAATTCCTCCAGGATTACCTCATGAAATTGATTGTTGAACGGCTTGCTGTGGGATTATGACTAGTTAAACCGACTCTAGGCTAGGAACACTTTTGCCAAACCTTCACAAACATCCACAGGGTTGAGACTCACCCGATTTTAAACCCAAGGCTCTGTGGGAGAGGTTGATTGTAAATATTTCACATAGCTTAAATATTCATGAGTAGAGCCCAGTTGATTACCTTGCTAAGTGTTCGGCAATGTAACCAATAAGAATGTGCATGCTGTGCTGTTGCATGCAGTAAATGCTTAGCTGTTGAGGAGAATGCCTTCTTTATTAACCATTAATTGTAATGAACATAGTAAATACAAGCCACATTTAGAAACAAACAGTATAATTAAGCCCTTTTCCCCTCTGGATGCCATTTAAGAGAAAACAGCACATTTCTGAGTCCCCTTCTGAATGGCAGCAGATTTAAAATCTCTTGGGAAGCCACTTTACTGAGTTCTCAAAACTCACATTTGAATTGTATTAATGAATGTCGAAGCAGATAGTATGTGATATACTTTAAGGTGCTGCACTATTTTCAAAAGGGTAATCAGTGATAACAGAAATCCCCAGGTTCGTTTCTGCCACTGTTGATTCTTGTATTACAGTATAGTTATTTATCACAGTAAGCATAAGCAATTGAACTGTACATACAGATCAATCTGACATTCTTTTAAATGAAAATGATGCCTTCTTATTATAATCTCTTAGGATCATAATATAGAGGTAATGGCATATAAATCTGAAGGAAACAAGAATTGTTCGATTCAACAACCATTTAAAACATCAGACAAGTTATAAACAGACTTCATTACTCTCAGATCAATATGGCCAAAATTAATTAACTCATTTTCCTCTGTGATATCAGGTTTGGTTTCACAGAAGCAGTGCTGCAGATTTATGCTGAAAGAAAGACACAGACAGCTTTCCTTCTTGAATATGAGCTCCTAGAAATAACAACATTGAAAGATCAGTTATTTCTTTTATAAAATATAAACAAGCTTGCTTAGATATAAATATAAATAAAAGGAAAATAGAAAGTTTGCTAGTCAATAAATAGTTCTAATCTCAGTTTTATAAATATTTTTAAATGTTCTTAATAGATGTGACATTAACTAGCCTAAAATTTAATGACATTTTCCATTTTGTTCATTTAGAAATTTTATTTTATGTAGGAATTCTTTCCAGGTTCTTTCACACTATAGGTTAGAGTAAAAATATATTAAAACTGGGATTTTCAAAAGGGTCTAAGAGTTATGTTTCTAACACCCATTGACTTTCAATGGGGGTTTGGCACTATCTCAGGGCATCCCTTTTCATCCCCTATGAATACTGCCACCTAGTTTGTTCAAATGATCTCTTTGTCACAAACACAGAAAGACTGTTTCTTTTTTGACTATGTGTGCTTTTAATCTTCAGTTTCAACCCATAAGGATATATTTGGGAGGGATACAGCAGGAGGGACCTTCCATACAGCTTTCTCTCTAGTCCTCTGCTCCCACTCTGAGACCCCTCTTATTTTGCTGCTCCTCCCATATATATATCCTCCCAATTACTGAGCTAATTGCCTCATAGCCCAGCAATTGCCACCAAACTGTCACTAATCCCCAACAAGCTGGTTAATTAACTTCAGTTGTGTCTGCAACCTTCCCAGTGCTGCAGCAATCTCAGTGACCAAAATGCTACAGATAGTGCCTTGAGACAGGCACCTAATTCCACTAGGTTCTTCTGAAAATCCCAGCCCAATGGCCCTGAATTCTGGTAGCATTGATGCTCATTTACAATACTCTATCTTAAAACAAAAAGAAAAGGAGTACTTGTGGCACCTTAGAGACTAACAAATTTATTAGAGCATAAGCTTTCGTGAGCTACAGCTCCGATGAAGTGAGCTGTAGCTCACGAAAGCTTATGCTCTAATAAATTTGTTAGTCTCTAAGGTGCCACAAGTACTCCTTTTCTTTTTGCGAATACAGTCTAACACGGCTGCTACTCTGAAACCTATCTTAAAACAGTTCACCTGAATAATTTTACTTAAATCTAAATGGAAACTCCCTCCCCCCACAATTTGGATCTGTGTATTCCCTCTCCATCTACTATGCGCTAATAAGTCATGGAACAAATCAATGGAGTAAAAACCAAGAAGCAGTTTCATTTGAGTAGATTATCAAAAGCATTTATATGATTTAGGAGCATAATTTCTAGTGGTGTTCAAAGTGGGCTTGTGCTTGTAAAAGATGCTTTTTAAAAGTCTTAGTTTTTAATCGCTATTCTGACTTAAAAAGCCTTTCATTATTATGGTCTTGATTTAGACAAGAAACTAATCACTGCTGTGTGTCACTGCAGCAAAACAAAATGTTGTTCATTGGAAATGAAAACATTTCACAGCAGACATATCTGGAATATAAGGGACTGCTGATAAGTATTTTGCCCCCAACAGGGAGCTTTAGTAGCACTTAAGGAGATTTAGTTGATTCAATACAAATTCAGTGTATATCTAAGCCCATTTTGAACTGGACAGTGCAATCAGATGGAGTAGGAAGCAGAAAGAAAATGCAAGAAAGGGTCGGATTTTTTCAACTTAAATAAGATACAAATCAAGGAACATAATGTTCAAATTGGAGTCCCTAAAGCAAGACATCTACATCCTCATTTATACACTTAAATAACTGATTTGATCTTCAGAGTGGTGATCACCTGGTGCTTCTATTGATTTTGCTGGGAACTGCAATAATAGCCCAGATCCTGATCTGTGCCCTAGAAGCACTCAGCATCATTCAGGAGGAGGTAGATGTAAGGCACCTTTGTGCTCACCTGTCCTTGGGCATCTAGGTGCTGGTCTGCTTCCAAACACAAATTACAACAGCCTACAAATTATAGCAACCAAAAGGCTGCCCTTATTTACGCCAGTTGTCAGTGATCCTCTTAACTCTATTTACTCCCTTCTGTAGTCCCCCTGACCCTCTCACAGGCTTCTGTTAAACGTAAGGAGTTTTTTTTTTAATATTGGTTTTTGTGCCTTTGGCTATTTGCTTTTCAAAATCCCTTATAGCCAAGCTAATTTCCTTCTGTTTTAGATGACAGTTTATATTCCTTTTATTATCTTTATTAGGTTTGTACTTCTGGCTTTAAGGATTTTCAGAATATCAGTGTTAATAAGTGAAATAATGCATCCATTTGCTTGGTCAAGAAACTTTCCAGTGTGGGGGGACAACAGTATTGAATGTGGTATTCTTGGAAAGGAAGTGATGCAGAAATGTTTGTTCTT
Source organism: Dermochelys coriacea (assembly GCF_009764565.3). Taxonomy (NCBI): domain Eukaryota; kingdom Metazoa; phylum Chordata; order Testudines; family Dermochelyidae; genus Dermochelys; species Dermochelys coriacea. The sequence goes on along the minus strand of NC_050075.1, from coordinate 57,914,753 downwards.
TCTACATGAATATTGGTCCTATTTTTAAGAGTGTAGAATAATTGGATGCCTGGGTAAAATCAGAACCCAGACAACTGTAATAAAGTATTGGATATATATTTAAATAGCTCCTACAGGGATTATAAAAATCTGCTACCATTGAGTGTCACTTTGTCATGGAACCATTAAAACAATTAAATGCTATTCTGAGATGTGGAAAAATGGGTAAGGGTAAACTAAACAGTATGTGAAATTATATTTCCCAGTAATTTTTATTAATGTTCATTAAAGCTATTTTCAAGTATAATGGGAGAAGTTCTTCTCTGAAGTGTATGGATTTTACAGTTAACAACTGCCTAATATACACACACTTTTATAGCTTTGGGCTAGATCTGTGCACATAATTATATATGTGTGCAAGTAAAATAATTATAAGATTGGCAAATGATTATAGTTTGGATGAGCCTGTTCTGAAATACTGTGCTTCCTATTAACCACAACAAATTGTATTATGTTAAATGTATTGAGAGAGAGTGTGTGTGTGTGTGTGTGTGTGTGTGTGTGTGTGTATATATATATATATATATATATATAAAAATAAGGTTGTACTGATAAGAACATAAAGTCAAGAAATGGACACAGAAAGGTTATATGGACAATCTTCACTCTAACCCCTTCTGCATTAAAAAGGTGTGGTAAACACACAGCCCCAGACGCGAAGAAATGGCCATGTTAAATTTACATGTAGACCTGTGTGAATTACTGATTTTTCAGCTCACTGGCTAAAACAGAGGGTGGGAAAACACACACACACACAAAACAAGAAAAAAAACAAATTTTTCAGTGAACTGAAAAAGGTAAAAGATTAATTTTGGGTCACATTTGGGTCATTACCACCTCTTTAAAAAATGTAAGTAAATGTCAAACATGGACCGGGGATGGGGAGAGAAAGAGGAAGAATGAGGGAGGGACTGAAACAATTTGGCAAACTCAGCATAAATTCACAAAATATTTCAATTGACCCAAATCCAGATCTGCATTTTTTAGCTGAAAAAGTTTGACAAATAAAATTTGCCCAGCTGTGTTTGCATGTACATTCATTGTACTCCATAAAACCACTGCCATACACTAATACCAAAATCCTTTAAGGTACTGAGAGCCTTCATCTACTATTTAAATTTCCATTTAAACAAAGCAGAGGGTTAAACCTAAGTACATGTGGAGCACATATGTGGAAGAGTCTTGTAACAGGGCTGAACTGGAGCGCATATGTGGAAGGGCCTTGTAACAGGGTGCAGGTGGGCCCCTCTATCTTCAGCCACTTCTATACCCACAAACCAGTCAGAGTACCTCTGCTTTGGTGCAATCACTTATGCTCTTTATTTACTGTACAAGTTCCCACAGCCTCAGGGACTGCTAGCTTCTGCAACCAGCAAAGAAAAGTACCCCAACTTCCTTCCTGCCAGCCTTTATGTAGCCCCGGCTAACGAGGCCAGCAGCTGTTCCCTATTTGCCACTTAGGCCTGGGCTTACTCAGCCAGCTCCAATACACCTTTTCTGATTTGAGAAGGTATGACAGAAATTTGGCCCAGGGTTTCCCAGCAAGCAGCTTGTCACACACCTCCCCCCTTATGAGCCTCCAGGTTTGTGCTTCCTTGTCCTCTCCGCCCCCATCCAGTGGGGTTCTTCCAGGGAAGCCTCTCCCCCTCTTTTGAGGGATTACTTGCATCATCTCCTGGGGGTTCCTTCATCCCCCACCTGCAAAAAGTACACTGGTCAGAGAATGGATGTCCCCATAGCTCTGCCACCACCCACAGATCCTCACACATATTGCACCCTTGCAGGTGTCCCTTCTCCTTTGTCCCCTTTTCTTCCGGGAGGGGGTCGAGCCAATCCTGGCCTCCTGCTGGACACCTCAGGCACAGGCCACCAACTGGACTCACCGTTTCTTCTCTGGGAGATGCACTGTGGGGAGTTCCAGTTGCCCCTTTTCTCCCTCTCAGGGGCTTGGGCTGGCCAACTTCCCCCATACCTCCCTGCCTCTACTCCATTTTATCCGGGCTCTGTTGTCTAAGGTTCTCTGTCTTTGTAGGGTCAGCCCTCCTTCGGGGAACATCTGCCACCGTGTACTCCTTGGTCAGCTTGACTGCTGCATCGACCATACTTGGCTGATGTTGCCTGATTCAGACTCTGTTATCCTTGGGGAGGCCCTGCAGCAATTGTTCTAGGACAAGGGCGTCCATTATCTCCCCTACTGTTTGCATCTCAGGCCTCAGCCAATAGGTGGCCCAGTCCATCAGGCTCTGGACCACACAGCCCCCGTCCATTGGGCTGACCGGAACAGTATTTCTCTGCCGACGGGCCCACGCAGTCTAGGATGGCCACCCTCACCATTTCATAATTCCAGGCCTGTTCCTCACTCAAGGCCATGCAGGCCACTTGAGCTTCTCCCACCAGGTAGGAAGCCAGCCATAGGCCCAGGTTACCCTCTCCCATCCTGCACCCATGGCACCACACAAACATAACAAGAAAGGCATCCGGGTCATCTGCCAAGACCATTTTAGAGAGTCCCATGCCTGGCAGCCAGATGCCAATCCCTACCGCAGGACTCACCATTCGTTGCAGGAGTTGCTGCTGCACGCTGGCCTGGTCTCTTACAAAGTCCTGTAGGCTTCTCTGCTGTCCTGCCTGCCAGGTTAGCAAGGCCTGTCTCTTGGCCTGGTGGGACTGCTGGAAGCCTTGCAGCACCTTCTGCATCTGCTCCTGGTGTTTGATGAGCCATTGCAGGGTCCCATCCATCTCTGGGCTGCCAACCACGTCCATTGACTCAGGATACCAGACAAGCCGCCACGAAGTAACAGGATGCCAGTGGGCCCCTTTATCTTTGGCCAATTCTGCACCCACAAGCCAGCCAGAGACCTCTGCTTTAGTGCAATTTATTTACACTACAAATTCCCACGACCTTGTAGCTACAGACAGTATCAGGCTCTCAGCCTCAGGGACTGCTAGCTTCTGCAGCCAGCAGGGGAGAGTAGCCTCTAACTCCCTAGCTCCTCCCTTTCCTCTCCCCCTGGCTTTCTTCCTGAGAGCCTGTATGTAGCCCTGGCTAACAAGACCAGCAGCTGTTTCCCCGTTTACCACTTAGGCCTGGGCTTACTCAGCCAGCTCCAATACCCCTTTTCTGATTGGAGCTGGTATGACAGAAGTCTGGCTCAGGCTTTTCGAGCCAGCACCCTGTCACATGGCTCTTAACTTCATGGAGGACAATGCTGAACTTTCTAAAGACATGGTATTATGGCAGCCTTCTTTGCTGAAAATGGTCACACTCAGAACTCAGTACTTGCTTGCCTCACCCATTCACTTCATATGAAATCAAGACAGGAGAGTAGTTTGTGCTGAAATAAGATGAAGATGATGATCCAATAATTTGAGCACGACAACAGTGGTTTAATACACTTGGAACAGTGGAATATTGTACTTATCTTATGTGCATATCCTATAGCTTCATTTATTAGTGCACTGGTTTCCATCTCTAAAGTCATTGCACTGCAAATTTAAGTGGAATGAGAAAGCAAGCTTTATACTTTCATACATTAAATTTAGGCTTTGGCTGCTTTCTTCTCTGGCTGTTCTTTCTTAGGATCCTGTTTCAATTTATAATCCGTCAAGGCAACCTTAATTTCATCTTTAGCCAGCATAGAGCAGAGTAGCTTAACTGGAAAATGGCAGAGTTCTTTAGCAATATCAAAATTTCTGATAGTCAAGTCTTTATCAACAGTTCTTCCTTTAATCCACTCCATGTTCAGTGAGCTTGAGGCAGTTGCCTATCCATAGCCAAATGTTTTGAATCTTATATCAACTTTTTTTTCCATTTTTTGTCCACTTCAGGCTGTACTTTAATCACAGCTCCACAAGCAGGAGCACCCACTTATCCAGTACCAAACATGCTTACCAATCGTATCAAGGGAGCCCATATTTCTTGGATTCCCCTAGTGATCCACTACTTCCTCATGATACCCCATTGTAGAACCTGCCAGCTCCAGGGATGTCACTCCCATCCAGCTCTCAGCACAACCATCTTGTGTCGGAGGTGCCGGTGTGCTGTTTTGCAGCCTCACCCTTCACATGCCTCTCCTTCATCTGGTCTCCATCATACCCCCTACACCAGGACTTTGAGGGGTGGGGGGTTCTTGGGAGGCAGCTTTATGGTTGTCTTCTATAGTGATTGCCAGGGAGAGCTTCCTACACCTGCATACGGGGCTTTCAGGCCCCTTTAAACAGCTATGACTCTTTTACTTGGCGTATGGGGACAGGATGAGAGTCTTACCCAGACTCCCTGTCCTATAGAGCTTAGGGTAATGAGTTTACAGGTGGCCAAAGTTTACAGGCCTAAGAGACACAAATAGTCTTCAGATAAACTTTCAAACCTCTGCGTCCTTATCCAAACCCAAACTTCAACCCTTTGAGGTTAAGTCATGATTATTCACTATGGACCTATCCAAAGCCCACTGAAATCAATGTAAAGACTCCCTCTGACTTCAATGGGCTTTGTATCAGGCCCTGTACAATTAAATACAACAGGACATCAGTTACAAACATAGCCATGGAGAGCAAACCTTTGTCTTCATTTGTCCGTCCCTAATTATCTGTTCTGTATTGCAATACCTCGGGCCATTGATCCCCATTCTGCAGGCTTCTTATTTGGTATGAAAAATTCAATGGAATGTGTGATATAGCATTTCACAGTGAATTGATTCCCCTTGATTAAGAAAAAAAAAGGTTAACACTTTTTAAATGTCTGGTAGATTTACCTTTATTACTTGTTTGGTTCAAACCCTGGCACAAGCACACTGAAGTGATATTTTTTGCCTTAGCTGGCCTACACAGCAAGATATTTGTATGTTCAGGATACAAAAATCAAAAGGAAAAAAAATGAAGTCCTTTCACTGTAGCTATTTAAAACGTTTTTTAGCCTTCTTCACCCCCAAACAGAGTTAAATAATGATCTGGCCATATATGATGGATGTTACATTAGTGTAGAAATCTGAGTTTCAACTGTAGTCCTGCTCTCTATCATTTTTTAAAAAACTCCCTATGACAATCTCTTTGAAAGTGGCTGGCAAGTTTTTGTTCTTTATAGATCTCATATTAGCACAGAACTAAACAACTGTGAGTCTAAGTCTGCCACTCTTACCCTGAGTTGGTATGAGTACAACATGAGTACTTCCCTCCTCTGCCCCCAGCCCCCATCAAAAATGTCTGATTTCTACAGAGGATTTTTACCTTCTCACCAACAAACATCAAACTCAGAAAATGAAAAGTTTGACGAAAAATTGAAAACTTCCACTCAATTTTTTCTATCAAAAGTCAAGGGAAAAATATTCTGAATAGCTTTAATACATTAATGATTATGAAGTGCTCAGATGTAATGGTGGAGACAGAGGGTGGTTCATAGACGTACTTAGAAAGGCGTGTGTGTACATACAGCTGTGATACAGTACATGCACACTGTTCTACTTTTGCTTGGGCAGTGGCTGCATTATGTTATGTTCCTCTCCTATATCAGAGGTAGAGCAGTTTTTGGGCAGTGTTTCTGAATTGGAATCAAGCAAGAGAACCAACTTCCAGCATGTTTTCAAACAAGCTTTCTGATGTGCACCTCTGGGTATCAACAGTCAGAATTTGACCCATTGGGTATAATACAGTAGTTTTCTGTACCTTTATGTTTGGTAATGGGTTTCACACTTAGGATGCATCTGAAACAAAGTGGAAAGGCTGCCGACTTCTTGGTTTCTTTCTACTATATTCCTTTTTTCCCCCATAGCTGTTTGGGTTACCCGGGAAACAGTTGCAAAATGAAATTGAATTGGTTGTCAGAGTGACAGCAGTAGGTAGAATTTTTAAGACACAAGATGCACAAAAAGAGAATACATGTCAATGAAATCGGTTGTAATGTTTTATCTGAAATATGCAACAAATGGTACTCAATCTTAGGTAGGCTATACTTTTGAAAAGTTTTGTAGCAAATTGATCCTGTTATAGTAGCAGGTTAATTTTTGTTGAATTGGGGAAACATAGTTCCAATTGCTTTAGAGTTGTTTTTTAAAAGAGATTTAGATTGAGCATATTGTATAAATACATTTTTACCATTGTCAAAAATAATTTCAGTACATAAAAGCTGTTACTGTTTTACACACTCCTGTGGCGTATGTATTTGTTTATATATAAATACATTTGGCTTGCATTTGTAAAGTAACTGAAATGCAAAAAAAAAAAAAAAAAAAAGAAGAAGAAGAAGAAGAAGAAAAGAAAGGGAAACCACCCCAATTAAGCTTCCAGTTACTTAACCAAAAGGGTACAAGTGCCAAGATACCATTAGCATTTTTCTGAAAGAATCTGCATTCCTACAATAGAAGCGAACAGCAAAGATGCACAGATAATGGAACTAACAGCGCACACTCCTGAAGCCCAGTGGTAAAAATGAGATGTCTGAGTAGAACTTTTTATGAAAGGAATAAAAAATAAAGCTTGAAGAAAATACTCAAAACAACTTGGGGAAAATGTTTTAAACTTCACTGATTCTGGGTTTTTGTATTTCTTTTTATTCACCGGAAAGTATCTTTTGTGACTTTTCTAACGTAAAATTGAGTACCCAAGACTCATTGAAATCTAGGGGATTTGGCCACCTAATTTCTTTAGTCTCCTTTGAAATTCCAGACTTATTTATTTTAAATACAAAAAAAAATCCTAACTCCAGTTCTGTGGACTCCAACATTTATTTATTTGTTTATTTATTTATTAACAGCAAACAAAGATTACCAGCCAGCAGTTCTATCACATTCCTTGATTCTCAAAGGTTGGCCAGAGGTACTTCATATTTGTACCATCCGAATGTAGAGAGGTAGCTCATAGATCTCTGGTTATGATAGGCAATATGAGTCAAAAAATTTCTTCTCAATTATCTTGTTTTCTATACAGTTAATGATAGTTAATATTTAGCTGCTCCCAAAGAAGACATCACTCAAGCATTCTGGCGTCATCTTGACAATATCAAATACATATATACAGAACACAGTTCCAAAAGCTGGCTGTAAAATAATTGACAGAAAGTACTATGCCCTCTGGAAATATTCAGAATGACAGGTAATGATCTTTTTCCCATACATCAGGTTTAAAACATGAACAATGCAATGAAAGCTATTAATATGAACTTACCACTACTAATACAGGAGATAGAATGTGAGTTCAGAATATTTACCTGCTTTAAATTCTTTATAGTATTCCCTGGGATTTGCGCTCATCCGTGCAGAGGCGGGGGGAATCATCTTATTCAAGATGAGCTGCACGATGTGGTTTGCCTCTCCTGTTTTGTTGTATTACTTCTATTGATCCTTCCTGATTTAGAGATGGGCAGAGCTGGGGGTTGGCTATTTCAGAACAGTCTACCAAGAAAGCAGTTGGTTTTATGCCCATCAAGAGTAGTGGGGGGTAACAGGGAGAAAGAGCACATTTTAGCCTCAGAGAATCCAAAGCAGTAACTCCCATTCTGCATAAATAGCTATTTTTCCAAGCCTTCAAACTGGTGTGTTTTCATTTATTTAATATAAAGGTATCTTTATATATACTTTGTGACTGAAGCCAGTGAATCAAAAAACAAACAAACAAACAAAAATACCATCAATCAATCTCACCCTTGCCACATTTTTATACAATAAAAAGCAGAATAAGTTGGAGCTTAAAAATTCATCATTATATCCTCTCTCCCACCTCCTTCTTGCATGGTCTATGTTCATTTCTAATGATGAGTCCAAATTACAAAGTTTGAATCAGATTGAAAGTCTCCCAAAGTTCACAAGTGTTTGATTTACTGGCTGTGGTTCAGGTCATGATGCAGAACAGTTAACTAAGAATTTTGGATCCTGATCTGAACTTTCTCAATATGTGGTGGCATTAAGATTCGGGGGTTGGTTCAGGTAACAGCTGAAGAGCTAGAAGGAATTTACTAGGTGATTGTTTCAGAAAGTGATGGCCATGACAGAAATTGTTAATTTCTTCTGACTACTTATTCAATCATATTCTCATTTCCTCACTGCAACAGTCATCTGTCTGCTTTATTTACTGAATCCATACATGTAATATTTATAGTAATAGCAATTTTCAATAATAGTATCTAATCTTTATTTACGTAAACATTGTACAATCTTATAGTGCCAGGTCCTGTAGGGTTGTTAACAAATTATGTCATTTTGTAAAGAGGAACAACAGAATAAACTGAAAAAAAATCAATGAGGCGTCCTTATGGCATCTTAGAGACTAACAAATTTATTTGGGCATAAGCTTTTGTGGGCGAAAACTTCATCAGATGCATGAAGTGGAAAATACAGTAGCAGGTATATATAAACAGTACATGCAAGATGGGAGTTGCCTTACCAAGTGGTGGGGGGGAGGGGTCAGTGCTAATGAGACAATTCAATTAACAGTATAATACCAAGGGAGGAAAAATCACTTTTGTAGTGGTAATGAGGGTGGCCCATTTTCAAACAGTTGACAAGAAGGTGAGAGTAACATTAGGGGGAAATTAGTACAGGGAAATTAGTAGGGGGAAATTCCCCCCCTCCGCACTGTTACTCACACCTTCTTGTCAAAAGACAGGTTGCCTGACGCACCATTCCCTTATTCCAAAATAGTTCCAGTGACTTCAGTGAGCTACATCACTGTAAAACCTTTGTAATAGAGTAAAGGATCAGGTCCAGGATCTAAAAGTGCTAGGAGTTCCTTTCTCTCTCTTTTCTGTTACTGACAGGATATCACTGGACTGTACTCTCTCATAAATGTTAGTACCTGTAGAATCTTCTCCTAGTAAAGCTTCCATTGCTAGAAATGCATCTCCTCCTCCCCCCGTTTAAAATTATCATCCTTCATGTGCACTATCAGCCAGATGGATTCTCACGAGATCTCGGCTTCCATTTAAGCACCAAAATAAGTGACCAGATTTTCAAAAGATGTAAGCATATTGGATGCTGAACTCTTTTGAAAAATCTGGCCGAAAGTATCACCATGGGAGCTGCTGAATGCTGAATTATTGGGGGGCAGGAAATGGTTCTTATTAAAGTCTGCTAAATAAAAGGTGAATTCTTTTTAAATTTTGGCCCCAGTTGTTGGTGCTGAGCATTTGAAAACCTGGCCTTTTGAAACCAAATTGTCACATATATAATTTACAACTAAAATCTCCAGTCCACCAGCTAATAGATCATACTTATCTATAAAAGATACAGAAAAATCTAAGGTGTTCCTAACTATTGTGCAAGTGGAATAGGTGATATCATTAGTGGACTTTCAAACTATTTAGGCAGTTTACTTTTTGTCATTAGAGTGTTAACTATGAATCAGAAATCATACTTTATAATTGCCTGTAGAGCTCAAGTTATCTATGGATGAGAAAGATTTAACTGGTGCAGAAGCAATCTATAAAATAGGAGACATGAAGTATACAAATAGATCATTGCTATCTAGGCAGTCGTGAAGTAAAGTGCTGCCAATAGAAAACTTTCAGGGTTGGAAGGAAGTTTTTCTTTCTTTCTGAATTAACTCATTTAGGTCCCTTTGAATTACAGACTCTCATAGCTAGCAGGAATTCCAGCTTGGACAGGTTGTTCATTTCCTGAGGATGCATTGCTAAATGGAGGTTTCTTTGTAAAAGAATTGCTTTGGGGGAGGGAGGAAGGCATGTGTGAAACTCTTTTGCAACAGAGCCCTAGAACTACTTCCTCATCAGTGAAAGCGGGAGGTCTGATGATCCCCTGACTGATTGTTCTTGTATATTTCATTGCTAAGTTTGTAAGCTCCTGGCATTGAGATAGGCATCCCGACTTTTAAGGACATCTCCAGACGTGGCAAGTGTTATGCAAATCATGACACGCATCTATTGTTCCCTTTAGCCCTTATATTGCACATCCCCACCGGAATCTTGCAGACATCAGGGATACAATGAAATGATGGGCTTTCCCCTGTAAATTGTCCATTAGACAGCCAGGAAGCCAATCACCTCTCCTCTCCTCAATGGAGCCATTATGGGGAAGAAGAGAGAGAGAGTAGTATAGATCTTTTTGGGGTGGGGCAGGGGAATGTATGGGAGAAAACCTCTAAATGTGGGAGAAAAATTTTGGGTACAGCTAGGTGTAAGGTGAAAGCATAAAGGTGAGATGGATGAAAGACAACACAATGAAGAGGGATTGCAGTCAGGAAGGAAGATTTGTGGCCATTTGTGGGAGGGGCAATACAGAGGAAGAGCTGAAGGGTCACTATGTACATCAGAGTTAGGCACAAGAAAGTGTTTGTGTGTGAAAGAGGATTCCTGTGAAAGGAAATAGACCAGCTGGGGATTGTTGGAGGGCATGCCCCCAGATGACCACTTGATCACTCACATCCATGAAGAGTTTCATAATGGAAAGTACACTGTTCTTTGCAATTCTCTGCATCTGAACCTGTGAGTTTTCCCTACCGATCTTGAGGTGGGAAAATTAACTGTTGCTGTGTTAAATTATCAGGAAACTGTGAACAACATATATGCAACAAGGGCCTGTGCTTTGCGGTTCATTTTATCTCACTGGTCCAACAAAATTCAAGTTTGTTGATTTTTAGGCATGCTGCAAGGTCTGTCTATTCAGAAGCTTTTGCTTGGGGTGGGGTTTGGGATTCTTTTCTGGGATGAAGATTTAGAGCCCTTTAATTGATTGAGTCAGTTCTCTTTTATTTAATTAATGTATCCATGCCTTAATACACACTTAGCATTTCATCAGCACATTTTATAAGTAAATCATTTACTTATTATACACTATGTTTCCTGCAAGAAGATCTTAAACTAAAGACCTGAATATGCTACAATTCAGCAAAAGTTGAAGCAAATACTGGAATTAAAGAGCAGCCAAACCCTCAACTAGATGAAATGAATTACTTCAAAGCTAATCAGACAATAGAAGGCTAGGATTTATTTAAGAGACTGAGATTAAAATAATTGATTGTACTAAAAATCAAGCCCCTTAAGTAAAGTTCACAAAATGTTTTTCTTTAGTTTAAACTTTATAAGGTTATCATTATATTGCAAACATTTGGTGTTTTATATTCTGATTACAGAAATTCAAATTCTAAATATCTGCAGTGCCCTGAGCACTGACTTTGCATAACAAAAAATAATCATAAAGCAATTGTACATATGCTGGAGTTCTTGCTCAGTTCACATTAGTCCATTTTATACAGACCTCAGATTATCATACTTTTTGCAGGATAATCATATGCAGATTATTAAACTGCAGATAGTGCACTCATAGTTCAACTTCCTTTTAAAAACATTTAAATCTATTTGAAAATAGCAGACACATCTAAAAATTCTGACAAGTCTCCATGTCTCAAACTCTTCTAGAGAAGATACTGGAAATCTTGGGAATTTAGTAAAATAATATCAAAGACCTAGTCTCAGGTCCCAGCTTTCCCATAGAGTTTCTTCTACTTGCACTTTTAAAAACAGATTTCCTCTGTGATCATGGGCAAGTTACTTGGGCCAGATTTTTCAATGGTTATCACTTGAGACCCCCACCCGCTTGGATTTGATTTAAAGAACTCCAGACCACCTACAATTCTAACTGGAATCAAGGGAAATAGTAGGTGCTCAGTACTTCTGAAAGCCAAGGTGGCAGAATCAGGTCTTACAGCACAATGTGCATTTTCCACACTAATCAAATACCACCACATGAGTGCACAACCTACACTGATAAAGGTGGTATACATGCTTAGATATTGTATATAGGTATGACATCCAGGAGTGCTAGTAAGAAACTGGTATTTGCTCCCTGGCCATCACATAAAATGGATCAAGATTACAAAAGAGTATATTTTATGTTTGCAGGCCTTTTTTGCTCACTAATAATATAAAAATAAAAAATAAATCCCCAAATTAAAAATCAAAACATTTAATTCTGAAACTGGAGTGTTTCAGCATTGTCAGAACATTTTCCTAGTTTTCTTCTGAAACAAAATTCCAGTGAAAATCAACTCAATCTTGCAAAGTGTTTTAATTAGGTAGAAATTCATATTCCAACAGAATAAAGTTCCATAGAAATTTCTTCACCGAGCTCTAAATCCAATTTCCCAATACAGTCCCAAATCCTGTTTTATATTGATAAAATAGTTGAGTATGTCATTTTAATAAAGTAGTGCCTAATATTTAACTATATTTTAATTGCTCTTTAGACTATACTTTTCAGTGAACAAGACATTTTACAGAAGGTTTTCTTAACTAAAATGTTACAAGGGTAAGGGCAAGGATTAAAGGTCTTGAGAGCAGTCCTAATTAATGCACTAGAATTTGTGAACAATTTTTAAGTTTCAGATTGCAATAGACAAATCAATACAGCATTTAAAATAAATTTCCTATTGCTGAACTTCAATGAAGCCTGATATTGATTCTGCATGATTTATATGAATTCTCTTATAAATTAAAATATGAAACAATGTACAATAAAAAACCCAGAGAATAAATGATATTTGTTAGAACTTTTATGACCTAGATCCTGTAGTGCACTGCAGCATGTGCTTAAACTTTGGAGTCAGTAGAACTACTTAAGCATTTAAAGTTAAGCACATGCTGTATTGCAGTCTACACCAGTGTGTTGATTTGAGGCCAGATCCAGGAACCTTGGCTCATGCAAACAGACCCATGACTCCCTGTGAAATAAATGCGCTGCTCATGTGAGTAAAGAATGTGTGTGTGCGTGCACACACAATTGGACCCTTGTATTTTAGGATTGTCGGAGAAAAACACAGTTCTCACTCTTCAGGTTGGGTGCAGCAAGTCAGATACACTTTATTTTCTCAAGCAATTGCACAGAGCGAAAGTGCACACTAGGACACAGGGTTTCCCCTACCTAGGCAGGTCTTTCTAAAGATAAACAATTAGAGCAAGCATTTATACTTTTATTACAGACAATAATGAGCAACAGCTGCATATTGTTTATACACATTCCTTCATGATATCTTATTTTTCTCACCAATTTCTCTTATAGTCTACATTCTATTCTTATCTAATACAAGGTCACAACAGCCCCTCTCACAGTTCTTTTCCCACTCGCTTCGCAGAATCCCCGCTTCTACAAATCTTGCATTATTAAAGCTAGAGTTAGCCTGACTCCTGCTCATTTCAGAGGCCTGCATCCAAATTTCCTTTATATACTTCCACAGGATGGAGACAAAATGGATAGAACTATTTAAAGGAAGACTCTAGGAGGAATGGGATGTGTGACAGAATCCCTAGGGTGCAGACTGGGACTGTACCCCCTTAATTCTCTCCAGCCTGGGCTGTCTCTCACACAATGCCTTGCTAGTGACCAGCAGCAAATCCCTTCAGGCATTGTTATTACTCAGCACAACCGTATGTGGAGCCCCACACCCAGATAGATTGCATGAATGCTCCCAGAGCAACTCAGGAATCACACAGGGAAAAGCACCAGCCAAATCACCCCAGCTCCCAGCCTTGCACCTCAGGAATATATAGTCTTACACTGCTTAATACAAGCAATGCAGATTTATTAATTGGTTCATCACTTCATCAGTGAAAAGTGGATATACACCAGCCTTTGCAAAACCTGAACAGATTTACTACACACTTCAAGCAAACTCATTGGTAAAGATAAACAGTTAAACAAATGTATTGATTACAAATGAGAGATTTTAAGCGATATTAAGTGATTGACTTTTTGCCTGAGTTAGTTACCAAAAATAAAAATAAAATATAAGCATGCAGTCTCAACTCTCAACCCTACTAGACTGGGCAACATCTAGACTAAACTGTTTTTCTCACCTCACTGGATATTGCAGTTCATAGTACACAGATTTCACCCTTGTAATCTGGGCCCGTCCCCTCATTTGCAGTCTTCAGAGTGTTCTTGTTGCTTGAAGTGTAGGTGGGTGAAGGAGAAAGGTTCAGCATGTGGCCACTGTATCTGTTTTATATCCTCAGATATGTCCGGGCATGTCTGGGAGCATTATTGAGTCTCCAGGCAAGGTCAAGCAATTCCCCTGGTATGGCCTCATGCAGGTGAGTCACTTAATTTTAGCTCCCTTGTTAGACAAAGCTTGTTGATGGGTTGTTTGACACCCTGCCCGGGTGTTGGTTACTTTCCTTGCTGTTGCCTCTGGGGAGTTAATATATGGCTGATTCCCTAATTTACAGCATGTTTTAGTGACCACCATACAGCACAATTCTCATACCTTCATATGCATTAATGATATACATATATGGATAGAGAAATGACTTTTAGCAGAGCATAACCTCTCTTCTTATACCTTACAAGGCATACTTTATATGTAAGATCACAATTATATAAAAAGAAGGAATATGGGGGTTACAAGATGTTCCCCCAAGGTATAGTATGTCTCAGGATAGTTCAAGGAACTGGATGAAATGTTGATATCTCACCTGTATATAACCAAATCCAGTGCTGATTGTTTAGTAGTTTCAGTCCAGTTCTAAAGATACTTCTGGCACAAACTTGCTAATACCTTCGTGTCTCTGAGATTGACAGGAATCAGACAGATAAATACTACTTAACCATGGATCTATATGTAGAGAGTATAGAACTAGAAATCATGAGTGACCTTCAGACTCCACTGAAATCAATAGGAGTTTTGCTACTGATTTCAGTGGCCCAGGACTTCAGCCCCAAGGCTGTTGGGTTCTGTACTTGGCTCTCCATTTACTCACACACTGGCCTTTTAAAAATCTGTTCCTAAGTGATTTGTCCAAGGTATTTAAGCATCCACTCAATGTGCAGCGGCAGTCAAAAAAGTGAGCAGAATGTTGGGAAAGAAAGGGATAGATAGGACAAAAAATATCGTATTGCTTATATAAAGCCATGGTACGCCAGCATCTTGAATACTGCATGCAGATGTGGTCACTCCATCTCAAAAAAAGATATATATTGGAACTGGAAAAGTCTCAGAAAAGGACAACAAAAATGATTAGGGGTATGGAACAGCTTCTGTATAAGGAGAAACTAATAAGACTGGGATTTTTCAGCTTGAAAAAAAGAGATGATTAAGGGGAAGGTTATGATTGAGGTCTATAAAATCATGACTCGTGTGGAGAAAGTAAATAAGGAAGTGCTATTTAATCCTTCTCATAACACAAGAACTAGGGGGTCACACAATGAAATTAATAGGCAGGAGTTTTAAAAACAAACAAAAGGAAGTCCCCCCCCACACACACAATGCACAGTCAACCCATGGAACTCCTTGCCAGAAGTTATTGTGAAGGTCAAGACTATAAGAGGGTTCAAAAAAGAACTAGATAAATTCATGCAGAATAGGTCCATGAATAGCATCCCTAGCCTCTGTTTGCCAGAAGCTGGAAATGAGCGACAGAAAATGGGTCACTTGATGATTACCCTCTGGGGCACCTGGCATTGGCCACTGTCAGAAGACAGGATACTGGGCTAGATGGGCCTTTGGTCTGACCCAGTATGGCTTATA
This sequence comes from Dermochelys coriacea, assembly GCF_009764565.3. Classification (NCBI taxonomy): domain Eukaryota; kingdom Metazoa; phylum Chordata; order Testudines; family Dermochelyidae; genus Dermochelys; species Dermochelys coriacea. The sequence continues at coordinate 57,899,252 of NC_050075.1, read as the reverse complement.
TCTTCTTATGCTGCAGTCAGTGTTTCAATTCTGAACTGATCTGGAGCCTAAATTTCATTTCAAAGGAGATTTAGGCACTTGAGATAAAATTCCATTGGGATTTAGGCTTCTAAGTTCCCAAATGACTTCTGAAAATGAAGCTTAGGCTCCTAAATCAGTTAGGTGTTGCAACACTGAGCACATCAATGCCTTAATCTTTTTATTCCTCATTTACATATGCATAGTGTATACAATAATGTTTATTATTAAGAAGTCAGCATTTACCCAGTTTCCATACTTCTACATTTATGGTTTTAAACTGATGAACACCACACCTTTCTCAGCAGAATGTTGTAAGTTTAATTAGTGTATTTAAAGTGCTTTGAGAGCCTTGGATGAAAAGCTGTGTTGGGGTAAGTCTTGGCCAAGAAGCGAAAAATATATTTGTATATTTGGATTTAAATTGTAGAATTTGAACAACTCAAATACAACTGATACTATAAACTTCATATTTGGCTTCCATATTGAAGTCTTCACTTGACAAAGGAGAAACTCTTTAAGTTTGAAAAAAATCTGTTTAGTTTTCTAATGTTTGAATTTACATTGTTTGCACAGCCCTCTTTGAATATACTCTCTCTGACCCCTCCTCCAGAATGATTTACTCTATTGATCATGAACAGGTGTCACTTATTTATTGTAATATTCAGATTCAGAAAACAAGTATGTCCAAAAGTTGAGAAACTCAAAGCTGGCTTCTGTGGAGTTACATCCATTTAGCGTGGGCTAAATATGTTGGTACCTGGTCTACAATAATGTTAACTTAGCCATGTTGACTGTAAAGTATAACCTTATGTAGTACTTTCTAGTCCTGATTTCCTTGTATAATATATCCCTAGCATATTCATTTGTGCTATTAAATGTATGCAGTAAATTTACATAGCTTGTTTTAATATTTCCATAGAAATCTTAGCTTTTTTAGGAATTTCCTGTATTTTTATGCTTAATTTTCCAACCCTAATTCTACACTGAATTTGGATTTTGAATGAGTTATAACCACTTAATGCATTGATTTCTAATTATGTGTATACATCTTTGTAATAATGAGCTGTATGCTATAGGAATGACACAATATTGACCATTTGTGGATTTTTCTTGGCTTTATTTTTCTTCCCATTGTAGTAGAATATTTGCATTACATAGGAAATCATCTGTGAGCAGAGAGCAAAGCAGAAATCTTACTTATGAATGTTCTCTCTTTCCTCAGTTTAAATCAGATCCTTTAACGTTACTTTAACATAGTTTGTGTATACATTAATCATATCATTAACGTAATGACTGACAGATAGAAGTTAGTTTAATGGAGAGTTCAGGGTTCTTAAATCAAGACAGGCCTTTGGGTTCTCATGATTAATAGACCAATACCCAAGCCACATATGCTTTAACTAAAAAGCAAGGATAATGAGTTCATGAATCCGTTAAAAGAATTTTAAAATATATGATGGCTTCCATTACAATGATCGCAATCATTCCATTAAAATGATATGCTAGAATTAATACATGAAAATGTGTTCATATTCAACATTAAAGGGGGAAAAAACCCAGAGTCTAAGCAGGGATATTCACAATTCAGTGTTTAGGGCATCTAAAAAGTTCTAGGAGATCATTTAAAAAAAAAAAAGTGGTGGTAAGGGAAGGGACCAGATAATTAATTTGGATCCCTGCTCAGAATCTCAGACATGAAAGACTGTTTTTGGGTACTCAACAAAAAAATATGGTCCAGTATGGAAACTAGCAAAGTATAACTAGTCTTATATGGAAAGGGGAAAAGCTATACCCGCATAAAGCACATGTATACCAATATAAGTGTGGCCACACTATGAGTTATACTATATTAGTTTTAAAAGTTTCATACCCCAGACCAAAATAAGATATGCTAGCCGGTACAAAAAACAAAACAAAATTAAAAAAAAAAAAACCTACTTCAGCAACACTATTTATTGAGTTAAGTTAGACACATTGATCAGGTTTGTAGGATCAAAAGCTAAGGAGTGGACATAGGGTGAAGTTAGGCACCTAAATAGCTTTGTGAACCCCCTGGATAGTCTACAAAATTCTAAGCATGGAGAGGAATTCTGGATGGCACAAGAATGTTTAACTAACAGTAACAAGATGAGATTGACTGAGCAAATGTTGGCTGAATATCAGGATGATTTTCCTGATAATGAATTCTTTCAGGGTTCAAAAATATCTCCCAGGAAAATTGTGAAAGTGCCATAATCTATCTTTATATATTAAATAATAAAATTGGTAATAGGAAAGGGAACAACTGATTAGCTGATACAGTTTCAGCTGTGAGTAGGTAACCACAAGCCTTTTTCCATTACCTTGCTGTTTTATTGTTTGCTTGTCTACTGAATTATAGTCCAATTCCAAATTTTATTGGGTTCATAATTATGTAATAAATGTCATGATTAGGACTCCATTGGCAGTTACACAAAGGAATTCTAGCAGCCAGGAGATTAAATGAATAAGGGCAAAAGCATAAAATGGAAATTACTTAAAATTCATAGTATAAACCCCGATTTAAGAAATATCTTTTTTTCAGGAAAGCATTTAGGTATGTGCTTAACTTTAAGCATATGCTTAACTCCCATTGAAGTTGAATTGGACTTAAGCATGTCCTTAAAATTTAAGGACATGCATATGTGCTTTTCTGAATTAGGACCATATTAAAGAGGGTGAGGAGAATGATATAATGCCTGAATATCTGCTAGGTTACTGTACCTTAAAATCTTTTAAAAATAAATCAGGAGAAATATAATACAAAGAAATTACTCCACATTAATCAGTAAGAATAAACACTGCTTATTCCACACCACATTAGATTTATTCAAACAAATGTTTCATGTTGCAAAGAAAAAAAATCAAGTATCAAACCTCAATCTTTGCAAGAAATATTGAGAACAATTACTCTTTGTGCAAAACTAGCAAAGTGTATAAACTAATTTACTGCACCAATGCCTGTAATTAATGTTTTCTCACTCTTCTCAGATTATATATATAGTACATTACACCTGTAATTTTCCCAGCGGTCATTTGTAATACATTACTGCAGTGCTACTAGAAATTCACATGTTCTTATATTTGCTTCCTCTAAAGGAAGATTGTTTGTGCAATCTCAGGACTTGTTTCCCTTGGGGGACAGGGGGGAATGTTCTTCAAAGTCTGTATGGAGTTGATAAAGAATTAACCAAACAAATGCAAAAATGAGAGGGAGTGAGGAGTATATTAGATGGACATTCTCTACCTTCCCCACACTGCCAGGTAGATCCTGAGAGCCAATAAACTCAAAGGATGACTAAGGCATGGAGAAGCACGTGGGAGGACCCTGCATCCATGTGGAGCCTTCTTGTAATCATGAGACTTAGCAGATGCACAGATGTCTCCTTGTGCAGTTCTCAGTGCAGGATGAAAGCCAAAAACCTTAACCAGGGGATAAAATATATTACTGGTTTGGATAATACAGTTTTAAAAACTGATTGGAGCTGTAGCATAGACTGGGTTCAGGTAGCCATTTTAAATAATCAGTTACAATACCATCTTAAGGCCTATTCCAGCCAGTTTTAAAACTCAACTGACTATAAAGATATCAATTATTATTTGGGAAATTTCCTTAGTGTAGACAGGCCTCATGAGTCCTTATAATGGCTTTATACCTCATCGTGATGGTGGCTGGTGAGTGTGGGCAGGCACCAGGCAGCGGCCAGTTATGTGTCGCCTCCACTATCCACCCATCACCCTTTACGTGCTCCCAGGGCAGGGGCATAGCACCTCTTCACTCCCCTCCTCCCTGCCCTAGGTCCTGCCCTCAGGGAGCATGGGGCTGCTCTATCCCCTAGGCACCCTTCCCTGCTGAGAACCTCTGGCCGGGTTCCCTGAAGCCTGTGCAGTCAGGTTCCCTGGGCCCTGGTGCACAATGCATCCTTAGGGCTAAACCCCTTCCTGCCCACCCTGAGGCAGCTAGTTATGTCGGTGGCCAGGAGGAGCCTGGAGGTGTTAGTTGCCTTTTGATCCTGTGCAGGCAGGCAGGGACAAACTGCTTCCAAACACGCAGGGGAGGGGGTGGTGGCAGGGAGAAGAGATGAGTTTGCAAAGACATGGACCAGGTCATCCCTTCCCCCTGCTCCTCCCCTTTGTCTGGAAGTAGCTTCCATCCCTCCACACAGTGCTGAAAGGCTGCTGCTGGCCACATTCTGATGTGAACCCTGGCAGAAATCTGGGGAGAGGGAGCATGTGACCCTGCGTCCAATCCCCCCCTCAGGAAGACGCGACATCAGGTACCAGAATAGCTGGTGCGTCCCAGGGGCCCAGCCAGGCATAGAGAGCAGAGAACGCCAGGTAGGTCACACCCCCACTGTGTGTGTGAACCCAAAAGCCTTAAAGATAAGAAGGTAAATAAAAAGAATCCAACTATGCAGTATTTCATTTTAACAGGGGCTCAGTCAACTTGATGTTAATTTGAATGTTTGTATTGCATAGGTCTGATTGATTATCATTGAACTCGTTTGAATACAAGTATTTTTACCACGTGTCCTGTATTCAGCATAGGAAATATGGTTACTCTGTCTACGAATCCAAACAGACAAATGTCTTTATGAAACTAGGCCAAAGGTCAAACAGCTTCTGAAATCTTTATCTTGCTGGAAAAAAGATTACTTAGAAACCTATCAGAATGAAACCCCTCTAAAACATACTCCCCCCCACGCAGTTTTATATAAAATTTGCAATTTCATAAAAGTTATGGACCTCACAGAAAGTACTTTCTGAAGCCCAGGGTCTCACACTTCATTTATTCCGTGAAACCACAAACTTACCTCACAACTAAAATTCCACAATTTCATCTCAGGTTATTGCTGAGATATTGCCTTTTCAATTTTTGACCTATACAGTTAGATGTCAAGCATTCAATTATATCCTCACATCACAAAGTTCTCCCAGGAATTGATTGAATTATTGTGCAGTGATTTTTTGCTGAGACACACCAAAATCTCTTATAAAGCTATTTCAGGTTGCACTGTACTAACACCATTTCACAAAATTTACCTATTAAATCCATCTGGCTGTAAAACAAACAGGTTAGCTTCCAAAAAATGACCTTACAAAGAGATTGTTTGAATACTGAACTCTCTGTATTTTATTTCTATGGGTTCCAGGAATATGTTAGTCTGTATTTTTATTATGGTAGAAGTTTTATAAAGTTTAGGGAATGAATAACTTTGTTGAATTTTTATGCCAGTTTATAGAGGGTTGAGGCTATTATTCCATAGAACAGGGGATAGGTTTCAGAATAATTTGTACAGAACCCAATTGGTGTCATCACATTACATTCCATATGACTATATCAGCAATATCGAGGGCACTCTGTACCAGTCTGTCTATATAAAATCCCAATCATTCATAATATCTGAGATGTTTAAATGTTAGATCAGAAGAGACTGATTGATTCACCATCTTGCAGATTTTGCCAAAAACAAACAAAAATACATATATATATTTCCAGAGACTTAGGTTGACCACAATGAACAAATAATAGCATATTCAAGAATTTGTAGTGAAAACATTTCCCCCTCTTATTAAGATGTATGGAATACGCTTATAATCTAGTAACTGGTTTTGGTTACATAATAGAAACAAAAAGAAAAGGAGTACTCGTTGGAGTCCGTTTTTGAAGTTTTTTTGTTGAAGAATAGCCTCTCTCAGGTCTGTAATCGAGTGACCAGAGATTGAAGTGTTCTCTGATGTACATTGTCATGTACAATGTACATTGGTCAAACTGGACAGTCTCTACGTAAAAGAATAAATGGACACAAATCAGACGTCAAGAATTATAACATTCAAAAACCAGTCGGAGAATACTTCAGTCTCTCTGGTCACTCGATTACAGACCTGAGAGTGGCTATTCTTCAACAAAAAAACTTCAAAAACAGACTCCAACGAGAGACTGCTGAATTGGAATTAATTTGCAAACTGGATACAATTAACTTAGGCTTGAATAGAGACTGGGAGTGGATGGTCATTACACAAAGTAAAACTATTTCCCCATGTTATTTCCCCCCTCCCCCCACTGTTTCCTCAGACATTCTTGTCAACTGCTAGAAATGGCCAACCTTGATTATCACCACAAAAGGTTTTCTTCCTTTCCCCCACCCTCCCTACCTTCTGGTAATAGCTCATCTTAAGTGATCACTCTCCTTACAGTGTGTATGGTAATACACATTGTTTCATGTTCTCTGTGTGTGTATATAAATCTCCCCACTGTATTTTCCACTGAATGCATCTGACGAAGTGAGCTGTAGCTCACAAAAGCTTATGCTCATATAAATTTGTTAGTCTCTAAGGTGCCACAAGTCCTCCTTTTCTTTTTGCGAATACACACTAACAAGGTTGCTACTCTGAAACCTGTCATAATAGAAACAAAACCTTTTATTTTTTTTAATTAAGGTTAAGCACACACACATCAGGCAATGCAAATGTTAATTTTGAATAGATAACCTTAATTCTGTCCATTCTACATAGGGATTATGATACAATGTTACTTAGGTAGTCAATACACTTTCTCAAATAATGTTTTCCTTTCCACTGTAGTTGAACATGTTTAGGTAAGTGAACCTCTGATCACTCTTTCTTGATGAGACTAGCACCACCACACCATTTTCTATTCTGCCAGCTAAGTATATGGCATAACCCAGAAATGCATGGGTAAATTCTGCAGTCCTCACTCAAGAAAAAATTGTTTTTAAAGTCAATGCAAATTTTGCATAAGAATTGCAAAATGTTGTTGTCCTGCTTTTAGGGAGATCAGTTTCTGTCAACCCTTGCTAGACAAAATTTTAAAGATGTTTCCTTTGAATATGATTTGGCCTAAGCAATCTGCAGATTTCTTATTCCTAGCTATCAGCTTTGATTCTTCAGTGAATGTCAGGTTACAATTTCACTTTAATAGCTGCCTTCTACATCTTTGTTCTGTGTTGGGTAGGAATGATTATCATGGACCTTTGCTCAGGTTTGTATGCAAATTTTCATTTGACAGCCAAAACAAAAGACTCACACAAAGAATGAGATACATGATCACACTCTAATATGTTTTCTTTGACTTTTCTTTTTTTACTGCCTAGAAAACTACACTGTTTGGGGAACAGCTTGACACCAGTGGAAGCAGACCATAAGTGTGAGCTTTCCTGCCCTCAGCAAAACACAGGATTCACTGAAATTGGATGCTTTGAGATGTGAATGGTATACATACAGACACACCCCCTACAAGATACACATGACAGTATCCTCTTTCACTCCCCAGTGCAGAGGACTACTTTATTTTGTCTAAGAGGGTTATCTAGAAAGTCTGCAGTTTAAAGACAGGTTTCAGAGTAGCCGTGTTAGTCTGTATTCGCAAAAAGAAAATGAGCACTTGTGGTACCTTAGCATCTAATAAAGTGAGCTGTAGCTCACGAAAGCTTATGCTCAAATAAATTTGTTAATCTCAAATTTATTTGTTAATCTCTAAGGTGCCACAAGTACTCCTTTTCTTTCTGCAGTTTAAAGACCTTCATTTTACCATGACCACGACGCTACAAGAATGTTCTATTCAGTTTATTTAAATTGTTGTATAACCTAAAGATACAAATCATAAATGCAAATATTGGGTCTAATTCTCCTGTCATGCTGGTGGAAATCAGGAGTAAGTCTATTGAAGCCAATGGAGCTAAACCAGTGTAAAGTATTATGACAGAAGAACCAGGATCACAATATAGTGAAAGTTCAATAAAGACTTGTATAGATAAATACAAGTTATTTATATATAGAACATATAGAATATCAAGGTTGGAAGGGACCTCAGGAGATCATCTAGTCCAACCCCCTGCTCAAAGCAGGGCCAATCCCCAATTTTTGCTCTAGATCCCAAAGTGGCCCCCTCAAGGATTGAACTCACAAGCCTGGGTTTAGCAGGCCAGCGCTCAAACCACTGAGCTATCCCTCTCCCCTATGCAAAGCTACAACAGATATATCTTAAGACCTGTACTTTTTTGTTCAATGTAGCTTGATTAATGCTTAGGTCTAGAGAGATGCTGAAATAAACTGTATTAGAGCAAAATATCATTAGCAATAGTAAATCTCAATTTCTTAATGTGCTGTAATCCATAGAAGTGGAGGGAATTAGACTATTTCACAATTACATTACTTTTTTAACTTCTGCAAAATGGTTTGCAGAACTTCAGGTCTCTTGTAACATACCGATATTTACCAACATACATCAAAATGGAGTGGCTGCTTAGTGGCCATACCATATTCCTTTACACTGGCAGTTCTATGATAATATCATGCAATAGTTAATGGTCAATGCAACCAACTTGATTTGTATGAAAAAACACTTCTTTATCTTGTTACTGAAAAAAAAATCTAAACTGTGCAGGTTTGCTGTCAACATTGGAAATGTTTCTAAAATTATGAGACCAATGTGCTTCTCCCTCTCCTCCTACTAGCTGATGATCACAGTTTCCCCTACCCCAAAAGCAAGGAAGTTATAAAGTCACACTGGCTCATAAGGGATAGTCTACAATAGCCATTTACCCTAACAGGCTAGTATTATTTTTAAAATTAACTATTAAAACAAAAAGATGTCTTTAATTTTTAATACTATGTCAAAATATGTTTTTATTTATTCTAAAGAAATCCTTATAGCCTGGACAAGTCCTCTCTGGATTTCAGAATGGCAGACAGTTTCTGCTCCAAGCACTTCCAGCAATTGTTGGCATCTTTTTGAGGTTGTCTGGATAGAATTTATTAACATATGTAACCAAAGTTCTATCCTCATTGAAAGACCATAAAACACACATTCCTTGGACAGATTAAAGAAAGCTGTATCATACATTGTGCAGATTGAGCCTCTCTTACCCGGCTTAATCCTATCATAGCTCTGCCATTTGCTTCTCATGACAAGATAAAAAAAGTCCCATAAAACTAAAACAAAAGTAGACAGTCTGCCATTCCTCCCTTACAAAACATTTGTCAGAATCCCTTCAAAAATAATTGGAAAGGCTGTTCTACAATCCACTGAGTCATTTTTAAAGCTCATCTGGGGATATGTTAAAAGGTGGTATTCTTTATGATCAGTCAGCTTGGGAAGGGATGTATTTTACATTGTCAAAGGCCTTTCACAGTTTGAGCTTTTTTTTCTTTTTTTTTTTTTTTTTTAACAATGCATTTTCCCTGACTTCAAACTTATATATTTATACAGCGAGCAAAGAATTTAGGTTCACTTACCGTTCAGCATATATACCCTCAATGTTCTAAGCCATTGTTATTTCTGTAAATTTTTACAGCACTATGATTTATATTTTCTGCTTTTGAACTTTATGCTGTTTAATAACTGCGCTATTGAAAAGCCACATTTTGCCATATATGAGAAGTAGCTCATCAGTATGTCCCCCACCCATCCTCAAACCCTACAGCTAATAAAGGACCAAATCGAATTAGAATTTTTTTGATGCTGCATATGGAAAGAGCTGATGTTGGCATCTTAAGTGAGGACTGTATCGTCTCTCTCTCAAAGTCAGCTCCTTGCTAGTGAGAAGATGGGCTACATTTCCAAAAAAGCAAATTTGCACTTACATCTGAAGAGGCTAACATGTATGTATCTGATGTTTCATCAACTTAGAGAAAGGCAAAAATGTTTGAAAACAAGTCACACCTTCCAGACAGCGTGGTGGCAGATTACACACACAAGTGGCAGTGAATGTTTCTTTCCTCTTCAGTGAGCTGTGCCACTGTCATTTTCAAACACATCCCTTCTAACAAGATACAGTGTGAGACAAGTCCAGTTACTGGCTGCAGATCACTGCAGAATGGTGTGGATGAATTCACTGTGGAACTCCTGGCCACACTAGCTCTAAGCAACAGCTGCTATAACATACTTCTCATTGCCACCAGAAAGAAAAGTTCAATATGGCACAATATAGTGACAAACCAAACACCCCGGGAAGGAAAGATCAGGGAACAGTCAGCTAAGACAAATACCTGGGAATGCTTCTTGAAAGAAACATCCCAGGGAGTAGATGGGCACTACGCTCTCTAATGAGCTCACACAGAAAAAATATAAAAGACAAAAAACACCTTACTGCCCATAGATGAACACTTTTCATCAAACAATCATTCCATATCTGACCTCTCAGTCCTCTGTCCTGAAAGGAAGTCTGCACAACACCTTCAAAAGAGCCTGGGAGCTTAAATTCATAACTTCGCTAGACTCTAAAAAAATCATAGTCTGAATAAGACACTAGATTTATGGTTTATCACAACAATCTGTAACCCATTATCGCCCCCCTCCCTTTTTTGTCCTATTGCCACAAAGGTCATTTCACTTTGAAGTGTCTCTGACAATATGTGTTAACTACTTACTTTAGGCAATCTGTTCCATCTTGTATTTAACTAAGTCACTCTGAGGACCTTTCGCAGACCTGAAGAGCTCTGTGTAGCTCAAAAGCTTGTCTCTCTCACCAACAGAAAGTTGGGCCAATAAAAGATACTACTTCACTGTAATGAGGTCGCACTCACCTCTCGCAAGCACCCCCTGGCCAAGTGCGTGTGCCTGCACTCTCTCTCTGTTTGTGGTGGGTCTTCAGTGACTCAGCCCTCCGGCCAAGCCATACACAGTCTGTCTATGGGATAAAAGCAAAGCATACCCCTTTGTGGGTACAAGTGCATAGGGGCCTCTCTCTCAGTGCATCTCTGTAATGTCTCCCTCAAGTTTTCCCTGCTCTGGAATAGAGCAGTGTCTCAGGGCTCCTTCCCTGGAGGCAATGTCTTCGCCCTCTCAGGGAATTTCTGGTCCCAGCTCTTCAGCTAGGCCACTACAGTTCATTTCCCCTTCTGGGGTACCACAAAGTTCAGGCCACTTTCCCAGTGGCTGGGGGAGGGGGAAGGGTCGGTCAGGGAACCCAGGCCCAGCCTCTACTCCAGGTCCCAGCCCAGGGACTCCACAGATAGCAGCCATCTGCAATGTCCCTTTAAACAAACTGTGATGCTGCTCTTATTCCCTAGGCCACTTCCCTGTGGCTCCAGCATATTTTTTATTCTTACCTGGGGTGGGGTGTGGCATGGCCACAAGGCTTCCAGCAGATGGCCTAGTCCACCCCAGCACACTCACCCACTTTATCTCTCTAAACAAGTATCAAGAAGTTTCAGCAGAGGCAGAAGTACCCCCCACCAGCGCTGCCCCCTGCATAGGTTCCAATTTTAGCCATCAGTGGAATTCTTTGTAATAGAAGCCTTTAGGTAGATACCCAGAATGCAGAAAGCCATGGATTCACAGGTTTCATTGATTTGTGACTATTACCACCAGAAGGCACTGTTATGATCATCTAGCCTGACCTCCTGCATAACACAGGGCACAGAATTTCATCTACTGATTCATAAGAATGGCTATACTGGTTCAGACCAATAGTCTGTCTAGCTCAGTATCCTGTCTTCCAACAGCACCCAGTGCCAGATGCTTGAGAAGGAATAAACAGAATAGTACAATTTATTGAGTGACCCAGTCCCAACTTCTAACAATCAGAGGTTTAGAAACACACAGAGCTAGTGTTTGCATCCCTGACTATCTTGGGGAATAGCCACTGATGGACCTATCCGCCATGAATTTATCTAATTCTTTTTTGAACCAAGTTATACTATTGGCCTTCACAATGTACCCTGGCAATGAGTTTCATAGGTTGACTGTGCTTTGTGTAAAGAAGTACTTCCTTATGTTTGTTTTAAACCTACTGCCTATTAATTTCAGTGAATGATTTCAAGGAATGGAGAATCCACCACATCTTTTGGCAAATTATTCCAATATTAATTATCCTCACTGTTAAAAAAAAACCCTGTACCTTATTTCTTGTTTGCATTTGTCAAGCTTAAACTTGTAGGCATTTGTTTTGTATGCCTTTATTTGCTAGTTTGAAGAATCCTCTGCTAACAGAAATCTTCTCCCCATATACAAAATAAACATTCAGTAGTATATATAAGGAAAATACAAGAGATAAATGGCAACAAAATAGCATTAGCAATGAGTGTGTGAAGTTTTTGCAAATACTTCTATTTTTATACATCAGGCAGCTATAGAAGTACCAATTTTTTGCAGGGGCATGCAAATCAGAAGGGAACAGAGAGTTGAGTGAAGTTATTCTCATAGACTTTAAGGTCAGAAGGGACCATCATGATCATCTATTCTGCGTATTGAAGGCTACAGAACCTCACCCACCCACTCCTAAAATAGATCCCTAACCTGGAGCTCAGTTGCAGATGTCCTCAAATCATGGCTTAAAGACTTCAAGTTACAGAAAATTCACCATTTACACTAGTTTGAACTGCAAAGGGCCTGTGCCCTATGCTGCAGAGGAAGGTGAAAAAAGCCCCCAAGGTCTTTGCCAGTCTGACCTGGGAGGAAATTCCTTCCCAGCCCCAAATATGGCAATCAGTTAGACCCTGAGCTTGTGGGCAAGACCCACCACACAGATACCTGGGAAGAATTCTCCGTAGTAACTCAGCCCTCCTCATCTAGTGTCCCATCTCTGGCCATTGGGGATTTTTCCTATGGGCAGTTGTTGATGGGCCACATGTTATTGTGGGCAGTCCCATCATACCATTCCCTCCATAAACTTATCAAGCTCGGTTTTGAAGCCAGATAGATTTTTTTATCCTGACTGCTCTCCTTTGAAGGCTGTTCCTGAGCTTCATTCCTCTGATGGTTAGAAATCTTTGCCTAATTTTGAGCCTAAACTTGTTGATGGCCAGTTTATATCCATTCGTTCTTGTATCCACATTGGTGCTTAACTTAAATAACTCATCTCCCTCCCTGGTATTTATCCCTCTGATATATTTATAGAGAGCAATCATATCTCCCCTCAGCCTTTTTTTTTTGGTTAGGCTAAACAAGTCACGCTCTTTGAGGATCCTCTCATAAGGGAGGTTTTCCATTCCTCAGATCATCCTAGTAGCCTTTCCCTGCACCTGTTCCAGTTTGAATTCATCTTTTTTAAACATGGGCGACCAGAATTGAATACAGTATTCCAGATGAGGTCTTACCAGTGCCATGTATAATGGAACTAACACTTCCCTGTCTCTACTGGAAATACCTTTTCTGATGCATCTTAGGATGGCATTAGACTTTTTTCACAGCTGCATCACATTGATGGCTCATAGTCATCCTGAGATCAACCAATACACCCAAGTCTTTCTCCTCCTCTGTCTGTTCCAACAGATAAGTCCCCATTTTATAGCAAAAATGCTTGTTGTTAGTTCCTAAATGCATGACTTTTCATTTTGCACTATTAAATTTCATCTCATTTCTATGACTCTAGTTTACAAAGTTACAATTCTAGTGCCTGGCTTTCCAAATGTTGGCTATCTTTGGAGTTACACTTTGGGATTGGTTTACGCTGAACTACATTCATGTCTTGAGGGACCCAGATTTCATCAAAGAGGCCATTACCAGTGTAACTACTAACAATAAAGGATTGTTTCCAGTATTCACTTAACTAAGGTTACACTATATACGAATACCAACAATGGTGTTTGTGTGTGTGTGTATCTGTGAGTGATATAACCATCTTTCCAAGTAGTCTTCTTCATATATCATATCTTGGTAGATTAAGAGAAAGTCCTCAGATCCTTGAAATCGAGATTGTAGCCTGGAAAAGGCCCTCCAATTTGCAGCAGCTGATCCACAGGTGATGATTATCAGCATGCTGCCATTGCAATGTGCAGGATCTAATGTGCAGAAGAGTAGAAGGACATTATGTTCCTTAATGACACTTTCATGTTATATCACCTGATTTTTTGACACACCTGAAGGAAAAGTTTCAGAACAGGAAGGTAAAATAGTAGGATTCATACTGCCTATGGCTCAAGGAATTTGACCAGCAAGGGCTATATACACAAACACAAGCTCCCCTTTCCCCTCCATGATACAGGTCAAATCATTTGTCATGTCTAGGTGATGCTCTGGGTCTTTGACCAATAAGTGTAGAGTGGGCAAGGTAAAGGTATATTTCTGAACTGCGTCTGACCCCCGCCACCAGCAAGCTGATACGGGAAAGGTAGAAAGCTGTTGGTTTGGCTCTCCAGGCCATAGTAAAATAGTTGATCAGGGAGGGTGTTGCCTCTGGAATGTGTGTATCTGAAGGGTAAGATACCAGATACATAGAAAGTGAGTGGAGTTTCTGGCATGTCTGACAAATTATTCACTGGTATTATCTGTATTCAGAGTACAATTGGGATAGTGGGATCCAAATGCCGATGGATGTCAGCAGTGTCCAGCCTGTATCTGGGGAATGGGCAGATTTAAAGCAAATCAACACTAGCTTAAAGGGGAGAAAAATCAATCGAAGACTGAGGATTAGAACTTTGAAAGTTCCAGGCTTCCTGCTAAATTCAGTCCTTTTGTCCACCCTATCATGTTCTGGTTGTTTCGCTCTCTTCCAGTCTTCTCCTTTTCAGTCCATGCAGAGTTTTTGACTTTTGAAAGATTAAAGCCTACATCTTTAATAGTTATATAGCTCATTGAAAATATTGAAATTGTGGACATTGAAACTGTTTCTACAATGACTGTGTGGTATTTTATTTATTTAAATTGTATCATCTTTATGTTCAAATATTCCAGTTCCTCTGCTCATGACCTCCACTGTGTGGGAATATATTGCATATCATATTGCATAGAAGAAAATGTCACTAGTTTCATCCCTCTGAAAGTGTTTAATGCAAAGCAAGTTCACGTACTGTTAGAGCTCCACAAAATCACCAAAGTAATTGCAGCAGAAAGCAATAAAGCCAGTCTTAATGGTATAGTGTTTCACTCGTATTTGTCATATCTGATTGGATTAATGTCCCAGTCAATAGCTACAGGCAAGTCAGGTAATTTTAAATGTACATCAATTATGAGATAAAAGGATATCATGCTTGACATACACAAAAACAGTGACAGAATAGGTTTGGATTATAACTACATAGGTTTTTTATTGTGCATCAGAAATTGCAGACATTACCCAGTGACTAAGAAACCAAAGAGATCAAAGACCTGAATGTGGAAGATGCTGTGTTCAGTGAGTACATAACTGACTCCTCCAGTCACCTCTGTTTTCATGAAAAAGACATGATATATTCAAGTTATAAAGGGTTTTTTTTACAGCTATAAAAACACTAAGACTTATTCTCTCCAGCATTACTCCTCTTTTAAAACCAGTGTAACTATTAAAATCAGAAGAGTCACACCATCATAAAACTGCATTCCCGCTCCAGTACTCCAGGCCCACTCCATTACTCCAGGCTGCTTTCTGATCTGGGAGCCCATTCAGACAGACAGACACAGAGACAGACATGGACAGACACTCTGCATTTTAATTTCTAATTCTTGCAGGCAACTATGTACATGAGACAGAAAGGGCAAACAAAGAATATGGCTTCTAATAAAAAAAAAATTATATGCAGTGTGTTTATATTCAGTGTCCATTGTGGCATATTAATATATCACAGATTTAGTTCCATAATAATATTCATTGACACACTGTGGAGAGCAGGTGTGATTCCTCTTCTCAAAAGCATCACCCCAATGGAATTCTATTAAAGCACAAAGTTATCAATTCAGCCATAAGCTCATTGTTAAGATATATGTGCCATTAAATTATAATGGACCTCTCCAGAGTTTCCTATGACTGCTCCATTCCCTTTGACAGGCAAGTAAAACCATGCGTATAGGGAAAGTACAGAATTTAACTAGGAAGACAAATTTCACATTGGAGTAGCAGAGGCAAGCAGACTCCATTTGCTTATTATGCTGCAGTTTCAATGGAGTCATTCTGAACCTGCTACAAATAATCAGTTCTCGGCAATGGACCACTTTCTTTTTCTATGGCAGAATCAAATGCACGATAAGGGTTGTGTGTTCACTTACTTAATGAAGGGTAAATTTCAGATATAAAGATGGGCTTGAGCTTCAAAGTCCAGATTTAGAGCCAAAAGTTCCTCAAGTTTCAGACCCAGTGTTTTGGTTTGGTCCATTACCGAGACCAGTGCTAGCTTGTATCTGGAATTGAACTTCTGCATTTAGGTGCATGCTCCAATCTGGTTCAGGTTTGTGTCCTAATTTGTTAATGCTCCCCTGAACAGTAGCCCACCATGTTTGTTTTGGTCTAGGAATCTCAATGGAGATTTCTCCTAAGACCTCTGCTTCCTCCTTTCACTTGGCTGAAAAGAATTGCAAGAGCAACAAGATAGAGTTGGGGAAGGTAACAAATTCCTCAAACTGCAAGAAAATGCATAGGTTCAGTTTGGTTAAAGGCCCAGGTGATTTTCAACTAAAAAACATCCCCTAGTGGCCCAGTGCACAGGGGGGCAGGGGCAGCACGCATTCTCTGAATGCAGTTGATCCAGGCTATGCAAAGGATCAGTTCTTGAACCACATTGAGGACAGGGAATTTAACTAGGAAAAGCCTTTTCATGAGCCATGGAAGTGGGGAGAAGCTCTTTGTCCACACACTTCATATACACAATCTCTATAGAAGGGCCCATGATTCTCAGTTCCTAAGCAAGAAAGAATGGCTGATATGCTTTCAAAATTCATGACCAGGATATATGCACAGATAGGTAGGGCTTGATCCTGCCATGTGCTGAGTACTCTTGTGAGGTGTCGAGTCCTCTCACCCCCTACTGAAGTCAACAATTTGAGGGCACTCAGCCTCTGGGCAGCCCAAATGGGTTCAGTCTTCAATATTTAGAACACATCTATGTCACATGATTCAGTTTCACATGGTCATGGAGCAGAAGTAGATTTTTTCAAAATGGAATTCAGGAATGGTAATGAATATTAAATATGAAGTGTAATCTGTGGAATCAACAAGGAAAGGAAGGGAAATAAAGTCAGTACTTATGATGGATTATACAGTAGTTATTAATTTAATGGATTAATTTAACCACAGCATATTTATTTCTCAATCTCTAACATTGAAACTTCTTGAAAATCATAATCACAAATATGGAAACTGCTCAGATTTAGTACTTTGGGAGGCTTCATAAAGTTTTTCTCTGTAATCTTCCACCCATATAAGTCACATTGATTACTAAAGTAAGTTACAGACAGAAGAGCAATATCATCTGAAATTAGAATATAAATTAAAACTACTTTGAAACCATTTGATTTTTCCTAAATGAGTCAGAGATCAGCTGGGCATCATTCTTTTAAGTGTATTGGGTACAGTGTGCTAAATGTTAATGGTTACATTTTAAGGGTTTAATAAGCTTACAATATTTTTAATATAAGAAAAATTAGTTTTAATGGGTATCTACATACCCTCTACTAGACAGCTAATTCCCTGGCTGAAATAAGTATTATATGGATTATCTATCTATATATTTATATATAGATATAATGATTCAGTGTGCCTAAGGGGGCATCATAGTGTTGTAAAGGTATCAAGTTAATTGTCTGTATTATTAGGACCCTTTTTTAATTAGCTGAAGTTGTTAAATTGGGAGGACTTGTGCAGCTCAGCTTAAGATGCATCCTTTTTATTTAAAAAGCATAAGTAGGTCCTCGGACAGTAAAGCAATTTGCAACATTGCCGTGAAGGAAAGTTTTGTGGTTTATTAGGGCTAGTCGATTGATTGACTAAGTCTGAGGACTACTATTTGGGTAATTAGGTATTGAGTAAAGTTTCTTGGGAATTTTTTGGAAAAAATCTTTTTCTTTTGGTCAAAAAATGCCAACCCATCACAATTGAAACTGATCATGAGGCAGGGTCAGTTTTGATGAATTTCCTGACAGAAAAGCATTGAGGGGAAAAGTTTCAAAATTGTCAAAGTGTTTTGCTTGACATCTTCTAAACAAATCTCAGGATTGCAAAAAAATTCAGAAATCCAGCTCAGAAATGACTTTTTGGTTTTAGAGACAAGGAGGGTGAGGCGATATCTTTTACTGGACCAACTTCTGTTCATGAGAGAGACAAGCTTTCAAGCTTGCACAGAGCTCTTCTTCATAATCTCAAAAACTTGTTTCTCTCACCAACAGAAGCTGGTCCTCACCCACCTTGTCTCTCTAATATCCTGGGATCCACATGGTTAAAAACAAACATTTTTTTTCTTTTGATGTTTAAGCTAATTAGATGGGAACAAGGTCAAATTCTACACAAAATGTTTCTAAATGTTTCAACTGACCTGAAACAGAACAAAACAAAAATAAAAAATATTTTTTAGTTTACCAACATTACCAAGATTTACTTTTTGTCCCCATTCAAGACAGAGAAAAAATTTGAACTCTTGAAGATGTTATGGGACAGGAAAACTTTTTCCCACTCAGCTCTAGTATTGAGACCTCTAAGCATTCTTTTATTATACAATGGATTGTTTTTTCCCTTGGAAGGGGGCTAGAATATTCTGATCTAGATGATACACATTTTCTAAGTTAGAGTTAGTTTTTCCATGTATTCTTATTCAAACTTTTGAAAATAATTACAAGTATGGATTCTTTCCAAGTTCAAACACAGGAGATGCATAAATAGAAGAAGCTTTTAAAGGAGTACATCAAATCATGCTAGAAAAGTAGACAAAAACAATCATTAGGGAGATAGCTAAATGTAGGGAGAATAACTCAATGATGTCAAGATTTTCAAAATACCTACTTATATTAGGTGCCTCACTGTTTGGGTACCCAACTCAAAACACCTTAAAGCGTCCTGATATTCAGAGGGCAGGTGCTGAACAGTTTCTGATAATCCAGTACCTCTAAAGTCTCTCAAATTGGGCACCCCAAATCATTTTGAAAATTATGGCCTAGAGCAGTGCTTTTCAGTGGCCTGTCCCTGATGCAGTTTAGGAAGGCAGCAAGCGGACCCTGGTATAAAAAATGTTGAAAAACACTGGCCTATAGTTTTTGGGTTGTTTTAAGGTTAGTGAGAGAAGACAGAGTAAAAAGGTAATTATAGAATTAACTTCTAAATATATTAAATAAATGTAGCAAACAGGAAAGTTAAATTCCTGGAAGAGCCACATATTTTTGTAAAAAGAAAAGGAGTACTTGTGGCACCTTAGAGACTAACAAATTAGCTCACGAAAGCTTATGCTCAAATAAATTTGTTAGTCTCTAAGGTGCCACAAGTACTCCTTTTCTTTTTGTGAATACAGACTAACACGGCTGCTACTCTGAAACATATTTTTGTATTAATCAAGCTCTCTGAAGAAGAGAGCCAACTTGTTGAGAGAATAGTGCACATACAATTAAATCCATAGTGTCTTAAACAGCAGTAAATAGTACTAATATGCGTTTTTAAATAACTCCAAAACATATTGTTATGAATAAATAGGTTTAGGTTTTGTGGTGTGTTATTTAGCAATAGATAACATCTTAGGCAAAATGGATCTTATTTTTATTTGTTTATGGTAATGCCAACTATGCATTGGTATTTTCTAAACACTCAGGAAGAATGGTCCCTGGTCTGAAGAGTTTTCAATCTATGGACAGACAAGAGGTTAATAATCTTCACTTAA
The DNA here is from genome assembly GCF_009764565.3 of Dermochelys coriacea. Taxonomy (NCBI): domain Eukaryota; kingdom Metazoa; phylum Chordata; order Testudines; family Dermochelyidae; genus Dermochelys; species Dermochelys coriacea. The sequence continues at coordinate 57,879,701 of NC_050075.1, read as the reverse complement.
TGTAGAGTGAAATTGTGTGTCTGTTTTTAAAAAAGCAAATTGGAAAAATAACTTCCATCATGTGGCATCACATTGACACCCACTTGGGTCATCAGCAGAGTTGGAACTTTAACATCCACCACACAGACCTCTGCCATTTGAGCAAACAGAGTAATTGATAGTGGTAATGTTATCCTCTATATGGACAAGAACTAGAGGGAGTTAGGACACATTTTGCCAGTAGATATCAGATATTTGCAGATAGCAGAGGAATGGCGAGTCTTTAATCTTTGGTTCCATTCCAGCCTCTCACAGATTCCTCTACAAATTCCTTCCAAGCTTGACACCTTTTATTCCATTCCCTTGAACTTGTCCCTCTCTCAACCCCATCTCTTCTCTACCTCTGGCTCCTTGCCCACCCAATCTAATCTCTAGTCCTCAAGCTTCTCATCCCAGTGCCAGTCCCAGTTCCCGCCCATGGCTCCTTGTCCAACCTGTCTCTCCTTCTACCCACACACCTCTGGTTCCTAGTCCTAGTCTCCCTCCCCAGGCTTCTCATCCAATCCCAATTTCCTCCCCTCCCCAGCTCCTCTCCCCAGTCTCCACAGTCCCTGGCTCTTTTGACCAGCTAGTCCCAGTTGTGTCCCCACACTCCAGCTCCCTGTCAGATCTGTCTCCCCACCACCACCACTCCCCTCCCCCATTTCTTAGTCCCAGTCCCCACCCCAGCTAACTGGCTCCTAGTCAGACCCCCTCCATTTCCCTCAGAGGCTCCAAGTCTCAATCCTTCCCAGGCCCAGCCTCTTTGCATAACTAGTCCCAGCCTCCTCTGCTATGCTAGCTCCCAGACCATATCTCCTCACCGTAAACAGTTCTGGACTCTTCTCCCTTACCCACCTAGTCTTTTCTCTCCCCACTCCTTCAGTCCCATCCTCACTAAATTCATCTCAATCTATTCCTTTCTGTTCCCCAGTTCAACTTTTGGCCCCTCTACATTTGAATCAGATGGCTCCCTCCTCCTCTTTGCCTGGGTGGCAGCAGGGGTGGTCTCACAGCACAGGAGAGACAGATTCTCTGCTCTCAGTTCTGATGCCCTGCCACACCTTGGGTGGAGCAGCTAGGAGTAGTCTTTACAGGAAAAGTCTGTCTACCTCCCTGAAACTCTAGGCTGGATGGAACATGGTTGGTAGCTGTGGGGATTGCTCATGTGCAGTATGGTCAGCCTCGCACAGTCTGGTCAGCCCTAGGGGCTGTCAGAGGGTTGAGCATGCTCAGTGAGGATGGAATCTTCTTCGATTTTAGCTACTAAAAATCAAAGTCTATGTAAGCATGTGCTAACTGTGATTTTAAAGGCTTATAACTTGGCCACATTTAGGCGGATTTGCACAAAGTTGGCCTAACACAAATGCCATCCCCCGCCTCCAATGCAAAATTTCAAGTCCCTGCTCCAAAGCCAGGGAGCACTAGAACTGTTCAGAGAAAAGATCACAATATTTTTTAAAAGCAAAAGAGTGAATTTTTCCCCTAGCCTCTCTAGTATGTTCACATATCAAAAAAAACATGACAGCGAGTCTCAAGAGTCCATGTCAACAGACTTGGGCTTGTAGGTCTCACACTGCAGGACTAAAAATAGCAGTGAAGATATTTTGGGCTTAGATTGGAGCCCTGGCTCTGACCCTCTGCAAGGAGGGAAATGTCTTGGACTCCAAGCTCCACCCCAAGCCTGGTCATCTACACTGCTATTTTTAGCCTCAAAGCACAAGACCCACCAGCCCAAGTCAGTTAACCTGAGTTCTGAGACTCAGTGCTATGTTTTGTTTTGCTATGTAGACATACTCTTTCTCAGAAGCAGCTGTACCATTTAGGTTGAAATTCCCTTCCCCCTACCTCCCAAAAACTGCACAGCCTGAAGCAGACACTGAGCATGGACAATTTCTGCCCAAATGGTTAAAGTCTGTCAAAGTTGTGAGCAACTGAAAACAGGGTCTTTAATAGGAAGCTTCAAACAACCTCAATAATAGGTGACACTGCCAGGCTTAGTTCACTGAAAGCAGGATGGCAGAAGTGGGTCTTGAAGATGAATTTAAATGTGGCAGGTTAGGGGCTTTGCAGATGAACTCGACGTGGTCTTACTATTCACAGAGGGCCACACAGAAGAAGTCACAGTGGTGATTATGTGAGACACTGACAAACAGGAAGATATGGCGTGGAACATTTGTGGGCAGAGGAGATGAGGAACAAATGAAGCTTGATAAGGAAAGATAAGAGCTATGTAAATCTTTCAATTCAATACAAGGAACAGTTCAGCTCCGCGGTAGGCAGAGACAATAATCTTTGCCTTTGGCAGTTTGGGGTGTTTCTATGACTGCACTTCTGGATGAGGATGTTTAATTCAATTAAGGGGACAGGATGATGTACTCAGACTTTCCATTCTTAACACTTCCATAGTAAAATGGCCTCAAAAAAGAGATCTGCCTGTCATTGCAGGAAATAAAGTGTTTCATTAAGGACTCTGATATCTTATTACCTTCACAAAAGGCTTAGTGGATAGGTAGCTCTCAGGCCCCTCTTTCAGTTGCAATCTTCAATAGCATGTTTAGAAAATATGGATATCACATTCAAATCAACGGGAAAGGTCTTTTAAACAGCATACTCCACACCCCCAAACTAAAGAGATTGTTTACCTGAGTAAGCAGAGAACTAAAAAGGCAGTTTCCTAGTATTGCAACTCCCTTATTCTGGAGCCTGATACAAAACCCATATTGATATGAAGTCTCAAGACAGACATTGAGCCTGATTCAAAATCAATGAAAAAATTCCCACTGATTGCAGTGGGCTTTGGATCAGGCTCATCGGCCTTTGACAATGTATTTGAGCATTGAGTTATGTTTTTAGGATAGTATCTATAGCTCTTTTCATCATTAGATCTCAAAGCACTTGACAATCTTTAATGTATTTATCGTCACAACACCCACGTGAGGTAGGGCAGTGCTATTAACCCCATTTTACAGATGAGGAACTGGTGCTCAGCAAGACTAAATGATTTATCAAAGGTTACACAGAAAGTCTGTGGCGGAGCAGGGAACTGAATCCAGATCTCCCAAGTACTTGGCCAGTGCCCTAACCATCAGACCAGCCTTCTGCTGAGGATATCAGAATTTTGACACTGATTGAATGGGAACAGCAGTGGGCTTTTATGAGTGACCTGTTAACTGATATCATTAGTCAAAATGCAATAGGAAATAGTCCCAGACTGCTTCTCCCAGTCCCGTATTATGCCTTCCCCACCCCATTCCTGCTTTTTTGTGAGACAAAATTGTTATGCTGGGGGAGGAGCTAGTGGGATGCCATATTGATGGGAGAGTTGAATCTTTTCATTTTCATTCCTCTAATGGAGGAAATGGGAAAACCAAGTTTATCAAAGAGCAATGATTGGTACAAGAAGTTTCTGTAAATCCAAACTGCAGTTTAGTTGAGTCATTTTCATTCCTCTAATGGAGTCTACCTCTTCCCCCCACATGCTAATTGATCATTCCTGACAGAGATGGTTTTCTTGGGGTCCACAGAAATACTCCTGCAAAGAGAAGTGGTTATCTATTGCCTATCCAAATTGCATAAAATATCAGATTAAACAAACATCTTATGAAAGGCAGGATTCATATATAATAAACTTTATATATATAGTTTAAATATATTCCATTATCTTTTTCCTAGGTTGCTAAAATTCCTAGAGTGATTATCTTCACAATTCGTAGACCCATGGATTTTCTTTATCTGCAATACATACACTCATGCACACAATCCAAAGCCAGTTAACTGAAACTTTGTCCTACTTGCTATCAATGGATAATATGTAAGTTTGGTTAAAAGCCTATTTCCCCCCTAAAGATTTAGATGCCCCTAAACCTTTGGGCCAGTGAGATTATAATCTAGGTTATTACTTTCCTCCCACTGTACTCTAGATCTTTGGTCAAACAAGGTGTGACAAAGCTCTGTCCTTGCCTCCGTGTGTCCCGCATTTCCTGGTAGATTTCGTTAGCTTCAGAGGCTCACTGTGACCCTCCACATAATCCTTCTCTCTCTAGAGACAAGGGTCACAGTCTACTGAGCCATTTTCATCATAAACCAGCAAGGGAGGTGAGGAGAAGTTATCCTTCCTTGCACAGTCTCTGTTGTCTCCCAGTCTCAGTGATTAATCAGGGGGCAAAGGGGGGGGAGGGGAGCCTGAGCCCTCCCTCTACTCCAGGCTCCAGCTCAGGGACCCTAATAGCATCAGCTATGGTAGCTGACCTTTTAGAAATATGACATGTACAATTCCCTGGGCTACTTCCCCCACAGCAGCCCTCACTTCCTCAAGCTCCACTTCACCCTTATCTCAGGGCCTCCTTCCTTGTGCCTCATATGGTGTCTACTAATCAGTCTCTCCAACAGCGCAACTTCCTCCCACAGCTCCTGACATGCACACCCACCTGACTAACTGGGAGGCATTTAATTAGTTTCAGCCAGCCCCTGGCTGGCTTCTGGAGTCCCAATCAACCTAGCCTTCTCCCTGCCTTCTGGAAAGTTCTTAATTGGCCCCAGGTGTCTTAATTGATGTGGAGCAGCTGCCATTTCACTGATCCTGGTACCAGGGATTTGTTTAGCCTGGAGCGAATCCCTCACTCCCTCCCACTGCTCTCCCATAGCCTTCTAGCTTGGAAGGAGGTGGGAAGCTGCTACTCCTGCTGCTAGGCCCTAAGCTCTCCCTGCTGCTCCAGCTGCTCCCCTGGCTGGGCCAGACACCCCCCATTCTCTGCTACTTGGCTGCTGGACCCCCACTCTCGGGTGCTGCTACTGCTCCAACTGCAACCCCGGGGGGGGGGGCTGCTAGCCCACTCCCCAGAGAGGAGGAGTGGGGACCCCAGCCACTGCTGTTGTGGACACCACCACCAGCACCACCACCTGAGAGGGGTCCATTCTGCCTGCCTGGACGACCACCTGGAGTTCCTAGAGCCGCTGCTGCTGCAGAGGCCGCTGCCTGGAGCTGCTGAAGCCCGAGGAGGAGAAGAAGAGGATCATCTGCCAGTGGGGCAGCACCTAGAGACTTTGCAGACCACCGTGGAGGGGGCCCTAAGACTGAGTAATTTTCAAACTGTGCTCTTGTGGTGGGGGTCTTGACTGTGTTTACAGGGACACAGGGTGTGGCGTGGAGCTGCCCCCCCATCCATCTGTGTGTCCCCACAACCCCCACCACTACTACCACCACCACTGCCCCCTCCACCACCCCCACTGGCTGTATACCATCTGTCTCAGCTCCTGCCTCTGGACTCAGCTGCTTGCTTGGCTTGCCACGCCCTATTTCCACCCTTTGGGCCAGAAGCAGCAGCAAGCTAAAAAAGACTTGTGCAAGTGCACATGGGCACATGTGCCCCCCCGGACTGCCTACCCCCCAGCTTTGCCCTTTACTACCTGCCCCATTTGCCACTTGCTTTGCCTCCTCTTTTGCTCCAGCCCCCCTTACTAGCTTCAGTTTGTTTGCCTGCCCCGCCCATTTCCTTCTGCAGCCTTTGTTTGTTGCCCCGCCCCAGCCTCTGAAGCTAGCTCCTTGCTTTCCTTGTTCTACCCCCAGACCGCTTAGCCCCTCGCTCCGTGTGCCCATGCCCCTCCCATGCGCTTGTGCAACTCCCCATTTCAGTTGCACCCCTCTTCACTGCACCCTCAATGTTGTTGAATCCCCCCCCCGTAGTGCACCAAGAGGAGCCGGAATTTCCACCTTGTGTCGGTGACTGACCCCTAACCCCTGATTGCCCCCGTCCAGCCCACCCCTTTTGGCACCCTCCTCCCCTGCCTGCAGCCTAGCGGGGAGGAGTGGTCGACCTGCTTCCCCTCTCCCCTCCTCCTTTTGGTGTCCCCCCTTTCCTCCTTGCTCATGATGGCGGGGGATGAGACGGGTGAGACCTCTCCAGTAGCCCGAGCTCCCCCTCCCCCGCCTGCCCCTCTGTCACCTCCCCAAGCTTCTACCTCCGCTGCCAAACCATCTGCCATCGCCCCCGCTGGGGCACCAGCAGAGACGGGCACCGGGGTGACCTCCACTGCTGCCACGTCTCTCACCCCCTCAGATTTGGGGGGAGTCCCCCCAGCCGGCGGGAAGGGCCAGGGGAAGAAGAAGGGGAAGGGCCCCGCTAAAAAGACCAGGCCCTCCATGGCAGGGGCTGCCCCCAAAGCCCCGGCCCCATCTCCAGCTGGGGCGCCCCTCCCCGCTGTTCCCTCCACCAGCTCTGCAGGTGTCCCTCCCCAGGCCCCCAGAGCATACGCCCAGGTGGCGGCAGCCCCCCCGCCTGCCGCTACGTCATTTCTCCAGCCCACCGCCTCCGCTACCATCTATAGCGGCCGGGGCCCCTTTCCCACCATGACCAGGAAGCACGGCGTCCGTTGCCTCCTGGTGCCTGCCTCACCCCACGTGGAGACCTATGTGCGGGCATTGGCGAGGGTGGTGGGGCCCACGGCCATTGTGGTGGCCTCCAAAATGTATGGCAAGGTCGTCTTCTTCCTAGCATCGGAGGCCGCCGCCCAGGAGGCGGTGGAGAAGGGCCTGGCGGTGGGGGGCGTGTTCGTCCCTTTAGAGCCGCTAGAGGACCTGGGCGTCCGCCTGGTCCTGACCTCCGTTCCTCCCTTTCTCCCCAATGCCGACCTGTTACCCGCCCTTTCTACCTTGGGAAAGCCCATCTCTGTCATCAGCCCTCTCCCGTTGGGCTGCAAAGACCCCGCCCTCCGTCACGTCCTCTCCTTCCGCCGGCAAGTGCAGCTTCAACTGCCGCCGGCGGGGCGCGACGCAGAGGCACTCCAGGGGTCCTTCCTAGTCCCCTACCAGGGGACCCCTTACAGGGTGCATTATTCCACGGGGGAGGCCCGGTGCTACCTCTGCCAGGCGATGGGGCACGTCCGGAGGGACTGCCCCCTGGCCCGGGAAGAAGGGACATCCAGGATCCCCGAGCCCCGGCAGGGAACCGGCCCCGTCATCGCCGACGCCCCTGGCTGCCCGGCGCCCGAAACCGCCCCTCCTCCTTCCCAGTCCACCATTGCTCCCGCTCGGGCACAAGGGGCACCTCCCCCACTATGCCCAAACGAGCGGGAGAACCCCGCCCCCGCTGCTTGTAATCTGGCGGGGCCTGTGGAGGAGGGTGCGGCAGGGACACCACCAAGCATGGGAGAGGGCCCGCCCCAAGGGGAATCTTCCCTCCCTTGTGCTGCCCCACCGTTACCCCCTCGAGTCCCTGAGCCATTGCCTCTGCCCCCTGACACAATCCCTAATAGCCAGCCCCCGATGATGCCATGGAGGGCTGGGCCCTAGTCCAGGGGAAGCGGGGCAAGCGGAAGGCTCGAGCTCCACTCCTCCCATCTGACGCGGAGGCCCCCTGGAAGACCAGGAAGGGGGGCACGGATGCCGAGCCTTCCACTCTACCCACGGGTGTGTTCCATCCACCAGAGCCGGCTGGGGAAGACGTGGCAGCACTGGAAGGCGGCATCTCCCCTCCACGGGAATCCCTCCCCTCCAAGACCCCCGAGGCACCATCTGAAACCCCAGTGTGCCCCGAAGTAACCGTCGCGTCAGGTGCCAGCGGGGAGAATCCCGGGGCGGCGGAAAACAATTTCCCATCTATATTTGAGGAGATCGAGGCCCTGGGTCTGACCCCGGTCACCCAGGGGGAGGACGATCCTATGCCAGCGGGCCTCGATCTGGGCGACTTCATTCTAGCCCCCCTTTCCCCATACTCCCTCCCCGTAACCGTTGCTTCTGCTCCCACCTCCGAGGAGCCCCTGGACTCTTCCATCAACCCGGCTGCAGAGGGCACCCCGCTGAGAGCCGCCGAGCTAGTTGAGGCGATGGCCAGTGCCACGCGGCTGGAACCTGAGCCACCAGGGGCATCCCTCGCTGGTGAGGAGCATTCGACCTCCTTTCCGAGAGAGGACCCTACAGAAGAAAGTCCACCTCCTGATGCCGTGGCTGCCAAATCCACCAGAGAGCTTGTGCCCGACATCAGTGAGAGCCCTCTCCCGACCCAGACTCTCACCTCTACCCCTGCCCCTGCCCTTATCCCGCCCACCTCCCGAGATATTATTGCCACCCCTGGGACTGTCTCCTTCCCCTTTCCAACAGATGACTCCCAGGGAATGGCCTTTGTGTTTGCCCGTCCCGACCCACCAGGGGCTGCTATCCTCCCTCCGCCGCCCCCTATCGCCCCAGCATTCAGGTCAACCCATCAGGAGCCCCGTCGGGGGTCCGCACCCTGTCTGCCCGTCTCGCTGGGCCAAGGGGCTGTACCAAGGGCCCCATCGGGGAGCAATCAGACCATAACCCCAGCCCCCATGCGCTGCGAGAGGAGTTGCGGGAGTTCCTAGAAGACGTCCGTGGCTCCCGCAACAAAGTCCAGCTTGCCCTCCAGCGATGGGGGGACTTTAATCAAATCCTCCGGGCCGCAAGGGCCCTCATGGGGGAGGGGAAAAGGACCGGGAGACAGGGCGCCGTGGCCTACCAGCGGGTCCGCCACTTCCGTGACTCCTTACTCACCTACGGGGTGGGTCAGGGACTGCTGCGCGGCCCGCCGGGAGCCACGAGCATCCCTGCCGGCGAGGATCCCCCCCAGCCCTCCTCATGGCACCCTTTACCATCGCAACATTGAACACCCGTGGCTGTAGGATGGGTCTTCGCAGGTCCCAGGTGCTCTCATTCCTTCGAGAGGGGAGGTACTCTGTGGTTTTCCTGCAGGAGACCCATACGGATCCGACCGCCAAAGACAGCTGGCGGCTGGATTGGGGGGACAGGGTCTACTTTAGCCACCTCACAGTTCATACGGGTGGAGTGGCGACCCTGTTCTTCCCCGACCTACGGCCCGAGGTGCTGGGGGTCGCCGAGGCTGTGCCGGGTCGCCTGCTGCACCTCCGGGTCTGCATGGAGGGGCTCATAGTCAACCTCGTCAACATCTATGCCCCAGCAGCGAGCCCGGAGCGGCTGCAATTCTATCAGCAGGCATCCGCCTTCCTCGGCACCTTGGATCCTCAGGAGTGCCTGGTCCTGGGAGGGGACTTTAACATCACCCTTGAGGAACGGGACCGCTCGGGGACCGAGCAGAGCCCGGCCGCCGTCGCCGTCCTCCAGGAGATAGTCGAACACCACTCCCTGGTGGACGTCTGGCGCGACCACCACCCGGATGACACTTCCACGTTCACCTTTGTCCGGGTGGAGGCCCATTGGTCGCGCCACTCCCGGTTGGACAACATTTATTTATCACGCTTTCATCTTTCACGAGCCCACTCCTCCAGCATCCGGCCGGCCCCATTTTCTGACCATCACATAGCCACCGTGACAGCCTCCCTCTGCGCGGAGAGGCCGGGGCCGGCCTATTGGCATTTTAACAACAGCTTGCTGGAGGATGCGGGCTTCGTGGCGTCCTTCCGGGAGTTCTGGCTGGCCTGGCGAGGGCAGGGGCGTGCCTTTCCCTCGGCACGGCGGTGGTGGGACGTAGGGAAGGTGCGCGCCCGGCTCTTCTGCCGTGACTACACCCGGGGCGCCAGCCGACGGAGGGATGCAGCGATAGAGCAGTTGGAACGGGAGGTCTTAGAGCTGGAGAGGCGTCTGGCCGCCAGCCCCGAGGATCCACCCCTCTGTGGAGCGTGCCGGGAGAAGCGGGAGGAGCTCCGGAGCCTCGAGGACCATCGGGCCCGGGGTGCCTTTGTTCGATCCCGCATCCGTCTCCTTCGGGAGATGGATTGCGGCTCCCACTTCTTCTACGCCCTGGAAAAAAAGAGGGGGGCTAAGAAACATATCATCTGCCTACTGGCAGAAGATGGCACCCGCCTCACGGATCCGGTGGAAATGTGCGAGAGGGCGAGAGCCTTCTACGCAAGCCTATTCTCCCCGGAGCCGACCGATCCTAACGCTTGCAGAGTGCTGTGGGAGGAGCTCCCGACGGTCAGCGTGGGCGACTGAGACCGGCTAGAGCTGCCTCTCACTCTGGCCGAGTTCTCGGAAGCCCTCCGTCGCATGCCCACCAATAAATCTCCGGGCATGGACGGGCTGACCGTGGAGTTCTACCGCGTGTTCTGGGACATCCTGGGCCCAGACCTAGTCACCGTCTGGGCCGAGTCTTTGCAGAGCGCGGTCCTCCCTCTTTCGTGCAGGCGAGCCGTGCTGGCCTTATTGCCGAAGAAGGGGGACCTCCGCGATTTACGAAATTGGCGTCCCGTCTCGCTCCTCAGCACGGACTACAAAATCGTGGCAAAAGCCATCTCCCTGAGGCTAGGGTCCGTGCTGGCGGACGTGGTCCACCCAGACCAGACCTACACCGTCCCGGGCCGCAGCATCTTCGACAACCTCTATCTGGTCCGGGACCTATTGGAACTTGGGTGTAGGGATGGTCTGTCGTTCGCCCTCCTGTCCTTAGATCAGGAGAAGGCGTTCGACAGGATGGATCACGGGTATCTCCTGAGCACTCTGCAGGCGTTTGGCTTCGGACCCAGGTTTGTGAACTTTCTCCGGGTGCTGTACGCTTCCGCAGAGTGTCTGGTAAGGCTCAACTGGACCCTGACCGAACCGGTCAACTTCGGGCGAGGAGTACGGCAGGGGTGCCCCCTCTCAGGCCAGCTCTACGCTCTGGCGATCGAGCCCTTCCTCCGTCTCCTCTGAAGGAGGTTGACAGGGTTGGTGCTGAGAGAGCCGGAGCTGCGGCTGGTCCTGTCGGCGTACGCTGATGACGTGCTCCTCATGGTCCAGGACCCGGGCGACTGGGTGCGAGTGGAGGCTTGCCAGGCCATCTATTCAGCAGCCTCCTCTGCGCGGGTCAACTGTGTCAAGAGCTCTGGCTTGGTGGTAGGGGACTGGCGGCAGGCGAGCCCCCGCCCACCCGCGCTTCAAGCCATCCGGTGGAGCACGGGTCCGCAGCTCTATCTGGGCGTTTACCTTTCTGCCACGCATCCCTCTCCGCCGGAGAACTGGCAGAATTTAGAGGGCGGGGTGATAGAGCGGCTCCGGAAATGGACAGGACTACTCCGGTGCCTCTCCCTTCGAGGGAGAGCGTTAGTGCTTAATCAACTAGTCCTATCCATGCTTTGGTACCGGCTCAACACCCTGGCCCCGGCCCCGGCTTTCCTGACCAACCTGCGGACATCGATTCTGGAGTTCTTTTGGTCAGGACTGCACTGGTTCCCTGCAGGGGTTCTCCATCTACCTGTGGAGGAGGGAGGGCAGGGCCTAAAATGTCTGCTTACTCAGGTCCATGTCTTCCGCCTCCAAACCCTGCAGAGGCTCCTTTATGGTGCAGGTAGTCCGGCGTGGAGCATACTGGCGCACGCCTTCCTGCGCCGCTTCCGAGGGCTCCGATACGACCGGCAGCTCCTTTATCTCCATCCGAGAGGTCTTCCGCGAGACCACTCCGGGCTGCCGGTCTTCTATCAGGACCTCCTCCGGACCTGGAAACTCTTTACAATGACCAGGTCCGTGGCGGCCACCGAGGGGGCAGATCTCCTCGCGGAGCCCCTGCTGCACAACCCCCAGCTCCGTTTGCAGGTGGCGGAGTCCCGCTCGGTACGCCAGAGGTTGGTCCTGGCAGAGGTCACAAGAGTCGGAGACCTCCTGGACTATGACCGGGGAGACTGGCTGGATCCCCTAACCTTCGCTCAGCGCATGGGGCTTTCCAGACCTTGTACTCCCCGACGCATACTTCAGGAGGTAAAGGCCGCTTTGCCGCCCGCTGCTCGGGTTTATCTCGACCGGGTCCTGCACGAGGGCACGCCCCGCCCACCCACTACCCAGGTCTGCCGGACCTTTTAATTGGACCCTTGCCCCGTGGACCCAACCGATCCCTTCACCCCTTCACTAGAAGCCGGCTGCACGAGATGCAGCCGGTCTGTTTTCAAACCGCGCCAAGAAAACATCTCTACATGCTCGTGCTCCACACCCTTAACGCCCGCACCCTCGTGTCCCGCCCCGATACAAAATGGCGGGACCTCCTGCCACCTTTGGAGGGTGAGGAGCCCCGGTGGGCCAGCCTATATTCCATCTTAGTTCCAAAGCCCGCCGGGAATGTCAGTTGGCGGCTCCTTCACAGAGCCGTGAGCACGGGCGTGTACTTGGCGCGGTTCACCACAATCCCAGACACCTGCCCCTTTTGCGGCGTGAGGGATACCCTAGAGTACACATGTCTACCTGGAGTGTGCCAGGCTGCAGCCCCTATTCCGGCTCCTCACCAATATCTTATTACGTTTTTGGTTGCACTTCTCCCCTCACCTTCTCATTTATGCACTCCCTATCCGTGGCCCCACAAAGTCACGGGATCTCCTGGTCAACCTCCTCCTGGCTCTAGCTAAAATGGCCATCTACAAAACCAGAGTGAGGAGGTTGGCCGATGGAGTCTCCTGTGACTGTAGGGCCTATTTCCGATCCTCGGTCCGTTCACGTATCCGGGCAGAGTTCCTCTGGGAGGCATCCTCTGACTCCCTTGACGCCTTTGAGGAGCAGTGGGCGCTGTCCAGGGTTCTCTGCTCGGTGTCCCCGTCCGGTTCCCTTCTTTTGACCCTTTGACCGCACTCCTGTCCCTGTTATTTTATTAGTTGTCCCCCGGAATTTTTTGGGCATCTAGGTCCTGTGGATCCCCCTTTTAGGCTGGGGGGATCCTTTAGCAGTGGACGGGCTTCGCCCGCCCACTTCCCGGATCCCAATAAGACTCCTCTCCCGTAGCCTTCTAGCTTGGAGGGAGGTGGGAAGCTGCTACTCCTGCTGCTGCTAGGACCTAAGCTCTCCCTGCTGCTCCAGCTGCTCCCCTGCCTGGGCCAGACACCCCCCATTCTCTGCTACTTGGCTGCTGGACCCCCCCCTCTTGGGTGCTGCTACTGCTCCAACTGCAACCCCGGGGGGGGGGGCTGCTAGCCCACTCCCCAGAGAGGAGGAGTGGGGACCCCAGCCACTGCTGTTGTGGACACCACCACCAGCACCACCACCTGAGAGGGGTCCATTCTGCCTGCCTGGACGACCACCTGGAGTTCCTAGAGCCGCTGCTGCTGCAGAGGCCGCTGCCTGGAGCTGCTGAAGCCCGAGGAGAAGAAGAAGAGGATCATCTGCCAGTGGGGCAACACCTAGAGACTTTGCAGACCACCGTGGAGGGGGCCCTAAGACTGAGTAATTTTCAAACTGTGCTCTTGTGGTGGGGGTCTTGACTGTGTTTACAGGGACACAGGGTGTGGCGTGGAGCTGCCCCCCCATCCATCTGTGTGTCCCCACAACCCCCACCACTACTACCACCACCACTGCCCCCTCCACCACCCCCACTGGCTGTATACCATCTGTCTCAGCTCCTGCCTCTGGACTCAGCTGCTTGCTTGGCTTGCCACGCCCTATTTCCACCCTTTGGGCCAGAAGCAGCAGCAAGCTAAAAAAGACTTGTGCAAGTGCACATGGGCACATGTGCCCCCCCGGACTGCCTACCCCCCAGCTTTGCCCTTTACTACCTGCCCCATTTGCCACTTGCTTTGCCTCCTCTTTTGCTCCAGCCCCCCTTACTAGCTTCAGTTTGTTTGCCTGCCCCGCCCATTTCCTTCTGCAGCCTTTGTTTGTTTGCCCCGCCCCAGTCTCTGAAGCTAGCCCCTTGGTTTCCCTGTTCTACCCCAGACCGCTTAGCCCCTCGCTCCGTGTGCCCATGCCCCCTCCCATGCGCTTGTGCAATTCCCCTTTTTAGTTGCAACCCTCTTCACTGCACCCTCAATGTTGTTGAATCCCCCCCCCCGTAGTGCACCAAGAGGAGCCGGAATTTCCACCTTGTGTCGGTGACTGACCCCTAACCCCTGATTGCCCCCCGTCCAGCCCACCCCTTTTGGCGCCCTCCTCCCCTGCCTGCAGCCTAGCGGGGAGGAGTGGTCGACCTGCTTCCCCTCTCCCCTCCTCCTTTTGGTGTCCCCCCTTTCCTCCTTGCTCATGATGGCGGGGGATGAGACGGGTGAGACCTCTCCAGTAGCCCGAGCTCCCCCTCCCCCGCCTGCCCCTCTGTCACCCCCCCAAGCTTCTACCTCCGCTGCCAAACCATCTGCCATCGCCCCCGCTGGGGCACCAGCAGCGACGGGCACCGGGGTGACCTCCACTGCTGCCACGTCTCTCACCCCCTCAGATTTGGGGGGAGTCCCCCCAGCCGGCGGGAAGGGCCAGGGAAAGAAGAAGGGGAAGGGCCCCGCTAAAAACACCAGGCCCTCCATGGCAGGGGCTGCCCCCGATGCCCCGGCCCCATCTCCAGCTGGGGCGCCCCTCCCCGCTGTTCCCTCCACCAGCTCTGCAGGTGTCCCTCCCCAGGCCCCCAGAGCATACGCCCAGGTGGCGGCAGCCCCTTCGCCTGCCGCTACGTCATTTCTCCAGCCCACCGCCTCCGCTACCATCTATAGCGGCCGGGGCCCCTTTCCCACCATGACCAGGAAGCACGGCGTCCGTTGCCTCCTGGTGCCCGCCTCACCCCACGTGGAAACCTATGTGCGGGCGTTGGCGAGGGTGGTGGGGCCCACGGCCATTGTGGTGGCCTCCAAAATGTATGGCAAGGTCGTCTTCTTCTTACCATCGGAGGCCGCTGCCCAGGAGGCGGTGGAGAAGGGCCTGGCGGTGGGGGGCGTGTTCGTCCCTTTAGAGCCGCTAGAGGACCTGGGCGTCCGCCTGGTCCTGACCTCCGTCCCTCCCTTTCTGCCCAATGCCGCCCTGTTACCTGCCCTTTCTACCTTGGGAAAGCCCATCTCTGTCATCAGCCCTCTCCCGTTGGGCTGCAAAGACCCCGCCCTCCGTCACGTCCTCTCCTTCCGCCGGCAAGTGCAGCTTCAACTGCTGCCGGTGGCGCGCGACGGAGAGGCACTGGAGGGGTCCTTCCTAGTCCCCTACCAGGGGACCCCTTACAGGGTGCATTATTCCACGGGGGAGGCCCGGTGCTACCTCTGCCGGGCGATGGGGCACGTCCGGAGGGACTGCCCCCTGGCCCGGGCAGAAGGGGCACCCAGGACCCCCGAGCCCCGGCAGGGCACCGGCGCCGTCATCGCCGACGCCCCTGGCTGCCCGGCACCTGAAACCGCCCCTCCTCCTTCACAGTCCACCATTGCTCCCACTCAGGCCCAAGGGGCACCTCCCCCACTATGCCCAGACGAGCGGGAGAACCCCGCCCCCGCTGCTTGCAATCTGGCGGGGCCCGTGGAGGAGGGTGCGGCAGGGACACCGCCAAGCATGGGAGAGGGCCCGCCCCAAGGGGAATCTTCCCTCCCTTGTGCTGCCCCACCGTTACCCCCTCGAGTCCCTGAGCCATCGCCTCTGCCCTCTGACACAACCCCTGCTAGCCAGCCCCCGGATGATGCAATGGAGGGCTGGGCCCTAGTCCAGGGGAAACGGGGCAAGCGGAAGGCTCGAGCTCCGCTCCTCCCATCTGATGCGGAGGCCCCCTGGGAGACCAGGAAGGGGGGCACCAATGCCGAGCCTTCCGCTCTACCCACGGGTGTGCTCCATCCACCGGTGCTGGCTGGGGAAGACGTGGCAGCACTGGAAGGCGGTATCTCCCCTCCACGGGAGTCCCTCCCCTCCAAGACCCCCGAGGCACCATTTGAAACCCCAGTGTGCCCCGAAGTAACCGTCGCGTCAGGTGCCAGCGGGGAGAATCCTGGGGTAGCGGAAAACAATTTCCCCTCTATATATGAGGAGATAGAGGCCCTGGGTCTGACCCCGGTCACCCAGGGGGAGGACGATCCTATGTCAGAGGGCCTCGATCTGGGCGACTTCACTCCAGCCCCCCTTTCCCCAAGTTCCCTCCCCCTAACCATTGCTTCTGCTCCCACCTCCGAGGAGCCCCTGGACTCCTCCATCAACCCGGCTGCAGAGGGCACCCCGCTGAGAGCCGCCGAGCCAGTTGAGGCGACGGACAGTGCCACGCGGCTGGAACCTGAGCCACCAGGGGCAACCCTCGCTGGTGAGGAGCATTCGACCTCCTTTCCGGGAGAGGACCCTACAAAAGAAAGTCCACCTCCTGATGCCGTGGCTGCCAAATCCACCAGAGAGCTTGCGCCCGGCATCGGTGAGAGCCCTCTCCCGACCCAGACTCTCACCTCTACCCCTGCCCCTGCCCTTATCCCGCCCACTTCCCGAGATATCATTCCACCCCTGGGACTGTCTCCCTCCCCTTTCCAACAGATGACTCCCAGGGAATGGCCTTTGTGTTTGCCCATCCCGACCCACCAGGGGCTGCCATCCTCCCTCCGCCGCCCCCTATCGCCCCAGCATTCAGGTCAACCCATCAGGAGCCCCGTCGGGGGTCCGCACCCTGTCTGCCCTTCTCGCTGGGCCAGGGGGCTGTACCAAGGGCCCCATCGGGGAGCAACCAGACCATAACCCCAGCCCCCCATGCACTGCGAGAGGAGTTGCGGGAGTTCCTAGAAGACGTCCGTGGCTTCCGCAACAAAGTCCAGCTTGCCCTCCAGCGATGGGGGGACTTTAATCAAATCCTCCGGGCCGCAAGGGCCCTCATGGGGGAGGGGAAAAGGACCGGGAGGCACGGCGCCGCGGCCTATCAGCGGGTCCGCCACTTCCGTGACTCCTTACTCACCTATGGGGTGGGTCACGGACTGCTGCGCGGCCCGCTGGGAGCCACGAGCATCCCTGCCGGCGAGGATCCCCCCCAGCCCTCCTGATGGCACCCTTTACCATCGCAACATTGAACACCCTTGGGGTAAGATGGGTCTCCGCAGGTCCCAGGTGCTCTCCTTTCTTCGAGAGGGGAGGTACTCTGTGGTTTTCCTGCAGGAGACCCATACGGATCCGACCGCCGAAGACAGCTGGCGGCTGGATTGGGGGGACAGGGTCTACTTTAGTCACCTCACAGTTCATACGGGTGGAGTGGCGACCCTGTTCTCCCCCGACCTACGGCCCGAGGTGCTGGGGGTCACCGAGGCTGTGCCGGGTCGCCTGCTGCACCTCCGGGTCCAAATGGAGGGGCTCGTAGTCAACCTCGTCAACATATATGCCCCAGCAGCGAGCCCGGAGCGGCTGCAATTCTATCAGCAGGCATCCGCCTTCCTCGGCACCTTAGATCCTCAGGAGTGCCTGGTCCTGGGAGGGGACTTTAACATCACCCTTGAGGAACGGGACCGCTCGGGAACCGAGCAGAGCCCGGCCGCCGTCGCCGTCCTCCAGGAGATAGTCGAACACCACTCCCTGGTGGACGTCTGGCGCGACCACCACCCGGATGACACTTCCACGTTCACCTTTGTCCGGGTGGAGGCCCATCGGTCGCGCCACTCCCGGTTGGACCGCATTTATTTATCACGCTTTCCTCTTACACGAGCCCACTCCTCCAGCATCCGGCTGGCCCCATTTTCTGACCATCACATAGCCACCGTGACAGCCTCCCTCTGCGCGGAGAGGCCGGGGCCGGCCTATTGGCATTTTAACAACAGCTTGCTGGAGGATGCGGGCTTCGTGGCGTCCTTCCGGGAATTCTGGCTGGCCTGGCGAGGGCAGCGGCGTGCCTTTCCCTCGGCATGGTGGTGGTGGGACGTAGGGAAGGTGTGCGCCTGGCTCTTCTGCCGTGACTACACCCGGGGCGCCAGCCGACGGAGGGATGCAGCGATAGAGCAGTTGGAACGGGAGGTCTTAGAGCTGGAGAGGCGTCTGGCCGCCAGCCCCGAGGATCCACCCCTCTGCGGAGCGTGCCGGGAGAAGCGGGAGGAGCTCCGGAGCCTCGAGGACCATCGGGCCCGGGGTGCCTTTGTTCGATCCCGCATCCGTCTCCTTCGGGAGATGGATTGCGGCTCCCGCTTCTTCTACGCCCTGGAAAAAAAGAGGGGGGCTAAGAAACATATCATCTGCCTACTGGCAGAAGATGGCACCCCCCTCACGTATCCGGTGGAGATGTGCGAGAGGGCGAGAGCCTTCTACGCAAGCCTATTCTCCCTGGAGCCAACCGATCCTAACGCTTGCAGAGTGCTGTGGGAGGAGCTCCCGACGGTCAGCGTGGGCGACCGAGACCGGCTAGAGCTGCCTCTCACTCTGGCCGAGTTCTCGGAAGCCCTCCGTCGCATGCCCACCAATAAATCTCCGGGCATGGACGGGCTGACCGTGGAGTTCTACCGCGTGTTCTGGGACATCCTGGGCCCAGACCTAGTCACAGTCTGGGCCGAGTCTTTGCAGAGCGGGGTCCTGCCTCTTTCGTGCAGGCGAGCCGTGCTGGCCTTATTGCCGAAGAAGGGGGACCTCCGCGATTTACGAAATTGGCGTCCCGTCTCGCTCCTCAGCACGGACTACAAAATCGTGGCAAAAGCCATCTCCCTGAGGCTAGGGTCCGTGCTGGCGGACGTGGTCCACCCAGGCCAGACCTACACCATCCCGGGCCGCAGCATCTTCGACAACCTCTATCTGGTCCGGGACCTATTGGAACTTGGGTGTAGGGATGGTCTGTCGTTCGCCCTCCTGTCCTTAGATCAGGAGAAGGCGTTCGACAGGATGGATCACAGGTATCTCCTGAGCACTCTGCAGGCGTTTGGCTTCGGACCCAGGTTTGTGAACTTTCTCCGGGTGCTGTACGCTTCCGCAGAGTGTCTGGTAAGGCTCAACTGGACCCTGACCGAACCGGTCAGCTTCGGGCGAGGAGTACGGCAGGGGTGCCCCCTCTCAGGCCAGCTGTACGCTCTGGCGATCGAGCCCTTCCTCTGTCTCCTCCGAAGAAGGTTGACAGGGTTGGTGCTGAGGGAGCCGGAGCTGTGGCTGGTCCTGTCAGCGTACGCTGATGACGTGCTCCTCGTGGTCCAGGACCCGGGCGACTTGTTGCGGGTGGAGGCTTGCCAGGCCATCTATTCAGCAGCCTCCTCTGCACGGGTCAACTGGGTCAAGAGCTCTGGCTTGGTGGTAGGGGACTGGTGGCAGGCGAGCTCCCTCCCACCCGCGCTTCAAGCCATCCGGTGGAGCACGGGTCCGCTGCTCTATCTGGGCGTTTACCTTTCTGCCACGCATCCCTCTCCGCCGGAGAACTGGCAGAATTTAGAGGGCGGGGTGATAGAGCAGCTCCGGAAATGGACAGGACTACTCCGGTGCCTTTCCCTTCGAGGGAGAGCATTAGTGCTTAATCAACTAGTCCTGTCTATGCTCTGGTACCGGCTCAAAACCCTGGTCCCGGCCCCGGCTTTCCTGACCAACCTCCGGACATCGATTCTGGAGTTCTTTTGGTCAGGACTGCACTGGGTCCCTGCAGGGGTTCTCCATCTACCTGTGGAGGAGGGAGGGCAGGGCCTAAAATGTCTGCTTACTCAGGTCCATGTCTTCCGCCTCCAGACCCTGCAGAGGCTCCTTTATGGTGCAGGTAGTCCGGCATGGAGCATACTGGTGCACGCCTTCCTGCGCCGCTTCCGAGGGCTCCGATACGACCGGCAGCTCCTTTATCTCCATCCGAGAGGTCTTCCGCAAGACCTCTCCGGGCTGCCGGTCTTCTACCAGGACCTCCTCCGGACCTGGAAACTCTTTACAACGACCAGGTCCGTGGCGGCCACCGAGGGGGCAGATCTCCTCGCAGAGCCCCTGCTACACAACTCCCAGCTCCGTTTGCAGGTGGCGGAGTCCCGCTCGGTGCGCCAGAGTTTGGTCCTGGCAGAGGTCACAAGAGTCGGAGACCTCCTGGACTATGACCGGGGAGACTGGCTGGATCCCCTAACCTTCGCTCAGCGCATGGGGCTTTCCAGACCTTGTACTCCCCGACGCATACTTCAGGAGGTGAAGGCCGCTTTGCCGCCCGCTGCTCGGGTTTATCTCGACCGGGTCCTGCACGAGGGCACGCCCCGCCCACCCACTACCCCAGGCCCGCCGGACCTTTTAATTGGACCCCTGCCCCGTGGACCCAACCGATCCCTTCACCCCTTCACTAGAAGCCGGCTGCACGAGATGCAGCCGGTCTGTTTTCAAACCGCGCCAAGAAAACATCTCTACACGCTCGTGTTCCACACCCTTCACGCCCGCACCCTCGTGTCCCGCCCCGATACAAAATGGCGGGACCTCCTGCCACCTTTGGAGGGTGAAGAGCCCCGGTGGGCCAGCCTATATTCCATCTTAGTCCCAAAGCCCGCCGGGGATGTCAGTTGGTGGCTCCTTCACGGAGCCGTGAGCACGGGCGTGTACTTGGCGCGGTTCACCACAATCCCAGACACCTGCCCCTTTTGCGGCGTGAGGGATACCCTGGAGTACACATGTCTACCTGGAGTGTGCCAGGTTGCAGCCCCTATTCCGGGTCCTCACCAATATCTTATTACATTTTTGGTTGCACTTCTCCCCTCACCTTCTCATTTATGCACTCCCTATCCGTGGCCCCACAAAGTCACGGGATCTCCTGGTCAACCTCCTCCTGGCTCTAGCTAAAATGGCCATCTACAAAACCAGAGTGAGGAGGTTGGCCGATGGAGTCTCCTGTGACTGTAGGGCCTATTTCCGATCCTCGGTCCGTTCACGTATCCGGGCAGAGTTCCTCTGGGCGGCGTCCTCTGACTCCCTTGACGCCTTTGAGGAGCAGTGGGCGCTGTCTGGGGTTCTCTGCTCAGTGTCCCCGTCCGGTTCCCTTCTTTTGACCCTTTGACCGCACTCCTATCGCTGTTATTTTATTAGTTGTCCCCCGGAATTTTTTGGGCATCTAGGTCCTGTGGATCCCCCTTTTAGGCTGAGGGGGATCCTTTAGCAGTGGACGGGCTTCGCCCGCTCACTTCCCGGATCCTAATAAGACTACTTTTCTATAGCCATCTGGCCTTGCTCCATCACAAAGGGAAAACCAAGTTTATCAAAGAGCAATGATTGGTACAAGAAGTTTCTGTAAATTCAAACTGCAGTTTTGTTACACAAATCCAATAGATGGATACAAAAATTCTATTAATAAGGAAGTGCTTTTTTTTTTTTTACAATTTTAATATAAACAAAAATCATCTCTAATTTTCATGGAAAAGACGGAATGGAATTAAAGACAAACATTCAATAAGGAAATGACTGATTATAGCGAAATATGATAGAAAATATAATGCCCTATTCTTCAGGATCAGAACAGTCTTATTTTCACTTTGTATATCACCTAACACAATGGGATCACAATTGTAGAGGAAGCCTCCAAGTGCTACTATAATACATTAATATAAATAAACTGGCATAGCCAACTCAGTGCCATCTAACGATCTCCTCTACCTTGGGAAATACTAATCTTCCACTTCAAGGCAGCTCTAAATGACCTTTGCACTGCTGGAGTGAAAGCCAAGAAGTTGGTGCTGGATGTTTGGGGCTTCAATGTCAATTCTGAAAACGTTTGAAGTATTTTTTTGAAAGTGGTCTCCTAGCCACTGGGAACTGAGAGCATAAATTCCTTTCACACAGCCAACCAGACAGCTTGTTGTCCACTCTCTCTCTCTCTTTCTCATAGACAAAACAGGCAAATAATCTAATCACAATGGGTCTGTTGGAGTTGTACCATCCTGGAGTGGAACATCAGCTGCAATATCTTTCTTGAAAGGAAACAAACCTGATTCTCCATCTCTATAAACTCCATTAACTTCATAAAATCAATGGGACAGGTCCTCATCTGGTGTAAACGAGTACAGCTCCATTGACTTCAGTGGATTACACTGAGTTACTCCTGCTGAGGATCTGCTACAATGGAGCCATACAACTGGCATAGAACTGGTGCAATGAAGTAACTCATTGAGTCCCCATGTTTTAAGAATCAGGGGTTTTGAGGGTTTTTCTTAGAGGAGATTTGGAGAATGAAGCTTCTAAAACAGACTAGATAATCCATGAAAGTAAAATGTATCCAAATCACAATAAAATACACTTTCAGTGCTTTAAGTGAAACTGTGTTAAATGTAAAGGTTTAGAGCTTGCACAAGTTGTGGGTAAACTATTAAATCAGATGAAGTACATTAATATTCACTTCACACCCCTCCTAAATTCTACATGAAAGTAAAGCAACAGCTTATAGACTAGTTTATGTAGGCGTAACAGTATAATATTTGAGGAGAAGGTAAAATATTGCTTTTTAAAATCACTTTTTAAAGTTTAAAGTGGGTTTGTACATTTATTGGTAGCTATTTTTCAGCCCCCTGTCTTGTAGCACATTTTTCAGGCAACTCTTGCATTTTTAACACTACCAAAAAAAATGCAGGACTCCACGAGTAAACTGCCAACTGCCACATTTCTTTTCATATGTGCTGTATTAATCAAAGTTCAGATGGAATTTAATTCTGCTGCTTTCATTTGTGCAGTAGACAAATTGGACTTTTTGGAAGGCCTACGTTATCATTAGTTTCAGAGAAAGCATCTGCATATCTCAGGTCCTGCCTCTGCCTTCCTCTCGCCTTACCTCAGAGCTTTATTCTGCCTGTAATGCTCAGCAGCCTTTTTCTTACCCCCAGACAAACTTCTTGTGCAGGCATCTGAGGGTCCTTGAAAATCTCAGGGCCCAATTCTTAACTGCTCTGCTCCATTCTCAGCTGGCTTTATCTGACACAAGGTGGAAGCACCTTCCCAAGGCGCAAGATAATGGAGAATTAAACTCTCAATCAGTACCTATGACACCGTGATTGTCTATGCAATACTGATGTAAATCAGGAGTAATTCCTTGGAAATCAATTTATACTGTATAAATCAGAGGTGCTTCAGGGCTTGAAATAGACCATTCAATGTACCTTAGTGCATTTTCTCAGCTAACATCAGGTACCATAGCTGGCGGGGAAGTGGCGGTTTTCCCTTGGACCACTTGAAGCATTGCCAATGCCAAGCATCCAAAAATCACAAGTCAGCCCTCAAAAAACTCATGAGATTCTTTAAAAATCTAATTTTTAAGGCTAATACCACATTTGGAGTTCTTTCCTTTTGTTCGCTGATTTCAGAGCTTGTAAGGCACACTCAGGTCATGTTTCCAAGCTATGCCCTCAACCATGAAGGCTAGAACTCTTTTTTTTTTTAATGAAAGCTGAGATTCTCATGTTAAAACTTAATTCCATGACTTCAGCTTTAAGGAAAAACATGAAATGTCATGAGACTTGCAAGGAAATTTCAAGAGTTGGCAACACCAAGTAGCAATAGTGGTGGAGCTTCGAAGTAGGTGCCTCTCAGAGTCACTAATGTGCTCAGTAGTGCCTGAAAATCCACTGGTTGGCATTGAACAGTTAAAAATTCAGTTTTTAAGGCAAGAAAAATACTTGACAGGACCCTAACTGGCTGAAAAATGGCACTAGCTGGTCTGAAGAAAGAAGATGGTGATATAGAGGATAGGTGAGGAAACAGGTGTGGGGTTTCCTTTTTTTAGCAAAAGACTTTTTAAAAAACCTTATTTAAATAAAAGGAGGAAATGGTAAAATAAAAAAAAATACTGTAATCTTTCCTCCAAACCCATACTCAAGGTGGTTTTTTGGTTCTTTTGTTTATTAGGGTTGCCAACTTTCTAATAGCAGAAAACCAAACACCCTTGCCCCGCCCCCTGCCCTGCCCCTTATCTGAGGAAGGTTTCTAGGAGAAGGAGTTTTTTGACCTGATGCTTCTCTGCTTTCCCCAGAGAACACACCAACAAAGCCTTCCCCTTCCCCCCAAGATTTGAAAGTATCTTCTTTTCCCATTGGTCCTTTTGGTCAGGTGCCAACCAGGTTATTTGAGCTTCTTAACCCCTTACAGGTAAGGAGGAATTCTAGGCTACCCTTAGCTGTATGGTTATGACAGATACTATGATTTAAAATCTGTGGCCAAACAGGGAGAAACAGGTTCCCTCCCAGACAGAAGAGAAGGCAACTCTTTACCTGTCTACTATGTAAATTAAGCATGGTGGAATCAAAACAATGGAAGCCCCATTTACATACAGGGGATGGAAAGCCCAAAGGAAGGGATGAACAGCATGAGGTCATCCTGCCTCTTGAAACAAAGTAATTGAACTTTGAAAGTTATAAGCAAAGACAGAAGCCACCTTTAGCATCCGTCACTAGATGGAGAAGGGAACAGAGTTCTTGGAAGCTGAAAAAGATGAGTCCTTCAACCAAGGGGTGTGTGTGTGTGTGGTTTGAAGCCTCTGGGGAGTGAATATAGGTCACAAACCTGCTTAGGCAAAAACTGTACCTTGCTAGATTAAGCTTTAGACTTTTAGATGTGTATTTTGACTTTTATTTGCTTGTTACCCTTTCCAACTTTATCTCTTGTACTTGAACTCACTTAAAATCCTATCTTCTTTTGTTAATAAATTTGTCTTACTGTTAATCTAAACTGCCAATGCTGTGTTTGAATGAAAGTGAATGTTAACTCCAGTTAATGTGGCAAGCTAGTGTGTTGTGTGTCTTTAGAGGAGCCAAATGAACCTTATTATTTCTCTAAACTGTCCCAGAGAGGACTGGAAATTACAGAGCACACAGTTTTTGGAAAATTTGGGACTGAGAATACATTGGTTGCAACTAGTACCAAAGGTAGATAGAAACCATGGAGTGTGTCTGGTGTGTTACTGTAAGGCTGCTGCGGGATCAGAGTTGCTGGACCAAGGCTGCAGATATACACAGACACTCAGGGGATGACATGCATGCTTGTTTCTGACTGTGAACATCCCAGACAAGGAATCACACTAGCAAAGTATTTGGGGCACTCAGAGTTACAGGGCAGGAGATCTGGATTGCACCCAAAACTGCCACAACATAGCCCTTTGAAAAAATCAGGCTCCTTTATGGAGTCTCAAGTTGGGCAACTAAACACTGAGGCTCACAAAATCACTAGTCACCATCTATTTTATATTTAATATGCAATTGATTATATTACTAACAAGTCCTATTCTCCCATAACTATTGAAGATCCTAATGATCCCAACTTGTAGTATTGTTTTAAGTACTGCTTTGTGCTACTGAAGTTATCACTCATTCAACAAATATTATAAGCACTAAGTTTATTCTATAAGCTTCAGTGAATGACAGTGTTTATTGGGGGTGAAGTTATTTTTTTTTGGGGGGGGGGAGTGAACGTATGTGTCATGTTCAATATCCAGTACAGTAGTAAGCTTTAAACAGCAGAATCAATTCTTCCCTGCAAGATGTAGATGGAACCTTCCAACACTTTGAACCAGACTAGTGGGTTTTAAAGAAGGCCACTCAGATGCCCTCGCTTCTGCAAATTGCTTTATACTGTAATAGATGTTTCTTTCACAAAGAAAGAGAGGGAAAATGGTAACTTCAATTCCAGCCACTGACAAGGTCATTTTGATCAGGTTAAAATTTCACAGTCTGCAATATGGAAAAAATCATAGACTAGATTTGTACACAAACAATTGGTGCTTTGTTCCATACTCTTGCAGTAGAAAAATATTAATTCTGCACAAATGATCTGCTTTATGAATGGTGAACATAAGAAACACTCTTTAAAGTGTCACAATGGATGTGTATCATATGCTGGATACAAAATGAAGCCTCCTTGCAGCTGCAGCACATGTGCTCATGACAACAAGGCTGCTATTAGAATTATTTAATACGGCCAGCTTCTAGCCAGTGTTACCAGATGTGCCCGTTACTTTGGAGTACGCTCATTTATTAGGGTTACTCTTCTGGGGAGGGATTCTGTAATTCTATTAATGTACTACTTATGTCACTTGTGTGTTCAGATGGAGCTGTACTCCTTCCTTCTGCAAGTCCCCTCCCAATGGAGCTATCTTGCAGGACATAGGTTCCCCAGGACTAGGTTCCTCCAGCCCTAGAACACACACTCTAACAGAGCAAGTCTGAGCAGACTGAGTCAATCAGCACTCTCAAGCTGATCCCCTTTTGTGCCCCTGGTCTCAACGGGCTGGGTCAGTCAGCACGTTCAGCTGCCCTCCATTATATGCCACAGGTTTAACACGTCCCTTTCCCCACTTTCATGTCACAATTGTACTGGTAGTAACCCACTTGATGAGCAAACCCCACAATATTTTTGGGCATGACAGGGATCTTTAGCTTAGATAAAAGAAGTGTTGCTGCAGAGTAACTGTGGGAAACTAAAAACACAAAAGAGTAAAGTTCAGAGAGAGAAAGAGAAGCAACCAGCTTAACCATAAAAGTTATTTATTGAATAATAGTGATAACTACACAAGGAGGGCTAAACAAACATAATAGTTACATTTTTAAATGTTAATATCCGAGGTAGAAAAGAAAACACAGAGAGAGAGAGAAAGAGAGAGATCTCACCCACTCCATGAGGCTTGAACTGGTCAGGGTTCCCTTGTGATGGTGGTAGGTCAGGGTCCTGAGTACTGGAGACAGGCAGAGCCCCCAGCACAATCAGTCAGGAGATGGGGTCTCAGTGGAACTGATGCTGCATTTGAATCCATGCATCAGAACACTGACTGGAGGGTGAGTAGGGATTTTTGTAGAGAAAATACAATGGTTCAAGGGAGAACACTAGATTTGTTTATAGGTAAACTGATGACTCAAGGGTTTTCTTTAGGCTAGACAATAGGCACTGATCACTCTTGGCTATGGGTGGTGTTTTCTTCCAGGGAGCTCACAATGCAACTAGGCTGCTTCAGTATTTTGGATATCAATCAAGGATTCATTACTAGAATTGGTCTGATAATTGCTGAGCTGGATGTGTGCAAGCGTAGGTTCATTAACATCTGGAGTGGATGCCATGCTTCCGTACTTTTCTGGTCCCAGAGTTCAGTTTGGTTCTCTGTTCTGCATTCTGTATGCAAACTGAGATGTCTCCCTGTCCCATCTTTCATGCAGATGAGGCATGGAGAGTTGTCTCTGTTTTCCATTCTAATGGAGATGTCTTAATCTTGTCACCCTTGTCAGCAGGGGTCTAGGTGTGTCTCCCATCCATCCTTCATTGCTCTATGCAAGTTTTTTTTCTCTGATGGGTTTTGGTTTAAACATAGGCTGGTGCAGGGGGTGTCTTTCATGAGTCAGACAGGCTGGATACTGCGCCCTGGTTCCCCAAGAACACAGAGCTGACTGGTATCAC
Organism: Dermochelys coriacea; assembly: GCF_009764565.3. Lineage (NCBI taxonomy): Eukaryota > Metazoa > Chordata > Testudines > Dermochelyidae > Dermochelys > Dermochelys coriacea. The sequence continues at coordinate 57,852,769 of NC_050075.1, read as the reverse complement.
CAGCCTCTTTGTGAATGCATAATGGGTAAAGAAAGGCTCAAGGAGCTCCCATCACCACTTGGATCTCTGCACAGGGGTTTCTGAGATCCCATCCTTTTCCCTCTTGCCACTAAACAATGAAACAAGCCAGTTTACATACCTGACTAAAGCTGGTAATGTCCCATAGTGCACTTTGGCAGCAACTTGAAGTCAGAAAAACACAAGGTGGATGGGACTTTGTCAGCCATCCAAAAAAAACAAAACAAAAAAAACCCACCCACAGCTACCATTAGGCACCACTTTAGACACCACTTTAAAAATCCTCGTCCATATTAGGTGAAGCTTGTTTGCAAACCTTCTTATATCTAAAATTCTAAAGCTTAAATGTTCTTTTTAAAGTGTAAAACATTTGTGGTTTATCTTTGAAAAAGAGATGCCCTCTTTCAAGTATTTGACTTTTAGGCTTCCCTAAAAATCACATATGAGGGATGTATTTGCAACATTCATCCATCCTGAAGTAAAGGAGTGGCAGTGATCCCTAGGCTTAGGATGCTTAGTACTTTCCCTTATAAAAGTTCTCTCAACCATTTTTCAATAGCTCTATTGGCTCCATGGTATGCACCAGGAATTTGAAAGTTAGCTGAAGAATAGTTCTGAGGTCAGGTAGGGACCTTTTCTTGACTAATGAAAGTCATTCCAGATTTGGACAAGTTCTGACATCTTTCACCAGTTCATTTCTCTATCCGTGTTTTAATCTGCAAGGCTTATTCCTGGCTTATTGCCCAAAACCCAGAACATTCCATTAGCATTTGAGATGCACTAACTTGACATCTCACTTGTTGATAAATTATATAGTTAATTGCTTGACCACACTTTGGTACATTATTTTGTCATGAAATATACTCAAGAGACCAAATATCCAGTGTCAGTCAGGTTTATTAATATGGTACAGGAAAAAGGTTCTATATGATACCAGTCTCCTAAGAACAGTCCGGTGCAGCAATTTTACCTTCACATTATGAAGAAGGTGTGCTTCCCAAGATGCACATTTCAGCTAGTATCATTGATGATTTTACAAGTTTCACATGTCTTTACAGCTTACTAAAATCCAACCCATCCATTTGTTCCAATTCCCTAACTTGTTCTGTTCTTTCCTTATCTTTGTTTTAGATACTAGCATTCCAGGTCCTGATCCATGAAGCTACTTTCCTAGCTTGCACTAAAACACAGAATGAATGTATCTTGATTTTGACAAGTTTCTTAGCTGCTTATGCCAAATATTTACTTCAGCAAATGCAAGGTGTTACGGGATACTTAGTGTAAGTGAACAAGATTATGGTATAGGCCACTTCATGTTATCTCTCTGTTACAATACTGGTGCTTAATGTTATTGGTGCGTAATGCAGACTAATATATAGTGTGGATAATACATATTATAGATATATATTTATATGCTAGCCAGCATAGTCAAACAATACAGCATATCATACAGAAATTTGATGAGTTTGTGTAGCACAGAAGGGGTTAGGCAGCTGGGGCACTGTATCCATTCCTTATACACTTAATGTAACTATCTCACTGGTACTTTGTGTTCCCTTCCAGCTGTTTGCTGTATTCACCTGTTGTCTCTCATTTTCTTTAGATAGCCTTTTGCAGAAGGGTCTGTCTTTTTTCATTTTATATGTATACATATATATATATATATATATATATATACATATATATATATATATATATATATATAAAATACATTAACTACATTAACTCACACTAGGGAACTTTTAGTAAACATCAGCAGGGTCCATGCAGACCAGTTAATATATATTGTGACAAAGTTCCTCCTGTACCTTGGTGGGTCTTGCGCTTATTGGCGGATTTGCTCCCCTTGGAGCTTCACGGAAGCCCTCAACTTGGCGGTTTTTCTGAACCCACAGTCCAGGTCGACGACTCCTGTGTCTGACCCGGAGTTGGGAGGATTTGGGGTTGCTGGTGAGTATTTGCTTCAGGTTGGGGGGCTGTCTGTAAGCAAGGACTGGCCTGTCTCCCAAGATCTGTGAGAGTGATGGGTCATCCTTCAGGATAGATTGTAGATCCTTGATAATGCTTTGGAGAGGTTTTAGTTGTGGGCTGAAGGTGATGCCTAGTGGTGTTCTGTTATTTTCTTTGTTGGGCCTGTCCTGTAGTAGGTGACCCAGAAGTCACACACCACACAACAGAACCACTAACCCAGATACCTATCCTTGCAACAAAGCCCGTTACCAACTGTGTCCACATATCTATTCAGGGGACACAATCATAGGGCCTAATCACATCAGCCACACTATCAGAGGCTCGTTCACCTGCACCACTACCAATGCGATATATGCCATCATGTGCCAGCAATGCACCTCTGCCATGTACATTGGTCAAACTGGACAGTCTCGACATAAAAGAATAAATGGACAGAAATCAGACATCAAGAATTATAACATTCAAAAACCAGTCGGAGAACACTTCAATCTCTCTGGTCACTCGATTACAGACCTAAAAGTGGCAATACTTCAACAAAAAAACTTCAGAAACAGACTCCAAGGAAAGACTGCTGAATTGGAATTAATTTGTAAACTGGATACAATTAATTTAGGCTTGAATAGAGACTGGGAGTGGATGGTCATTACACAAAGTAAAACTATTTCCCCATGTTTATCCCCCTCTCACCCCCCACTGTTCCTCAGACATTCTTGTCAGCTGCTGGAAATGGCCCACCTTGATTATCACTACAAAAGGTTCCCCCATCCCCCGCTCTCCTGCTGGTAATAGCTCACCTTAAGTGATCACTCTCCTTACAGTGTGTATGGTAACACCCATTGTTTCATGTTCTCTATGTATATAAATCTCCCCACTGTATTTTCAACTGAATGCATCCGATGAAGTGAGCTGTAGCTCACGAAAGCTTATGCTCAAATAAATTTGTTAGTCTCTAAGGTGCCACAAGTACTCCTTTTCTTTTTGTGAATACAGACTAACACGGCTGCTACTCTAATACCCAATAAGTTTGTGGTCTACGATAGAGCGGTTGTTGATCTTAAGGAATTAAAATATATGTTGTTAAGATCACTGAGCCAAATCCTCAACTGATGTAAACTGGCATCACTCTGTTGAAATTATGGGTGCTATGCCAGTTTATGCCAGTTGAGGACCTGGCCCATGAATGTTCATGATGTCCCCCTTCACTCCTTGACACACACACAATGATTACCAATTTGTTCCTTGGACACACTATACAGCTAATTAGCATACTTCCGCTCCTATTAATGCTTCCCTGGCAAAACTTTTACATACTTGTTTGTTTCTATAACAAAGCAGTTTCCATAGCCTGGCTTTCCCTGAACTTTGATCATGATCAGGACAAACAGTTCTAATTGTTCAGAATAGAAGAAACGTCTGCTGCAATGATGAGTAATTGTTGGATGAGTTCACTAGAAATATGTTTGATTGGGTAATAAGTGGTTTAACAGCAAAGATTACAGCAAGTGCCCCATGATTTCCTCTAAACCTAATGCTGAATTGTACTGCTCCACAAAAAGGCTTTGCTTATTTAATATGAAAGCCATGGTGTTTAGGAATTTAAAGGAATAAGTGTACTCACTAGGTAAATTAATATACAAATCCAAACACAACAACAAACAAACACATGTTGCAACAACAATAAGAGTCTAGTTTGTTAAGAAGACTGATATTTAGATTGTTGCAAACATTATAAGATAGAAGAATAGACCTTGCTACTTTGGGACCTTGGGACTCACACGTGGATTCAACACCTTGATCCAACACTGTCTTCCTGTGTGATCTTGGACAAGTCAATCTCTCTGTGCTTCAGTTCCCGTATTTATAGATAGATTCATAGATTCATAGATACTAAGGTCAGAAGGGACCACTCTGATCATCTAGTCCGACCTCCTGCACAGCGCAGGCCACAGAATGTCACCCACCCCACTCCTATGAAAAACCTCACCCATGTCTGAGCTATTGAGGTCCTCAAATCATGGTTCAAAACTTCAAGGAGCAGAGAAGCCTCCCTCCAGTCAACCATGCCCCATGCTACAGAGGAAGGCAAAAAAACCTCCAGGGCCTCTCCAATCTGCCCTGGAGGTAAACTCCCTCCCGACCCCAAACATGGCATTTATAAAATAGGGATAATATTTCTCTACCTCACAGTGGTGTTGTGAGGGTAAGATGATGTGAGGTACTAAGATTGTGGTAATGAAGGCCATATAAATATCTTAGATAGTAGCAGCCCTTCACATGGGCACCCTCACTAGTCACTGCACATTGGTCAGGGCAAAAGTATGAATGTTTTTGTGTACACATTTTTGAAAGCTTGGCCCTTAATATCTGCTTCTGCCCTTGTTTGTGACCAAGCTAACTTTTCAAAGTTTGTGACTTTTCAAAGCCTGAAAGGAATAATTCTAGGAAACAAAATCAGAGAGTGTATTGGGTAGACTGGGGAAACCTACAGTGTTACCTGCCAGATTTAGATGAGTGAGCACAGTTAATTATAAGACAAGAGAGAGTTAACTAGAGCTCCTCAAGAAGGTGTTGGATTTTCACTATACTAGTAAGAGAATGGACAACAGCTGTATTCAGACATTATTACAGTGCTTTGTTTTCAAATTGAATGGTTTTTTTTTCCAAAGGAAGACGTAGAAATGTTTCAGGCAGGAGTTTAAAAAAAAACTAGGGATTTTGGTGCCTTCACATTTTGCAAACTCAACTTTAAGCCACATCTTAAAACAGGTAAATATTTTAATCTCAAATGCACAAAAGTGTTGTGACTTGCTATGTGACTTTGGACAGGTAAGTATCAATTTAGAATAAAATTAATCTCCCTGTATCCTTACCTGTACTCAGTCCACTAGAAGACAACTGCTCCCTTTAGTAGTGAGTTTGTAATAGCTTTCTGGGGGAAAAAAGTATCACAAAAAAAAAAAAAGTATCAGTGTAACAAAATTCCAACTGCACTCCATTAGTTCTGGCATTCACCAGGGTGCAATGTACTCATTTGAGACATTTCAGTAAGATAAAATAGAATTCAAAACTCAATATCAATCTAAATGGTCCTGGGAAGGATATAGGTTTTAGAGAAGCCCAAAATATCCATATTATAGTCTCTCTGCTGTGCAAATTAGCCTGCTATTCACTCCTATTTATATCATTTGTATGCACAGTCACACGCAAATCTGGCTTTCCCCACCCCTTTTGCACCAATTTTAGAAGTAGACCCCAAGTAGTAGGCGAGGGAGTGTAGGACTGTATCTATGTACCTATGAAAGTTTTCTCTGTGGGGGAATTAGGTGCCTTAATCTCATTGACCTAATGGAAGCTGAGCACCTACATGAGGCTTTGAAAATCTCCCCATGCATAGAGCATTAATTTGTGGCATCAGTTATTGTCTCAATCACTTCTTTAGCTAGGACATCGAGTGTTTATTCTGTGTCCAACTATGTATTAGGCATATTGACTTAACCAGCCAAAGGTGCATCTGTCTGTGGTTTATAGGTGCCCTGTTGTCATGAATTTGTTTCCAGTGGTCCTGCACAGTTGTCTTTAATAATAATAATATCTTGCATTTAGTAGTGAATTACTGTAAATTTGTCATTGCTGTGTAGCCATGTATTGATTTATTTGCTCTCCCTCTACTCATTTGCTATATAGCTAAATTGCTTAGGCACCAAAAGCTCTAAATTTAGGGACCTGAAATATTAACAGGTTACATCACCTCATTAAGCAAAAGAAAATGCTGTCTTATTCAATGTCTACATTATATAAGCTTTATATGCTGACACTGCATTTATCCAAGAAATTCTTAATGCCTGCTGAATCTTTAAAACATGAGAGACGGGTGTGAAGTGTTTTCTCTAGCTCCCACATAAGCTGGCATTCTTAGGACCTGCCTAAATGAACACTTATTTTGCAGCAAGCCAGCATGTAAATCTACTCCATACTAGCCTGCCACGAACTAAGTGTGGACTCTACTGCTGCATGCTAATGCGCATTGTCTTGCTCCCATTTCAAAGCGAAGTAGATAAACATGCACTAAGGAATTTTTAGTTTGCCATACAGGGCCAACACTACCAGCTAGTTCATGGCAAACTGAGGTGTAAATCTACCCTACACTAATTCATATAGACAAGCTCTTATTTCACAGGTAACTACAATTTCCCTTATTAGGGCCAGAACTTCTGAAGAGAAATGGATAAAGTTAATTGGTGAGAGAGAAATTGTATTATAGTAATTACTGGATTTTTTATAGTAGTTACTATTTGGAGGGTTGGGGGGTTTTCTTGGTTTTGTTTTGTTTTTTAATTTTATTGATCTCTTCAAATCTACAGCTGGCCCTGGAGCTAAAAGCACAGATTTTCTGTTTGTGCGGCAGAGCAGAAAAGCTGTCTGGGAGCCAGTTATGCCTTCTTCATTCTCTTCCCCTGCTTAAGTTAGAAGAGCCTGGCGTTGTTCTAACTTGGACCAGCTGTGATTCCCTAGGAACCATGTGTTAGCTGGGAATTGCTGGTGTACACTATGCTATGGTCATTTCTCTTTGCACCCTTCCTGCCCCAACATGCCCTTTATATTGAGGGCTGCAGGGAAGGAGGCACAGGAACTCACTGTGCTGGCTCCAAACCAGTTGCGGACTCCTTCAGACAAGAAGTATCCCCCAGCAAGGTACTTACAGACATTTCCTCTCCCTTCACACAGCCTGAAAACTACAAAAAGAGTGGACTGGGCCACAGAATCTGGCCAAGGTCTTGAATCGGCCATGCGCTAAAAGCTCCCTCGTGTGTATTAATGTAGTACTGTTTGAAATGATACTACATTAACTCACACTAGGGAACTTTTCGTAAATACCAGCAGGATCCATGCAGACCAGTTAATGCACAAAGCTAGCGCTTGCTAGATTTTACATCCCTCTGGTACAGACTAATGGACTATGTAGACAAGCCCTTAGCGGGGATTGGGTCCTTCCTATGAATTTGTTCTCCACCATGTGTTCATTAGTTCTTTCATTTCCCTGCACGGAACCTTCCTCTTTTCCAGTAAAGAGATTACTTAGGCCCTTTGTTTTGTTCTTTCTTAGATCATGGCCTCACTGCCTTATGATATCTCCTCTTGGTACTGTTCAGATTTAAGTGAAACCCACATTTCCAGCCTCTACAGTCTCTCCTTGATGCTCTGTAATCCAGAGCCATAAATGGTTGTGATTCAATGTACGGCTCATTTTCCTGCATTCTGAACTCTCCCTCATTTCCAGCTGAGACAGTCTTACAGCTATGACAACCTTAGACCAATTCAATGAAGCTCTACAATTGATGAAGGCAGTCACCATTTTCCCCTTATCCCTACTCCAGTGTGTACTCATCCCTCTCTACTGCCTCAGGTGTTTACATCTTTTCTCTCAGAGAGAGAAGCCAAATAAAACTATTTTCTCAGTCCCAGCTGCTCCAGGATTTTGCTGTTGCTCTTTTGGACATTCATTTTTGTCTCTTTGCTACCTAGATATTGTTATGTCTTTACAGTGTCTGCCTACTGCATAACGTATCACTGAAACCGATCTTTTCATATTTAGTAGCAATGGGAAAAATATATTGTAAGTGCATTTTCACCAGTGGAAGTGCTGTATATTTTAGTACTCTGGGCCTTAGCTTCTTAGTAACTTGACAGTAGCAGGCCCTAGTAGCAGAGCCCCCAGAATTAGTTAAATAAATACAAACCTGTAATTATTATTAATAAGTTGTACTGGAAAAAATGTGATCGGGACAATGAGCAGCTGCAGGGACAGTTATGGAAATTTAGGAAAGGAAGAGATTTTATTTTGCTGCTAATCTGCAATTAGATATTGAAAACTGTGATAGGTAGAATTGAACAGCATAACATTAATGGAGCAGAGACATATACTTTAATTTGACCAAAATTGTATCTGAAACCTTGAAAAAGAGGGGAAAGGTGTATGGGACTTAGGTAAAACCATCTATAAGATGTTCAGCCTACTCTATGCTATTTGAATTTCAATCTGAATACTGATTGCAACTGTCAGAGTATGAATATCTGATTAATGGAACTTTTGCCTGGTCTAAAGATGCACTGTTCCTCACCTACTACTTCCTCTAAAACTGGGTGAAAGTAACTGTTAACAGATTTTCCCAGTACTGACAATAAGCTTATACTTCTAATTATTCAGATCAGCAGGATCTCCTTTTTTCAAGGTTATTGCCTTTAGCCAGCTGTACCTGTTATCTGGTATCTCCTCTTGCTCCCAGACCATTTTGTATATTTTTTATAATGCTTTGATAGCACTTGTTTCATCAGCTTTTAGCAGCTCAGCTTGTCTTTAAAAAGTGATGAAAAGCAAGAATGGTGATTAAAAATGTTTGTTGTTTTCATCGATTTCATGAAGACATTTGATACTTTGCAGTGAAGCATTATGGAAAGTAATAAAATCATGTCATTACAGATAATTGCAGCTGTAAAAGCTATTAATGAAGAATCCTGCACTGCTGTAAGAATTGGTGGGAAATTAAGTAACTGGTTCAAGTCAAAGTTTGGTGTAAGACAAAGGGTGGAATCACCATCGCTTATGTTTTTAAACTAGACATTAAAGATGTTAGATGAGTTGGAGTGCATGGTAGTGGATGAGCTACATTGAAGCTCCTGAGCTCATGGAGAAGACATCATACAGATGTCAGACATTTCAATTAATGATGACATTCTTTGCTAAATCAGAGAATAGTGTAGTCAACTTGGACTTGTAAGAAATGCCAAGAAGATGAAGTACATCTTAGAAAAGGGAAAATAGATACAGTGTTGAAATGCAGCTGGGAAGTTGCAGAATAAGTAAAATCTTGATCCATGCTGGCAGTTCTATCAAGGATGAGGTTAAAAGGAGATGGGCCTTGGCTACATGTGCTGATCAGAAATTAATGACAGAGACTGACAAACATTACATTTTCATTTTGGTATCAAATCAGTGTAATAACAGTATTATTCTATGGTCTGGAAGCAGCTGCATTAAATGAAACATCAGAAATCTGGAGACAGATGGGAGTTCTTCAGGTGATGGCAGGTGTAAAGTGCAATGATTTTCAGGCAAATTAAGAAGTTTGGAGAGTAGGATATGAAATCAGGGTATGGGATTGGCTAGAATTGAAAAGTTGTGATGATGGGGACAACATAGAAGTCCAACAGAGGATAGAATGCCAAAGAAAATACAAATACAACCAAGGTCAGTTTGATTTAGAGGCTGACCATCAACTAGATGTTGGGACACTGTATGCAGGGACATGATCAGGCTGGAGTTAATTGAGGAACAAGCCATGGACAAGAATGAATGGTGGTTCTGAATGGCTCCCTGTGTCTGGAAAGATGCTTTGGGATGAAAAGATTGAACACAAGACATGAAATGGGACTGGCTGGCAAGGGCAGGCACAGATATGATAGTGGAAAGGGCTGATAGCAATCCTGGCAAACAAAAATTACTTTGAAGATAGATTTTGGATTATTAGAGCTGGGAATGTAGGTCAGCAAATGGCTTTAGGCTTCAGGAAGATGGAAACGACAAACTGGAGGGAGAAGGGATTTTATGGAAAGATTATTAACAACGTATCATCTTTCCATCTAGATAAACTGCAAAACCATGAAACAGCAACACTGGCAGAGATGAGATGGGACAGACATAGTTAGTCTGTCTCATGAGGTCCTGTGAAGAGACCTGGGGTTGTTTTAAAATCTGTGGTGCGCTCTCTCCAGCTGAGCATTTGAATCTCAGTTTAAGGATCTGTGCCTGCTTCCCCCTTCTCTCCCCAAAGTCTATGTGTCAAATTGTATCCCCAAAGTAATTATAAACAAAATTAGACAGTTGGTGTTTCAGTGTAAAAGTTAATGTCACAAAATATAAGCTAAAGCTTTACCTTCTACTTAACTTTGTAAACAAAATGTAAAACAATTTACCTTGATATTCACGTAATCTGCTTGATTATACTGTGTTAGAATTCTTACTATATAAGTCACACAAGTTTGATTTTAGGTTTATTTTGTTCACTGATATTTACATTTTTCCAAAGCATGGATAGTGAGTGTCACAAGTTCCACCATGGATTCTGTTCCCTAGGAGTATTGGATAGAACTAAGTTTGGAAGTGTCAGAGTGCTAGACCAACCATTTGAAATAACTGGGGACTTGTGGAGTGGTAGGGGAGGGGCAGTCTGTTTTGAAAGAGAGGGTCAATCAACAAGATGCTGATGGTGAGTTAGTGAGATGTACCATAAGGGCAGCTGATTCTGAATAGCGGGATTATGGAAAAACATCCAAAGAGAACAAAACTCATTCTTAAAAATAAAAACTGCAAATAGTTCCCACTAATTTATCCAGGCTCCCCAGCCATCACTGAGTCCATCCAACTCCCACTTCTGCAAGGTGGGAAATATAGGCTTTTGCCTTCTCCTGTACCCTTACTACTAAAAGTCACCTAAAGGAGGAAATAAATGAGAGTGATGGGAAATGTCACATTTGGAGCTACACAAAACCTGGCAGCTAAAGAATGGTAATCCTCTCCTCCTGTGGGTTCTAAGTCTGGCATCTAAGCAGCAATAACAATTTGTGAGCTGAGGTGTCTATCTCTTCTCTCCTACTGCACTCAGTAGTTTTCACTACTGGCTTCTGTATTGGGCTTTGACTCCTCACAGGGTTCAAGGATCCATTGTGAATCCTCCCTGACTGTGTCCTATTCTTGCTTCCACCTTTCCTCTCACCCCTTAATCATTTTAGCTCCCATCAACCTTCCTTCCTCTTTGCTTTACCACTTTCATGCACTCCATAATTATTTTCCGTGATTTCTCCCATCCCTCTGCTCTGTCCTCCGTGAAGGTGAACCTAAATTTAAACATGGCTGAAGGGTGACCAGATGTCCCAATTTTATAGGGACAGTCCCAATTTTTGGGTCCTTTTCTCACATAGGGACCTATTACCCCCCACCTCCTGTCCCAATTTTTGACACTTGCTATCTGGTCAGCCTACGTCAGGGGTTGCCAACCTGAGCCTGACAAGGAGCCAGAATTTACCAATGTACATTGCCAAAAAGCCACGGTAATACATCAGCAGCCCCCCATCAGATCCCCCTCCTCCCCCACTCCCAGCACCTCCCACCCACTGACAGCCGCGCCGATCAGCGCCCAGGGCCGGCTCTAGGTTTTTTGCCTCCCCAAGCAAAAAAAAATTTGGCCACCCCCCTGCCCCCCCTTTTTTTTGGCTTTTATATGTTTGCATTTAGCAATGTTTTTTGTTTTGTTTTGTTTTTTGACTGTTTAAAATAAAAAAAATGGAAACAGAGAATTTGTAGTTAGTGAAATAAAACAATTTCCTACTACTGTACCCATTTACTCACTGGGCCAGCCATGGAGTGAGCTGAGCTGTGTCTGTCTGAGTAGAGCGAGGGCTGCCCCTGCGCCGGAGGCCTTGGCATAGGCAGGACGTCAGCGCTGACCCCAGGGCTCACGTGGTCCGTGCGGGTCGGACCAAGTCATGCTGCTGGCAGGGTGCCCAGCCTGGCTGTTACTGCCGAGTAACCAGAGGGGCCTGGAGCTGCGTGGGAGGCACCGAACAGCTCTGCCTCCTGTTTCTCCTTCCCTGAGAGCATGACCCGGGGCTTGGTGCAGAGAAATACCCCCCCCTCCCGCTGCATAGCAAGATGTGGGGCCATAGGCAGGGCTGCTACAGCCATTTCAGACTGGGATTGGCGCCGGGGGAGTGGAGGTGATTGTGCCCTGGCTGGAGAGACCGGGCAGCCCCCACAATGCCCACTGCTTGCTCCTGCCGGCACGGGGCTGCGACTCCCAGCTCCAGAAGGCAGCGCCCAGCCCCCGGGCATGCTCGCGGGGAAGGAGACAAGACCAGCTCCAGGCATCAGCAAAGCAAGCACATGCTTGGGATGGCCGGAATACCGCTCCTGGAAATTTGCCACCCCAAGCATATGCTTGCTTTGCTGGTGCCTAGAGCCGGTCCTGTCAGCGCCTCTCCCTCCCTCCCTGCACCTCCCGATCAGCAGTTTTGTGGCATGCAGGCGGCTCGGATGCGGAGGAGCGAGGGCATGGCAGGTTCAGGGGAGGGGGTGGAGTGGGGGCAGAGCCTGTGGCAGAGCCAGGGGTTGAGCAGTGAGCATCCCCCGGCACATTGGAAAGTTGGCACCTGTAGCTCCAGCCCTGGAATTAGTGCCTATTACAAGGAGCCACATATTAACTTCTGAAGAGCCACATGTGGCTCCAGAGCCACAGGTTGGCCACCCCAGCCTACGTGATTGGGAACAAAGGTTTCTCCTTGTTTGCTCTACAGTTTATAGTTATGTTTATTAACACATCTGAAAATGCAAGTAGAAGTTGTAGCACATATGCTCTTGGGGGATCTCCTTCTCAGCCTTACTGACAGTAAAAAAGAGTGCAGAGCTGTGTAGAGTACAGGAACACATTTTCATTTATTTCATTGAACGTGCTGAGGTAGAGCCCATTTTCTCCACAAAAGCAATAGGAAGTTATTTTTCTGAGCTCTTGACATGTGAAAGGAGAACTCAGTATTGTTTTTTTTGTTTTTGATTTTTAAATCTAGCCAAACTGAGTAATAATTGTTTATAGAAGTGTAGCTTGAGGAAACTATAGATCTAATCCCTAACCCAGCCTTCGAGAAATGCAGAGTTTAAATAAGAGGAAACTAATAAAAGCTCAGGCTGTTCAAAAGAATCCCATGGATTTCTGATTTCCCAGGTTGAGACACTTTGGATTAGTTTATAAATTTCTAAGCCTTTACTAATTAGTCTGAACTTTGCCATGAAAACCACAAACATTTTTGCAGATAGACACACTGTAAATGCCAAGGAAGAATCAAATGAATATGAACAAGTGTTACAAAGAACTAGGGGGGGAGGGAGTTATGCTTTCTGGGATTTGATTAGTTGTGCAGCTTGTGTGACAGGTTAAGATTCCATATTGTGGTGTGTATAATTACATGTGGATTCAATTAAACGGATGGGGCTAATAGCTGCTTACCCAATGGCTGAAACAAATACTACAGGAGGTCTAATTTGTTAATTGATGGTGATTAGATTAGAAAGCATGTTGTAAACTGCGGAATTGTTTGGTCAGTATGGGGAGTCAAAAGTCATTTTATATCAAGCTTTTAAGATGATATTTATTGGAGGAAGTTGTGTGTTATTGTAGTAAATCGTGTAATGCACAAAGCATTATTCATCTCAGTTAACAAAATCAGATTATTGAAAAAGAATGGCACTTTTATACACTGATTTCCTCCCCAGTAACATTCACAATCCATCAACACATGTTCACAATAATGGAAGTGGCAATCCACACACTAGGATCCACCAAAGCTATTTGGGAATTTAATTCTACTTGACTCTAAACTGGATTTCACTGTAAATGGAATACACTGTGTTTACAGACATACTATTCATAGGTGCCTTGGGGCTATACAGCTCTCATTTGAACCCAGTCTTCATAGTACATACCTTGGAAGCAAACTATATTTTATCTGACTAGGTAGCAAAGAGTCACATTCAAGAACAAGCACAAATTCATTTGGAGCTCCTTCTGCCTGGATTCAGGCTTGGGTATCTGAAACTTGATGAACTAGTTAGCTTCCATCGTGCCTCCACACACACTTTTGAACAGAGTTTCAGAGGGGTAGCCATGTTAGTCTGGATCTGTAAAAGCGTCAAAGAGTCCTGGGGCATCTCATAAACTAACAGACGTATTGGAGCATGAGCTTTTGTGGGTGAATACCCACTTCGTCGGCATCCAAGAAAGTGGGTATTCACCCACGAAAGCTCATGCTCCAATACGTCTGTTAGTCTATAAGGTGCCACAGGACTCTTTGCCGCTTTTGAACAGAGTGTCATTCATTGTTCAAAGATGGAAAATGAACCAAGTTTACGATGTCTTATTGATGAGCCAGGCAAAGTTATGGGCCAAAATGAAAACAGTACACATGGATAACATTTTGGAGTGCAGTATATTACCCTTTAGTAGAAAATTGCAGTAACTACAAGGTAAGCAAGAAAACAGAATGTGTCTAGAGCAAGGTGCCTGCCTACCTAGATGCGCACACATCAATGTGGATCTAAGCACCACGGAGCTGCACTGCAACTTTAGTACTGTCTGTATGAGATTATGAGCCTATTTCCATTAATAAGATTTTTCTTTTTTAAATCAAAGTAACTTTCAGACATTGGATTCTCTGCTTCCTGAAATACCACAACATTGTGCATATGTATGCATTGCAGTATCATGTTTTGATTTTGCTTCGCGGGTTGGTTTACATCTATCAGAGATTAAGAAATTCCTGGAACAAGTTACTCTGACTACATGGACTGATAAATAATGATGAAATAGTGCCTGATTTCTATATCAGACTGAACAGTGGCAACTCAAGTTGTGTTTCAGTGGAGCTTCTATAATTTGTGATTTCTTTTATGATCACCCTTTGTTTCAAAGAGGAATGTTTTCTCCTTAATACTTAGAGACTAGTCTCTGCCACCTCTACTTATTCAATGGGGCTATTGATGGCAGTACTATTCATGGCAGTAACTACTCACTAAAACAAGTAACAGTTGCACAATCTAGCCTTTGTTCTCTTTTCAGAAGATCAGTCTGAATATGGGTGGGTTGGACAGACAGACGAGTTCTAGAAAATACGAGTCTTTTTCAGAATGAACAAAACACAGCCCCAAACAAGATTGTTCTCTTCCTAGAGAAGATTTTTTCCATGACAACAGAACACAGTCCCCTATAATACTAATTTAACAGCAGGTGTTTTACCTTCCTTGAAAATCTTAATGTAGGAACTGCCATACTAGATAAGACCAGAATCCTGACCAAATGCTTCAGAGGAAGATTTAAAAAAAAAAAAAGAAAGAAAAGAAAAAGCCTACAATAGTTGGCTTCCATGAGAAATGTTAGTCTTATGCCCTGAAACATGATAGTCAGAAGGGATATAAACTATTTTAAGAAGTTATTAGTATTCTAAATCTGGATGGTCTCTTTATTATACTTAATTACCTAATTACTGATTGAATAAACTCAAAAACTCTAGATACTGAACACATGCAATACCTCTCTTATGATATATGATAAAAATATTCAAAATATTCTATAATGTATTACAGCACAGTGTTTCTCTTATTATCAGGAACAAAGCATCCTCACTTGCTAATTATATTTTAGAGTGCATATATTGTACTGTATTCAAATTAATAGAAAACTTGCCATAATTCAGATTTAGCAGTGTCTCACAGTCTTATTTCAGATGACTTCAACTGTGCCTACAGTTCTGCAGACTTTGATTAGTGGCATGAATAACAAACAAGAAATGAGATGTTTTCTTCCTTTCGAACCTCTTAAGCATATTTTTGCATTAATCCAAGCAGATTTTCTCTCTCATAAAGCAAGTCAACTTTAATTAATAAAAAATATATTTTTCCCCAAAGGAGTGGACTGTTTAGTTTCTTAACATGTTGCAGTTTACTCTGTTTTACTGTCAGAGTGCTTTTGAAATCCATTTTCTATATGATTTAGAAAGGCACCTTTTGCATGTGCAGTAAGTGAATGGCATATAGGGAGATGAGCTCTCAGATCAGAGTGTTCAATTACATATCAAACAAGGCAAGTCATGAAGTACCCATTTTTATTAAAATCTAAAATATGGGTTGTCAGGAGGCATTTGACCTATAATTAACAGGCTTGCATACTATGTGTACATACACACACACAGCGATTAGTTCATAATTGCATTGAAAGTGTAGGCTCAGATGGCTAAGGAAGAACTACATTACCACCAGAGGTCAATCCATATTGACCAATGAAATGAATTTATCTCAACCAGTGATAAACGTCCACCCATCAGGAAAAACAAAAGTCACAATTGCCAGAAATAGCCATTAGGGGTGGTTCAAAGCAGGGCTGAGATTTGGGTGATGGGAGGGAGCTTACATTGTTGCCACCTGCATTATACCTATTCTGTGTAGAAACAAATGGACTTTAGAGGGCTAGAGTCTCAGATGCTTAAGAGAAAGTTGTAGAATCCCATAACGGATAGTAATACTGAATAGATCCATGGTGGGAATTATTCCTAACCTCAGAGGTTGGCTTGTGTGTTTATATTATAAATGTTCCTCCTTGCTTATCTAACTGTTGATTATATTTTTATTCATTTAGATAGATTCCCAAAGGGCTAAACAAGCTTTTCTCCCTCAATATGCTTTTAAGGCAGTGAGTTCCACCGATTAATTTATGTATTCCGCTAAAATGCCACTTATGATCAGTTTAAAGTGACTCCCTGATGTTGCCTCTTTTTAACAAAGTAGAAACTTGTCTCCAAGAATCACAGTTCATCTTTTCTCCCACATATTTTCCTCTAGCAACTCCCATTGTATTCTAAAATGCAGTTCCTGGAACCATCTTTGTATTTCAGAAATAAGAACTTCCCGAACAAAGGAATGTGATGTATTTAAAAATCTAGGCTAAGCTGAACTTTTTAATTAGAAATGTAAATGGTATGGATAATCAGCATTAAATGCCACCTGCAATTATAAGCCTGGTTGTGTATTTTTTTTAAATGAGCAAATGGATGAATTGTGTCTCGTTCCTTAAGAGTTATTCGTTTTTGATAAAGAATCAATGGAAGTTATTTTTAAACTCCAAATATGTTTATCTTAATGTGACCAGTTTATGATATTAACTTGACTGCACAAAGCTTTAAAATCATTCCATATTAAAAGATCAGAAGGAATTTTATTTTTCACTCCCACAATCATGGTGTCATCAAATCCCTTCCATAAGGTGGATTTTACCAAAGGCACTCTTACAAAATATTCAGATAAAGCTACAGCAGTTACACTTTCACCTGGCAAATAATCTTCCTCCCTGACAAGATTTACTTTAACCAAAGTAATATCTGCTGCAGTGTCCCTCCATGCCATACACCTTACTCCATTAACTTCTGCACTGCTAATAAACTCTATATTATTGTTCCCATATTTAGCTTTAATATGAGTTTTAAGGTCAAGCCCTTCAGAGACAACTGTAACAACATTTGCACACAAGGCATCAGCGCTGGGCTCTATTTGGTTCGTCTGTGTGTTTAGAATAACTGGATTAGTATTTACTGGGTTTGCTGGTTTATTTTTTACATTTGGACACTCTGGTTTGATGTGTCCAGGTGTACCGCACAAATGACATACCACTCATCTTCCCTTAGAGTATGAGTTTTTCTGTTCTGGGCTCCCATGAGCTTTTCTAACAGAAGTGGGGCTGGTCCCACTTTTAAACCCTTCTCTTCTTTTAGATTGGGGAGAACAGTGATTATTCTTTCCCACGGGCTTATTTCTTTCATGACTTCAAATCTGCAATTTCAGCAACATGCAAAACAGAACTGGGTTTTCTATCACATCTAGCAGCCCAGACCTCATCTGGCACCAAATCTGACATCTGTTCAAGTGTAATTAATTGCATTAATTGTTAAAAATTACCCCAAGCTTTCTCACAGTATCTTTATATTTTACATAATTCAAAGTTTCATCCATACTCATTTCACTGAACACTTCCCTAGCTTTCCCAGTCAGTCAATCTGGTTAGCAAGACAGGCATGCGCTGCACCTCTGGGATATGGTGAATTTCACATAGACACTGATAGGATGTTAGATTGGGTGGGATCTGAGTTACTACAGAAAATTCTTTCCTGGTTATCTGGCTGGTGAATCTTGCCCATATGCTCAGGGTTTAGCTGATCGCCATATTTGGGATCGGGAGAGAATTTTCCTCCAGGGCAGATTGGAAGAGGCCCTGGAGGTTTTTCGCCTTCCTCTGTAGCATGGGGCACGAGTCACTTGCTGGACTCCTTAAAGTCTTTAAACCACGATTTGAGCACTTCAATAGCTCAGACATAGGTGAGAGGTTTTTCGCAGGAGTGGGTGGGTGAGATTCTGTGGCCTGCGTTGTGCAGGAGGTTGGACTAGATGATCATAATGGTCCCTTCTGACCTTAGTATCTATGAATCTATAAGGTAGATAGAAATTCCTCCATGTCTTCAGTATCTTTGTAAATGTGACAAATCCTTTCCTAGTTCTTGTTGTCAGCAGGAGATGGATCTCCAGGCTGTGGCAGCTTTTTCTGCTGTTCCAAGACTCGAGGCTGAAATCTGGAAGATTCCTATTGCATCTTGTGAGCCGTCTCCTCAGCAGCTAGCTGTTCCATATGCCTTAGAGGGACAGCTCTCTCTCTTTCAGCAACTTCTTGTTCCATTTTAGCGATCCTTTCTCTAGCTTCTCTTTCCATATTAGCTATCTTTTGCTTTTCCTGCAATCAAAGATCTATCATGTTTTGTTCATGTTCCAGTTGCTGCTAGTTTCTCATTGCAAGCATTTTCACTGATCTGCTTCCTGATCTTGGCCATACACAGATTTTTCAGTTCTTGCTCTGGGGATTTTTTCTTAAAAGTAAACCCCTTCTGTGATCATAATTCTTTGACGGTTTTTCTGTCAAGATCTTCATAGGATCGTGGGTCACTCATTGTAACTGATTTTAACCCTTAATCTCTCCAATATAAAATTTTATTTTTTTGACAAGCATGTGGTTCTGATCCAAAACCCAATTAACCTGTGGTAATGTGTATCCTAGCCAGACTATGCTACTGTTACCGGAGTCCCAGAGAAGCCAACTGAGGTCACTCAATTAGGGTGAACTGCAAAGAATGGGGCAGATAATCCCCAAAGTTGGTGGACATTCCAATACCTAGATTTACCAAGCCAGCACAAAACAGCTTCTATAATACCTCACTGGTTATCCAAAACAAAGCCAACACAGTTCCCTTGAAGTAACCCAGCCTTACGCCTCCACCCATGCACCCAAGTCAAATATGATGAAGATTACTGAAAATCTTATTCATCATATTAGAAAGTTCTGCCAATCCCAAAGGATCGGACACATTACCTCCCAGGTTAATGAATATTCCACATCTTATCCAAATACACAATTACAGCCAATTCTCATTAACTAAACTAAAATTTATTAAAAAAGAAAAGAGAGAGAGTATTGGTTAAAAGGTCAATATACATAGAGACATGGGTACAATTTTTGAGATTAAATTTATAGCAGAGATGGTGAGCTTTGTAGTTGCAAAGAATTTTTTCAGAAATAGTTCATAGGTTATAGTCCAAATGTTTGTATTCCGGTTGGTCCAGTCAAGACTGGGATCTCAATCTTGTGGCTTAAGCCTGCCTTGCTTGAAGCATCAAGCAGATCTGATACGACAAGATCAGGACCCAAGGGTCTTTTATGCAGTTTCAGGCCTTTTGTGACAGTTCCAGTCCTTAGGCAAACAATAGGCACTCATTTCCTAGGCATCACTAATTATCTACACAGATTAACATAAGGCAATTGCCCATTTTTCATCATTCTCAGGTGATTTGTTATACATTTCAAAAAGAGACAAACACAGCGATATCCTATGTTTACAATTCATTGAAATGTTAATATTCCCTTTTTGATCTCTGAATCAATAGCTGTAGTTACAGACAGGAACTGTCTGTTTACATGGCTAACATTTGACAAGTACACGCATACAATTAACATTACCTCCAACAATACAGGTTTGCATTTCAAAGTTCTAGCCTATCTAGCATGTTGTGGCCCTAACTACCATTCACACACTTTTCTAACATGTCTCTAATGGTTGACTCTGGGTCAATTAGTCTGTAAGCCTTTCTGGCTATGCATCACACCAATTGCCTAGTACTGAGCACTAATTAGTTGAGTTTGAAACTCCTGTTTGGGCAATGGGCAATCTCAAATGCTCAAATAAATGTGTTAGTCCCTAAGGTGCCACAAGTACTCCTTTTCTTTTTGCGGATACAGACTAACACGGCTGCTACTCTGAAACAAGAGAAAACTGGTAGACTTAAAAGCATATATTGATGTATTGGCAACTGGCAATGAGAACTATTGAGCTGTAGCTCACGAAAGCTTATGCTCTAATAAATTTGTTAGTCTCTAAGGTGCCACAAGTACTCCTTTTCTTTTTGTGAATACAGACTAACACAGCTGCTACTCTGAAACCTGAAATATTTCCCTACTGACATTCATAAACTCTTACCCTTTCTGATTAATCTCAGGGGGATGGCACTAGCAGCATGTGGACTTCACTTTCCATTAGTTATTAAGAGTGGAGTAACTTGTATAACACCATTAAGTCCCCGTTTTTAGTTTTGCCACACCAGAACGGAGCAATAGAAAGGTCTTTAAGGTAAAGGCCAATATAAAACATCTTTCTACTATCATTCTTCCCTATAAGAAGATTGGAAAAGGCAACAAAATGTAAACAATTAAATTACCAGAATTTATGCAATATATACATTCTGATAGAATAGAGCTGTTTATTTCTGTTATGGTAATACCCCATGGTCCCCAACCAAAATGAGGATTATGATCATCATCTCATGACTTCCTAGATGAACTTGCTTAGTTAAGGCCTTATCCAAAAATCTATGCAGGTCAACAGAAGTCTTTTTTATTGACTTCAATAGATCAGGCCAGAAAGATTTATCAAAAAAACAATAAGAGTAGAGATTTTTCAAGATGCCTAAGGGACCTGGGTACCCAATTCCCCTTAAACATTAATGGTAATTGGGCATCTAAGTACCTCAAGCAGAGCTGGATGATTTTTGTTTGTTTGGGCAAATAGTAAATGTGAACCCAAACTGTTCATCAATACGACATGAAATGCCTGAATAGTTCTTACCCCCCCACACACACTTTTTCCAGGAAGAGAAATAGAGGCACTATCAAATGGCCAGAAGAGAAGATGGTGATGCCTCTATCACCTGGGATATAGGAAACCTACATTCAGTTCTGCCCTCTGCCTGATTGATGGAGATGGGAATTTGAACTTGTTCTCCCACTTACTAGACAAATGCTGTAATCACCAGGGAGTCATTCTCTTTGTCCAAATGACTAGCTATTTATTCACAAAGGAATAGCTTCAAAAGGACAAACTGAGACACCCACATCAGAACATCCCATCACCCAGTGGCTAGGGACCCCTTTTTATAATGTAGGGACTTAAGTTCATATCCTCTCTCTAGATCAGGTAGAGGGAGAATTGAACTTGGATTTCTCCACTCCCCACATAGGTGTCCTAACCACCTCCCATGTTGTGAACGGAGACCTTTAGAAATGCCCAGAAATGGACTATTTACCAGTATTTTTTCAGAATTTTACATTTTCTTGACCTACATTCCCACCCCTGGATTTTTCAGAACTGCAGAGAAGTTGGTTTTTCCTTTCTGGTTTATGCGGCTTTGAAAGCCTCAGCCTAGAAAGTTATACTGTAACTGGCTTGAAGGTGAACCAGACAAACATAGCTCCACAGCCGACTTCTGTGACTCTAATTTTTTTGTTTGTAATTTTTGTACAATATATTCATGTTTGATATGTATTTGTTTATATTACAACATACTGTATTCAGCATGAAACAAGAGATCCCAGAACAAGATGTCACATACAGGAGTTTCAATGCAGGTCAAGATTTTAAATAAAGAAATACATGTTCAAGCAAGCCAATGCCCCTCCAACATTTATAAAGAACGTACTGTACATAAGAGATTCCATTTAAACAGGAAGGATTGCTGAGTTGTTGGCTGGCAGTGTGCAATAGGGAACTAATCTAGTATAGACAGGAACTGCTTTTGCAATTATAACCAACCTTGGGAATATCATTTTTCTTCTAATGCTATTCTTAAACCAGTAATTATGGAATTATAGTAGGAACTTTAAATGGTGGGTAAGGTAAGCTTGACCCATATCTTTTAAATATAATTAGAGAGATATGCATTTTACATCTAAGAGTAAGAGTTATCCATTTAGACTCTTAAATGGTTTCCAAGATGTAGAAGTGCCCTGTGTGGAATATGTTTTACTTTTGAAGGATATGCCTCACCTCAATGTCACAACCACAGGTGTTTGGGGGGGGGGGTGTGTGTATGTGTGTGTAAGACAGGGGAACATACCTACCTGGGTCTCCTGATTTTCTTGATCCAGTGTAGCATTCAGTTGTGCCAGCTGTTTTCTCTACCTGCTCCCAGAGCTCTCAATTGAACTATTTATTCCCCTCCCTTCAGATTCTGGCCCCGTCTTATAGGGTACTTCGACCAGCACAATCGCAGGGCAAGAGAACTAAAACCTAGTGCTCGTAGAGTTTCTCCACTGCAGGAATCACTAGTCATTACAGACTAAACAAGTCTTCCTCTGCTGCCCTTCTTACTCCCTCCTCATGTAGCCACACTACTGCAGGAGCAGGAAGCCCAGTAGGGACAAGAAAATCCCAAAGGGAGGGAATAACAGAAGAAGGAGAGGGACAGAAACAGTCTCTTTGTATGTGTTTGTACATTACCTACCACAATGGGGTCCTGATCTCAGAGGGAGAGGGATGGGTGCAGTGACAGGAGGCAGAAAGGGGTGGAATGAGGGAGAAGAGAACTCAGTGAGGGTGGGAGCGAGGTCAAGCTATGGCAGAATGGTATCTGGTGATATGCTGCCATTGTCTAAATATGGGGCACTCATGAGTGCTTGTATGGATTAGCTGGGGCCCTATAAGTATAATGTAATGCTAAAAGATAGCCAATTGTTTGACTACTGTAGTTAGATATTTAAAATGTTCAGGAGACCAATAACCAAACTTAGCCGATTTATTGTCCAAAGCCAAACCAGTACAGTACAGGAAAGAGTTAAAGATGTTACTAATCCTTCTGGGAAGCATTTTCTCACAGCATGTTTGGTTCACCTGACATAGAAAGCATGTTCCCAAAATATGGCCACCAACAAAAACCAACCAATCAAACAAACAAACAAAAAACCCACCTCTATCTAGGCCAGACCTGTTTACAAGGTAGGAGAGCTTTTCATACTCTTGAGTTCTAACCCACCAGTTCATACCAATTCTATAACTTTGTTTGTCTCGTTTTGAATACTACATTTCAAACCAGTTGCTCATGACAGTAACTCCCAAGCTTGAATCAGTACAAAACATTAATATATCTTGTCTTTGACATGGTTTCCCATGTCAGAGCTGACTTCTGTTGTGAAGAGTATTGTAGATATCTATCTTGACAAGTGTGAACTGCATTCTGGGAAAAGCAAATATTATTAACTTTGCAACACCTTTCTCTCTCTCTAATGTATATCATATGACTACATTGTGCATGACACCAATTAATGTGGTGTGTAGTACACTTAAGATATGCATTGGCTAACAAATGTGAAAAACATTCTCTTGATTCTTCTTCCAATGTTTTCTGTTGTTGGCTCCCAGTGATGGAAGCTATGTAACAGGAAAAACCCACTCTCTTACTACAGCCTGCCCCACGTGTGGCCACACAGACAGCAGCCACATTGACGGCTCCTGAAATCCTCCTCATTACATAGCAGAATCACACTGGTTCAATTACTAGCAGTTCATTTGCAGCCACAAAGAGCAGGTATGATTTTCCCCAGAGAAGGGCAAAAGATTCCTGACGCAGGATTAATATTAGCTACTGTACATAGGAACAGGTAATCACTGATGAAGCATTGCAATGGCATACAAGGCAATCTAAGAAAATCAGGTATAGTAGAAAGATGAAGTCACCATGGTCTGGACCTGTCTCCTCCATTTGGGGACACAGATAAATGGACAGTTTGTAGCTCTTGCTGTTAGAAATTCTGCAACCGAGCACTTCTCCTGTTGCTGGCAGAACTACTGTTATCATCATGATTTACCTGTGTCCCATTTCACTTTCAGGTTTCAGAGTAGCAGCCGTGTTAGTCTGTATTCGCAAAAAGAAAAGGAGTACTTGTGGCACCTTAGAGACTAACAAATTTATTAGAGCATAAGCTTTCGTGAGCTACAGCTCACTTCATCCGATGCATCCGATGAAGTGAGCTGTAGCTCACGAAAGCTTATGCTCTAATAAATTTGTTAGTCTCTAAGGTGCCACAAGTACTCCTTTTCATTTCACTTTCAAGAACTGGTGAGAAGACAGCTCTTGATGTTCAGTTATTTCCCAAAAGAGAGAAAGTAAGACCCCCCAGCATTTGCCTCAGTCTTTAGAATTCTGTTACACTGGGTTTAGTACAGGATGGTTTGGCCCATTAATCAAGTGCAGCTGAGAAGGAACAGATTCCCTGTAAGAAGCCAGATGGTCAGTAACAAAGAGCAAGAGCATCAGGGAGTTCCCTAGGAGAGGGTGCCAGAATCCGCTGTGGGGAGGCAGTGGGAACATGCTGGGGGGAAAAAAGTGGCCTTCAGGGAGAAAACTGAGCACTACTTCCCAGAGCTCAGAGCAAGAAAGAACCTGATGCAGGAGGAACAGAAGGCAAAGGAATAAAATTCCCTGGGAGCTGTATCCCAGGATGGGCTGAGGAACTGTTGGTGTTTTTTTGCTTATGTTTAGAAAATAAAACTGTACTTAGAAAGAGAGACTGGCTTAGGCAGTGGTTCCTTCATGGGCTGGGGACAAGTCAGCACTTTATACTCAATTTTTTTTTTTTAGCTGTTCTGTTGTACCATCGATTTGTATGGTTGTGAATAAGAAACTATTATCAAAGCATACCATGCCCCATTTTACAAGGGATATTTGGATGGGCATCAGCACAGGCATTTCAGGAACATCTAATAGCATACTTATCACAGATGGCACTTGGTGATGAAACATTGGAAGATATGCTAGGTGACTAAAACAGATCACAATGCCCCTCAAGTTTGGCTCAGTCAACCCTCCATAGATGGGGATGGATGGGTGGCCAAGCCAAAATTGATTTGTGCTACTACCCTGTGCGCCACATCACAATGCCAATCTGCCACTCACAATGCCTGGGGCAACTGCCTTCAACTGGAATGGGGGGGCTTTGGGTCAAAGCAGGACAGTCCCACAAAACCCAGGACTTTTGAGAGATATGCAACAACATATGCCAGGTTAGCACCACCAGGAACTATTAATGCTCAAGCATTCATCAGCCATACTTCTAAAATCATTTGGCAGACTATATAAACACCATGATTATACCTGGATCTATTGTATGATAGATATTTAATAATGAGCTGTAAAGGCCAGTGTTGATGGGAACATTAATAATTTTTGTACCTATGCATGCACATGCACTTAATCCAGCAATTAGAAAATCTAATGACAATGTACACACCTCATGGTATTGAGAGAGAGATCTGTGCACATTTTGATCATTCCATCAAAACCAGTGAATATCTAAAGTATCAGATGGAGATACAGGCTCCCTAGAGACAAGAACGTGATTTGAGGGCTTCAGTAACTCAGCCAGAGGTTGTGTATCTATTACAGGAGTGGGTGGGCAAGGTTCTGTGGCCTGCAATGTACAAGAGGTCAGATTAAATGATCATGATGGTCCCTTCTGGCCTTAAAGTCTATGAGTCTATTTTGAAATCATTTATTGAGTAAAAAGTCACTGTTTCAGTCAGACCTTGGAAGCACGACCCTGTGGACACTCACTCGCAGTGAGAGAGTGATGAATTCCCTTTCAAGGCCTTTCCTAACTTATTCCCAATCCACAACCAACTGTCCCATGATATCAGCCTTCGAAGCTCACTTATTTGAAGGTGCTTATTTGATAACTTAAGGCACTTTCATGCGTTCTCCTATGCTGCCATTCTTTCTTGGGAGGAGCTCCTTATAAACATTGCAGGACTAATGCATTACCCTTCTTCAGGTGCCTCCTTAAGACTCTTCTTTGCCATGATGCCTACAAAAAACTTAACAATGGCAAGGCTGGGATATTCTGAGGGAGCTGTCTACCATGCTGACCACTATTGTCTCAGGATTCCCTTGTACTCCTTCTGTCTGTATCAGAAGTCTCTTGTCTTATATTTAGATTGTAAGTTTTTTGGCCCAGGGACAGCCTTTTTATTCTGTATATGACTAGAGTTCCTTAGCACTATGTTAATAACTTTTTCACTTTTTGTTTTTTTAAACTCAGCTCACTTACTCTTTCATGAGAATAAAAACTTGTATAGCCCAACAGAATTCCATAAGTGCAATTCATTATTTTTCTAATTTGTTTTAAAAAAAATAACATTTACTCTAAATTTGAATGCCAATGCTATACCTCACATATATAGCTGTGGGTTTTTGGTTTTGTTTTAAACTGTTTTCAAAGTTCAGAATCTAATGCATGATAAATCCATATTTTATTTCAAAACAATTTCACCTAGGATTTAGCCCAGTGGCTAATTATTAATAAAGGATTTTTCAAGTTAATCTTTCTCTTAAAATACTCTTTTAAGGGACCATAACTGATGTTTACTCCAGGGTCTTTTGAAATGTAAATCATTTATGCAAACTTCAGCAAATCCCAAAACTCAGTTTGGATTCATTTGTAAGTATTTAAAGATCAAAGCCATTGTTAAGTATTCTGCATCAGAAAAGCAATACAAACAAACAATAAAAGTGTCTGATTTTTCTTGCAAACTGTTGCAGAAATATTTTGTCTAGTAAATGTTATTGGCAGTTGCTACATAGTCTTGCACTCGTCTTACCTTGTAAAAATGCTGCATACTTTGGCCAGAAAGCTTCCTACACATCCATTAATTTGCAAATATACTTTTCCCTACTGCATCACCTATAGCAGTGGTTCTCAACCTTTTTATCATTGTGGGCAGCACATACAGGTCTCTGTGTTATGTGGGCCACATCCATACAATATATATGTACTACCTTTGCAGCCCTGAGGATGCCAAATGGGCTGCAGCTGTGTGTGCTGATTGGGCCACAAGTGGCCCGCGTGTTGAGAACTACTGACCAGTAGATTACCTATTTTGAACCTATATATATGTCAGCTAATGACAACATAACTTCTACATGCAACTTGGTTATCCTGAGATATGTATTTATACTTGTAGTTCTCTTCTTCTGGGATAATGGTTCTCAGCATTTTCAATAGCAGGATCCAACGTCCCATGTAACTGGGATCTTGCTACCTCATCCATTTAGATGTAGTAAGGGAAAAATGATCATAAACCTGACACCAGGTTTGTAAGCCCCTGTCCTGGTGAGTTATTTGCTGTGTTCACCTTAAGAGCTAGAAGAAGGCAAGTTTCCCTTGGCCCTAATTTGAAAATTTGGCCCATAATTAAACAAAAACAAAACAAAAAACACAGGAGCCTAAAGTTAGTAAATACTTGGGCAGCAAATAAAATCAATGGGAGTGCCGCATCTCTGAAAATCAGTCCATTTTTATTCAGGACTTCCCTATTTGAAATGTCCAGGTTGGCCTATGTTTTCATGTCCAAAACTACCAATAATTCCAATCTCAGATTCTGGTTCCCCTTGTATGTATCCATTCCAGTGCATGGTCTGTAACAGATCCCTCAGAGGCACAAATTTACAGCTAGTACTTCAGTTTCTATTTCAAGGTTATTTCCCATTTTTTGCATTTAATATTAAAAAAGACCTCCCAAGACCAACAAAACATAAAGAGTAACCAATTTTATTATTGTAAAATAAGACTACTTTAACTGGAGATTGAACCAGCCAGCTGTTGACTTTATACAGTATTATAAAGGATCACCAGTTACCTGATGTAATCACCAGTGCCATTGCCAGACCTGTACATTTTGCCCACTAAGAGGCCTAATGTGGAAGGGCATGAAATACTGTGGCCCTGATCTTATCATGAACTGAGCTACAAAGCAGTAGGAGCCCCCTCTGACTTCAATATGGTGCTGAGTGAATGCAGAGGCCTGCCTGTTAAGACCTCATGGAATGATTGGTGCCCACAACATTTACACTTATGCCAGCATCACAGTTTACATCTTGATGTACATGAATTGGATGAGGAATTCTTTACCAGTCTTCATGATACCAGTACTCAGTGCCAGGAACATGTTTTACCAGAAGTCCTATACCAAGCATTGATTTCATGGTAACAATTAGAAAAAACACATTAACATTATTAAAAGGGGAGGCAGTGTGGTACAGTGGGGAGGGTACAGGACAGATAAAGGAGACCTGATGTGGCACATAGCCCCAATGGTAGTTCACTACTCTGTCATGCCTGACATACTCACTGCACCTAACACACTATTGTCATATATAGCTAAAAGGTGTTACGTAAGATATCACTGGAAAACTAATAATTCATTGATCATTAATATTCATCTGTGATGTATGTACAGGGTGTGTACAATGAGTTGTGGAGATGTGTGACAATTATGTTCTTAAAATGTGTTTGGCAAACAATCCATAAGCCCAGTCTCTCCTACACAAAAGATGGTATGTATTTGCTTGGCTGACCAGTCTGTTCATCAGGCAGGAACAATGAAGGTATATTTACATAAAAAATAAAAGCCATCTAGCTAAAAAATCAGTGCCAAAAACAGAGGTAAAATAACCTCTCTATTCCTATTTGTGATTCCCCTATTCATTAATGCAAGGATCACATTAGCCCTTTTGGCCACATTATCACACTGGGAGCTCATGTTTAGCATGATACCCAAATCTTTTTCAGAGTCAGGGTTGTGTTCCTGGCTGTGCCACTGATCTGCCGGGTGATCTTGGGTAGTCACTTCACCTCTCTATGCCTCTACTGCAGTGGTGGGCAACCTGCGGCCTGTAGGCTACACGCAGCCCATCAGGATAATCTGCTAGTAGGCCTCCAGACCGTTTATTTACTTTTGATTGCTGCCCGCAGCTCTCAGTGGCCGCGGTTCGCCATTCCCTACCAATGGGAGCTGTGGAAAGCGGCGTACAGGTCTGCACTGCTTCCCGCAGCTACTATTGGCTGGGAACGGTGAACCGCGGCCACTGGGAAATGTGGACAGCCATGCAAATGCAAACAAACGGTCAGGCAGCCTGCCAGTGGATTACCCTTATGGGCTGCAGGTTGCCCACCACTGCTCTACTGAGTGGATGGGGTTCATCAGCCATGACAGGCAGTCCATCTAAGAGAAGCAAAACTCTAATTTCAAACCAAGAACATCAGTCCTGGCCAGACAGTTTGTAAAAGTTGTGCCAGTTACTCATGCTCTATTGGTCTCTTTACCACTGACCCAGGCTAACAGGAAAGGAAAAGGAGAATCATTAGTGTTATTATTAGTATTATCTTTCAGCACCAGAGAGGTATATTACAGTTTAACAAACAAGCACATGCAATGAAAAATACAAACAATGTATGAAAATAACCAGGATAAAGCATCATTTTAAGGCAGAGCTTAGCAGAACTAAGACTCAGCTATTCAAATATTGAATAGTAGAATGCTCCATCAAGTGCTAGACCTCATTATCTAAATACATTAAACAGGTACCACAAGAGTTAGGCCAGTGGCTGCATAAAGAGAAAAACAAGCAACATAAACAGATTAAGTTCCGCAGATGAGAAGGTACTGAAGTGAGGTCTGTTGCCATTGTCCATCGAAAAGATGTGCCAAGATCTCCACTGGCATGAATGGGCACAGATCCACTCAAGTCAATGCAGCTGGCAGCAAGATGTGGGATGAATATTTAGGCCCAAAGTTAACTCATGTTTTGCCTGCTAATTCTGTATTTTTCCTGCATTCTGCTACCAACCCGACCCCTGCCTGCAGACCTACCTATAATTTCTGATTGTTCTTCATATTATCCCCTTTTGTTCTCAATTTTTTTTTACTAAATTAGATTTCTGGGGAAGACCATAATTCCTATAAAAAGGTAAACTCTCTGGGATATATTTTTCACATAGAAGATTAAATAGGTTGAAACAGTTGGTAAGATATGTTAAAAAGCACAAAGTCACAGATCAGCACAGGAGGGACTGAGTGGTTAATCACTACTGAATTGTTAATAGACAAGCTTAAATTGAAAGTGTTCTTTGAATAATATCCAATACTAATATAAGAGATGCCATAGTACCTTCAATGTCCTCGGTCTCTCTCTCTCCCCACCCCCCGCCATCCTCCCTCTTGTCCTTTTAGGGAGTCCTGGTTTCTGTTGAAAGCACCTAACAAAAAGCCTCAAACTGTAAAGCTTCCCTAGGAAAGAGAAATTTCCCCCTTAGTTTCTCTTGAACACACACTGCAGACTTCCTTACAGAAACACTTAGCTAGAGCTTTTCATAGAAGGGGCGGAGTCAAACAATTGAAAAGCAGCTGGAATATTCAAAAACAAGACTGCCAAGGAGCAAAATGGTGAGCAAAATTCTCTCTGACTCTACAACTGTCTCCATGCAGAGACCTTTTTGCTCAGATGCAGAGGCTCGTGCTTTTAAATACAGAGGTCCTGGGTTCAATCCATGCATATGACTGGCCTAGGGATGAAGTTAAACATTTAAAATACATGTGCAAGTGTGAGTGTACCATAAAGCAAATATTGTTGGCCCCACTCAATTTTGCAGGGGCAAGTTGGACTCCTTTAATGGTCTTTGGACCATTCCCATGTAAATACTTGACTACTTAAAGTATGCCTACATTATAACTATTTGAAAGTTGCTTCTAGAAAGTATAGACCTAAGTACAGGTGCACGCAGTTGTTTTGCACATGCCCTTCTATGAAAATGAGTCCAGGTAGAGGGTCAGATGAAAATCAGCCCCAGGATCAGGAAGAATGCTATTGTAACATATTCAGTACAAGGCTTTGGCCCATTCCATTTATATGTGGGCAGTTACTAAGCACAGAAAAATTCAGCCTACAAGGTTAGTGTTTCAGAATCCCAGTCCTGTAAGTTTTGAGTTGAGAGGTCTCAGCAGCTTGCAGAAGGTCATAACAATATTTCAGGTTTCAGAGGAGGAACCGTGTTAGTCTGTATTCGCAAAAAGAAAAGGAGTACTTGTGGCACCTTAGAGACTAACACATTTATTGGAGCATATGGATGCATCCGATGAAGTGAGCTGTAGCTCACGAAAGCTTATGCTCCAATAAATTTGTTAGTCTCTAAGGTGCCACAAGTACTCCTTTTCTTTTAATAATCTTTCAGGATCAGACTCCATAAAGGTGCTTATAAATGAAAGGAACATACTACAAAAAAATCTGATTAAAGTCTAGGATTTATTCACCCCACCCTTAAACTATGCCCCAGCTAACAGTTCAAAGCTAATTATGAACTGACAATCTTTTTTTTTTTTAAAGTCTAAATGGAATCACTAAATCATCCCTAAATCAGAGAAGTTACTATTCCTACTTGTGTTAAACTGCTTCATACACTGTGGTTGTATAATCAGTTGCTATCCCTGTCATCTATTTTAGAACAAATTTATTTCCATTTATATTTGATAAACAGAAAGCAAATTTGACAAACAGAAGGTGTTTGTATAGAAGTTCGTATAGAGAAACTGTGAATATCCTTTTTCATTCACTCCTAGGGTGGGATTTAAAAAACAAAAACAAAAAAAAAAACCACTCCCCACACATACCCTCAGCACTGGTCAAAACTCTGCTCCCACTGAAGTCAATGGCAAAACTCCCATTTGACGTCAAATAGGAGCAGTGTTCCATCTACTTAGAGCTTTGGAAATTCCATCCTTAATGCCTCCATTGACTTAATTAAGTTTTTCTTCTATTCCTAAGCCTAGTTTGTTTTTTGTTTTTTGTTTTTTTAAAAATACACAGTAACCATTTTCTTGTCAGGTCAATATTTACAAAGTCCCACAGTGATAATTTTAACATAGAACAATTGAGTTATGAGACATCTTGTCCTCAGAATAGCTACATTTATATTACTTATATTCAGGGGGAACAAAACATTTTAAATAAGGTTTTAGTTCAGACTAATGCAGTAGAAAGCCCTCTTCTATTCAGATTGATTACATTTTAAATGGGGCTTCAGTGCAGAATGATTAATATTTCATTATAATTATTTGTTCCAATTAAATGCAACATGATGAAGTGCTTTTTCCCTGTGCTAGTAAACTGCAGTTTTCTCCCCCCATTCAGTAGTGATTAAATTAATTAAGAGGTTTGGTTGCTTATTTTGCAGTTGAAACATCTT
Organism: Dermochelys coriacea; assembly: GCF_009764565.3. Lineage (NCBI taxonomy): Eukaryota > Metazoa > Chordata > Testudines > Dermochelyidae > Dermochelys > Dermochelys coriacea. The sequence goes on along the minus strand of NC_050075.1, from coordinate 57,820,745 downwards.
TATCTTTATTTTTCAATTACTAATTGAGAAATTTACAATAGTACTATTTTGGAGGAATGAAATGTTAAAAGTGTCTATGATGTTTTTTAATGTAAAAGAAAGCCTATATGCAAGTATGAGAACACCACATGTAAAAATCCGCATTGAGTATGGGTTGTAGTTTGATGATACCCTGTATGGATTCCCATGTGGGGTGGTAGGTGACAACTAGGGGTGTATGGTTGGAGGGGGATTTATTTCTGTATTGAAGCAGGTTCTTTCTGAGTATTTGGGTGGCCTGTTCCATGATGCGATCTACTTCTCTGGTGAAGTGTTCTTGTTTGGTGAAGGTGGTTTTGAGTGCATTAAGGTATATTTCCTGGACTTTTTCCTCAGAGCATATTCTGTGATATCTAAGTGCATGGCTGTAGTTAATGTATTTCTTGGTGTGTTTAGGGTGGTTACTGGAGCTGTGATGGTAGGTGTGGTGATCTGTGGGTTTCTCATATATCATTGTCTGCAGGGTTCTATTGTTGAATGCATCCTAAAAGAAATCTTTCCTGAACCGCCTCTTCTGGCCTTCAAACAAACAACCTCTCCAAGCTCCTCATCAGAAGCAAGCTCCCCACTGAGCAGGACACACCAACACAATGCAGCTCCAGACCCTGCCAGAACAGATACAAAACCTACAGACATATCTCCACTGCTACAATGATCAACACCCCTCAAAACACACCTTTCAAAATCCCTGGGTCCTACAAATGCCTGTCACAACATGTGATGTAGCTCAGTACTACTCAAAGTGGTAGTCCGCAGACCGATGCTGGTCCACGAGCCATCGGCTACCGGTCTGCGCGCACATTGGGAAAAAAAATTGCCGGTCCCCCACATCAGATAGCTTGAGAAGCACTGATGTAGCTCATCCAGTGCACTAAATGCCCCAATTGTAACTATGTGGGTAAAACCAGACAAATCACTTCACGCTCTAACAACTCACCCAGGAAAAGGATAAAAGACAAAAACATGATATCATGTGTGAGTAAACACTTTTCACAAAGTAATCACTCTATATCTGACCTACCAGTCCTCATCCTCAAAGGAAAACTGCACAGCACTTTCAAAAAAATGAGGCAGGGGCTTAAATTCATTACTTTGCTAGACACTAAAAACCATGGATTGAATAGAGACACTGGATTTATGGCGTATTTCAACAATCTGTAAAGCACTAACAACCAGCCTCCCCGAGTTGCTTTTCTCTTGCCTTCCTGTGACTGGAAAGGTGTTAATGGGCCACTTCACCTTGAATGGTCCCTTGAAATATGTGTTCACTACTTATGCTAAGCAATCTGTCCAAATCTTGTAGTTAGCTGTGACACTGAGTAAGTTTTCCAGATCTTAGGAAGACCTCTGTATGAGCTTGAAAGCTTGTCTCTCACCAAGAGAAGTTGGTCCAATAATAGATATTACCTCACACACCTTATCTCCCTTAATTCCCAATGTCAAGGAAACCTCACCACCTTGTAAAATCAGTACCACAATTTGCAGCCTCCTCAGTTTCATCCACTGGTTGCTGGTTCTAAGTTAGTAGCCTTGTTCCATGGATCAATTGTTGCTGACCAGGAGTCTGTGGCCATTCCTCTCCAATACAGAAATTCCAAACCCAGCCATATCTGTGTCACCTTTACACTATAATATACTCTAATTACATTACCTTTGAAATCCACAACATAGCTCCAGCTAAGGCAGAATTCAGCTAGCTGCATTTTGAATGCCACAAACTGCTGTTATGTAGTCTATTTATTGCCTTCCTACTTGCTTCGGCATTCATTTCAAGTTGATCAAATTTGAAGACTCATGGGACTATGTTTTTTTGAGAAATCACATTTTACCATATGCAGTGCACATCAGCTGATGGTTTTTTGTTAAATTCTCCACAAATAATAGAAGAGGTTTCTCAAGTGAGTAGTCCTTGGCTACTCTGGAATGTTCTACCTTTGAGATTCATTAGATATTTTTAAACCTGCTTATGAGATCTGGATCCCCAATTCCCATTAATATTTGTGTGAATTAATGGGAAGTGGGTATCCAAATTAATTAAGTTAGTTAACTCAAATTAATGAGGATTGGGCATCCAAATCCTTTAGGCAATGTTTAAAGTTTCAGCCTAGTGAGCTTCAGGGACAGTGCAAGAAAAAAAAAATCTTTCAGATATGTCTGTGCCATGAGATCTCAGAAATATGGAAGTTTTAGTTCTACAGATAGTTTAAAAACAGATATGGATACAATTCCAGATGATAACAAGTAGAATAGTTGTTTCTCCAAAGATTGGGAAATGTAAAATACTGATAATAGAATAAAATGATGGCTGGTCATAATGCGGTTTAAATTCCAATAGTTGATGCTGCATTTTGAATTTAAGACGATTGTTGTAATAAGTTTAAACATTCACATTTACTATTAGTCATACTATTTTTTACCCCAGACTTCCCGCTGATTTCAGTATCTGATATTCACTCAACTAGTTCCAACAGTGACATTTCATGAATGCTAATTCTAGAATATATTGCTCAACTATATAAAATTTTAAGTCTTTGTAGTTCTAGCATGTTGGCCTAATAACTGGTTTATTCTATAACAGCTATGTTACACGACAGCACAGTGCATAAAGTCACTAGGCCAGCTAAATGCATATCAAGGGCTGGAGTTTTACTCTTAGTGCAAATGTGGGTGTAAAAGTTTCTTCCCCACTCTGAACTTTAGGGTACAGATGTGGGGACCTGCATGAAAACCCCCCTAAGCTTATTTTTTCCAGCGTAGGTTAAAACTTCTCCAAGGTACAAACTATTTTACCTTTTGTCCCTGGACCTTATTGCTGCCACCACCAAGCATCCAACAAATATAACAGGGAAAAAGCCCACTTCGAAACATCTTTCCCCCCAAAATCCTCCCAAACCCTACACCTCCTTTCTTGGGGAAGGCTTGATAAAAATCCTCACCAATTTGCATAGGTAAACACAGACTCAAACCCTTGGATCTTAAGAACAATGAAAAAAGCAATCAGGTTCTTAAAAGAAGAATTTTAATTAAAGAAAAAGTAAAAGAATCACCTTTGTAAAATCAGGATGGTAAATACCTTATAGCGTAATCAGATTCAAAACATAGAGAATCCCTCTAGGCAAAACCATAAGTTACAAAAAGACACAAAAACAGGAGTATACATTCCATTCAGCACAACTTATTTTATCAGCCATTTAAACAAAACAGAATCTAACGCAGGTATTTACCATCCTGATTTTACAGAGGTGATTCTAACTAGATTGCTTATTTACTCTTTACAGGAGTTCTGATCCGCATTCCTGCTCTGGTCCTGTTAAAAGACAACACAGACAGAGAGAACCCTTTGTCCGCCCCCCCCACAGCTTTGAAAGTATCTTGTCTCCTCATTGGTCATTTTGATCAGGTGCCAGTGAGGCTGTCTTAGCTTCTTAACCCTTTACAGGTGAAAGGGTTTTTCCCCTGGCCAGGAGGGATTTAAAGATGTTTACCCTTCCCTTTATATTTATGACAGTGGGTCTCACTAAAGTCACTGTGTTTTTATGAGGAACCAAAATTAAGTATTAATTGCAAGCAATGAACGGATGTGTTCTGTTTTTGGTGTGTATTCTTTAGAGCTGCCTCAGTCTCCTTCCTGCTCTTCCACTAACTGTGTTTTTATAATTAAAGCTTGTGGTGTGACAGCAAGTTCCCCCCCCCCCATCTACCCGCAGAGAACATTTTGAAATAAACTATGACTGATTTTAATTTACATGTATTAGAATATCTTTGCCTCTTACAAGGAAGAACTAAAGATTGTAAAGGCATCTGGAATGGTACTTCATTCCCTCACTGCTCAGGTCTCAAACAAATCATTTCTTGTAAAAACAATGAAATTTCTATATCTGTCCATTTCAAACAAAATGCAAGATACACTGACAGCAGAAGCCACTTCTTGAGAGTTGCAAGTACAATAGACAAAAGGCTTCATGTACTTTTTAAAGTTGTTTCAATTAAATTATGTAAAGTAGCTTTATAAGACAAACATATGGGATAATCAATCTGACTGCAAAGTTAAGTTACATATTCTAAGGAATTGTATTATATTCAAAGCCCTTTATAATAAAGGAAAAGGGTTTTTCATTTTTGCAGAATGGCAGAGAACAAATCATTTTTCATGTAGCTCAAAACACTTGCAAAAGGCTCACTTTAATCTGAAAGTTTCTCATTTTAAATAAAAGAAAAATTACAAACAAGTATATGAGTTGGCCACATCAAGTACTAGGTACATTACCTCATTTGCCAGAAGTTTAGTTCTTATGTTAACATTTTAACACACATACTTGGGGTTTGCTCTCAGAATAACTTATTCAGATCCTAAAGCTATATATAATTTTTAGGTTGATATGGTGTAAGAAAAACTACTTACAAAAAGACTTGAATTGAGACTCCTCAATCAACAAACCTGGAAATCCCAGCCTTGATTAAATCCTTCTGCTGAGCACTTATAACATCTCCAAATGTGAACATGAACAGTGAAATGGTATCACAAAACCTTTCAACTAAAAGAATGGTGTGTGTGCATGCACACACACACCCCCCTCATGTCCATCACAGAGATCCTGCCCCAAGCTGAGCTTTGACTGGCACTCCAAGTGCACTAGGGACTTCACATGGAAGGTGCTACAGTGATAGGTGACTGTATAAAACCCTAAGAAAGAGTTGGTTGAATTGTTAGTTGTAAATACATTATCCAGCAAGTTCAGCATGTGTCTATAATAACAATTTCCCTCAGTTTTTCCACTGAGGTATTTGTCTGTACAACAACTTCTCTGGTTGCAACAACAGTGGAATATTTCAGGAAAGTGTGGCCTCCATATAAGGCCACAGTAAGTGGATTCACATTGAGTCAATCAGCACATAAGAGCCTTCTAATTTTGAACTTTCCCTCTAACTCTGATCTTTCAGTATTAAATAAATACTTTAAGAGATGGAGTCTCTTTCCACTTCCACTATTATACCAATAAAATATAAACCAGCAGGATCTTATTATAAGCAATAAGGCAAAATGCCACATTTATTGTGACTACAGAAAGAATCATAGTAAGCAGTTAGTTATACCTATAACATTCCATTCAATTTCATATTTATTCACACACTCATTCATATACACACACAGGTTCTGCAAGGTTGTTATCATAGTTACCAGCCTTAGAGTCGCTCGTGCCAAGCCACTTGCCAGGTGGCCTGGACACGAGGAGGGAGCAGGGCCATGTCAGATGCTCATCTGATGCTTCTGGAAGCTGGTTTGCAGAATCAGACCCCAAAGTTCTCAGTTTCTAGAGTCCATTTTTATAGGAATTTATTTCTATGCCAGTCTATGGGAATTGCTTCATCATGCTGTTGCTGAATCAATCAGCAGATGGCACATTCCTAACGGCTCCGTGTTGTTCTTCGGTTCTCTCATCCTTGAGGCTGTTGGGTGGATTCCAGTCTGCCCTCCGGGGGTCATCTGGTTGTCTCCACTCTGCGCATTCTTCGGCCAATCAATACTGAACTCCTAGGCTGGCACCTCCTTGATCACTCATTTATTATCCACACCAAGCATCCATCCACATACATCCTCTATCTCTATTTTAATCACAACTGTTAACCAAGCGAGTGCTGTGTCTGTTGTTACAAAGTATCGTTTTGAGTTTCTCTGTGTGTGACAGGTTTCAGAGTAGCAGCCATGTTAGTCTGTATTCACAAAAAGAAAAGGAGTACTTGTGGCACCTTAGAGACTAACAAATTTATTTGAGCATAAGCTTTCGTGAGCTACAGCTCACTTCATCGGATGCTGTCTGAGTAGTTGTTATTACAAAGTATTGCTTTGAGAACAGACTCTGTTTTAGGATGTACTAACACAATTAGCAGCTTGCAAGTTTCACACAGAGAGGGAGAGAAACAGTAAAAACAAGAGACCAAAAACCAAGAGACCTCTCAATTAGTAATACCCTGGAATTTAAACTATGGGGAATCAAACACATTTGTGATTTTAATACAGAACGTCTTTAATATGATCCAACACCACCACCATTTTGCCTGGACATTTCTTACCCTGTTATTGTCTACAATTCAGACTTGATTTATGTCTTATCAATTTTATTTTTCTAATATGAAACAATATAAATCTAATGAAAAGTTGTGCCATTTTAAGTCACTTGAAAAGCTTTTCATTACAGGTCTATTAGTCTAATAAGAAAGAACTACAGTTAATTATGCATACCTCTGGAGTTGGAAGTAAATGCACATGACAAGTTCACGGCTCCTAAGTTTCATGACAAATTCATATTGTCATAGTCATAAGATAATTGCAGAGAACATCATCAATGGCAATTGTCTACTGTACTCCCAGTAATTAGTGTCCAGTGATTTACTGAAAACTTTTCCTTCCTGTAGGAAGCAATATTATGTTTCATAGCAAATGTAGCACAAGTCTAGTTTTTAGTTTGTTCATAGGTTAAATATGTTTTTTTTCTATTATATAGAAAGGTAATTCTAAATATTTGGGATACTTCTTATCTATTACATTTGAGTTATGTAAGTAACTGATGTTTCTTTAGAATGTATGAATAAGTCTGCAAAATGAATCTTGCCTATATGCCCAGGGAGTTCCTCAATAGTCAGCTAACAAATAAATGAACAGATCCTGAACTGAGCAGCCTCAAAGAGATTATATGAGTAGAGTTTATTGCAAAGTGATCCCTCCTACACACACACACAGACACACAAAGACATTTAATAAAAAATAAACTACTTTTTTTAAAGTAGCTCACAAATGAAAATGCAGCCAAAGTCTCCTAAAGAAAAGCGATTGTACTCAAAAGCCCCTCCCCCCTCAAAAAAGTGTATTTTGGGCCAAAACCTCAGTTCTTATGGGTGGGAAATTCCACCATTTCAGACATTTCTGCAAAAAAGCTTTCATTTTGCTGGAAAAATTAGACCAGTGCTGTAACTGATAGCTAACGCAAAACTTCAAATTCAGTCTTGGCCTTTTCATGTAATTGAGACATTTGTTCATGTTTTCATTTCACTGTAATGATGTGATTTAAAATTTCATATGCTGTTGTGAAGTTTTACATTACAATACTAGATCTATTCAATAGTACGCTTCATTTTAAAAGTAGGGTTTTTTTTAATAGATTATTGCCAAGATTTTTCAAAATAGGTGCCTGACTTCTAGAACTGCTGCATTCTTATAGGTCTCATGGGACTCTGATTTGGGCCCAGCTGTAACTAACACATTTAATAAAAGACATACTAGGGGAGGATACTAGGTAAGAATCTCCCCCCTGCTCCAGCCCCTGCACACTGGGTAAAGATATTCTAAAACACCCAGATCTCTCTTCTATTCTAGTCTATTCTAAAAGACCCACTCCCCAGTCCTGGTATAACATCTTTGCTGGTGGTGGGAGAGGCCTATCAGGAGAGGGCCACCCACATAGTGCTGCTACTATAGACAGGCAGAGACATACACCTGGGGCCATTTCAGTGCAGCCAGAATTGGGAGGGGAGAAAGGTGACTGGAAATTGTGCCACACCTCTTAAAGGCACAGCACAGAATAGCACTCTAACATTCCCCCAAAGCCAGACACAAATAAATGAAACCCTCATTGATTATCTTTTTTGAGCTATCATTATACAGCTGTTTTTATACAAAGACAATAGGGTTGCTTAGTTAAGGAAACACTATGCAAAATTAATCAGTTCTCTCTGAGGTCTCCCAACCTCCTTGTGCTTCTTTGCCATTGTTTTCTTAAGGGGTTCAAATTGTTGGAGATGTACCTCAATCTGGGGATTAACACCGTGCACTAGCCTGACTTTGGCAGGGTACAGGCCTGTATAAGTTAATTGTGATCTTACGGAGTATGAAGAAAACAAAACCCCTTGTGCACAACCCCTCCATCAAATGTATGTCACTAATGCCCTGCATTTCCATGAAAGCTCAGCATGCCCAGGGCTTACAATAATTGCTCCTTCTTGGGAAAGCTAGACCTAATCTTTATAGATGTTAAAATGCTCCAGTTAGGCCAGATCTTTCCCTGTGATGTTGCCATTCACTGAACCATTACAAGCTTCCCACAGATCTCCAAAGACCTGAACTTACCACAGTATTATTCTTCCTTGAAGCCAGATAATTGGAACAATCCAATTTATGTAGTCACTGACAACATGCTGGGATGTTATATTGGACCTTCAACATGACATCTGTCTATACTGTACCTGACTAAACTATCTTTATACAATGAAAGGTAAAAATAGACCCTTGAATTAGATTTTTCCCAAAGGATTGTATACTCCTATTTGAATGACAAGCATACCATACTTTATCCGTACTACTGACAGAGAGATTCATTAACTGTATGCTTTGTGTAGCTTTTTCTTTCCAGCTTCTCTGGATGTCTTGCTATTCCATTAGCAGAGAGCTAGTTGCTGTTCTTGGGACGCAACAGCAAGATCATTTCAGCAAGTTCTTTGACCACGTTAAAAAGTCTTTTTGTATTGCTTCACTCTGAAAGCCTAATCCTGGGCATTTAGTGTAGCTTTCTCAGTGTTCCAGTTTACTGCCACCAAGCATGTAGTCTTGCCTTTGCCAGTGTTAGTCTTAGTAACCGTTAGTAAAGATTAACCTGTTTAGTCCTCTTTCTTGTAAATTAAATGCATTTGCATATTAGCTATTCTCCCAGCAGCTTTATAGATTTAGCAAAGAGTGTGTTTGAATTCTAAGAGCCAGCAGGTTGGCTCTTAACCTGTACTCAGGAATTTATGTAACTGAGTGCATCTTCAGATCTGTGGGAATCCATGTGTCCAAGGTTTAATTACCCCCATCTCCCTTCAAACTACTGAAAGTCTCTCCAGAACTATAAACAAAGCTAGGTGGTTGATAATGGATACTTGTTATGGCAGATACTTATGTAACGGACAGGGTGGTCAATAAAGGATCATTGTTAGTACAGATAGGTTCTGCAAGGGATTAAAAAAAATCAGAAGTGTAGTACTGGACGGGACCTCAATAGGTCATCTAGTCTAGTCCCCTGCACTCAAGTCAGGATTAAATAATAACTAGGCCATTCCTGACATGTTTGTATAACCTGTTCTTAAAAACATCCAGTGATGGAGAGTCTACCACCTAGGCAATTAGACCCATTGAAACATGTTTTTAACTTATTAAGAAATGTTGGTTGTCACAGCTGTTAGTAATAATGACTGGATTAGAGGTTCCTTCTTATGCAAACAGGTAAACTGAAGACTGTAAAAGAAATTCCACTTGTAATTAGGAAAACAGAACACAGGGTAAATTTATCCATGGGAAAGTATTTTTCCCCTCCAAAAAGGGGTTTCTGTATCTCATATCCTATAAAACAAAAAGACAGAGGTTTGGGGAATTAGTTTGGGAGTGCAAACTGCCAGCACCCCAACAGTTAGAGGAGTGGGAGACAGAAGCCTGCTCTTTACCTTACACCAAAGGTGATAATGTATCTATTTTCTGTATAGTGCTGTACTAATTAAATAATTTCATTTGATCTTATCTGACAATCTCAAATTATTAAATTCAAGCACCAACACAATACCAGTCTCTGAACATTCTGAACTGAGTTTTTCATTTTCTTCTTTTGACCCTGTCATATTCCCCAAAGTGGGATATCTGTTTAGTGCAGGATCTTGCTCCAATTCCATGCCATTTTTTTATTCAGCTTTCCAATTAGTTCTCAAGACTATACAGACACGGTCTGTAAGCAGAGGAGGATTTGCCATGAAACATACAGTGCAGTGGCATGGGCCACCAATGACAGGGGGCGCTCAAAATGCAGAACAAATCTCATCTGACAACCTGCCCCTGAGTCCCGGCCAGTGGCCTTGGTTG